>NW_022984788.1:475134-774557 GCF_010094145.1 Didymella exigua CBS 183.55
GACTCTACACAGACATTCTGCGACTCTACACAGACATTCTACGACTCTACACAGACATTCTACGACTCTACACAGACATTCTGCGACTCTACACATTCTACAACTCTACACATTCCACGACTCTACACATTCCACAACTCTACACATTCCACGACTCTACACATTCCACGACTCTACCTCCATCTACATCATCGGCGAGCCGCTCGCGAACCCACCCACCAAGGCGCTGATCAGCTGATGCGCAATGGCCGTCTGGGGCGGCAAACGCAGCCCGCCCTCCTTGTACTCCGGCCCCGGCCCGTCGCCCAGACCACTAGTGCCGACCCGCAGCGCCTCCCGGACCTCCTCAGCACCAAACCACTTGGCGTCCTCGAGCTCCGCATCGTGGCCGAGATGCACCTTCTCGCCGTCGGGAATGGCCTGGCCAATGGCGCCAATCATCAGGTTCGCGGGGTACGGCCACGGCTGGGTCGAGTGAATGACAACACGACCCAGGTGCACGCCCGACTCCTCCCAGACCTCGCGGCGCACAGCCTCCTCGACGCTCTCGGCGGGCTCCAGGAAGCCCGCGAGCGTGCTGTACCAGTACGCGGGCCAGCGCTTCTGGCGGCCGAGCAGGATGCGCTTGCCGTCGGCGCTGACGACGGCCATGATGACGGTCGGGTCGGTGCGCGGGAAGCACAGGTTCGAGATGCCGGTGCGTGTCGCGCAGGGCGGGCGCTCGCCGGGGGTCGCGGCTTGGACGGCGTGCGCGACGTCCTTGGGTGGGCATGTGCGTTTGAAGCCGGCATTGACCGAGAGGGTTTTGTAGCCGCACGAGGCGCAGAAGGGGTTCCGGGCGTTCCAGTCAAGCAGGTGGCGGGCCTCGGCGTAGATGGCGGCTGGGGTGTTGTCAGTGACGTGTTCTCGACAGAGAGATGTGAATGTTGGGCAGTGAATGTTGAGCAGTGAATGCTGAGCTGTGAATGCTGAGCTGTGAATGTTGGACGGTGAATGTTGAGCAGTGAATGTTGAGCGGTGAATGTTGGGCAGTGAATGTTGAGCAGTGAATGTTGAGCGGTGAATGTTGAGCAGTGAATGTTGAGCAGTGAATGTTGGGCAGTGAATGTTGAGCTGTGAATGCTGAGACGTGAATGTTGGGCAGTGAATGTTGGGCAGTGAATGTTGGGCTGTGAATGTTGAGCTGTAAACGCTGGGCTGTAAACTGCGCTGTGAATGTGGGGAGAGCTGCAACGTTGAGCCGTAAACACCAGGCCTACCTTCTTCAGCAGGCAGCGAGAGATGCATCCGCCCCTTGGAGAACTCCAGCCCCTGTCCCTTCAGCCTATCGATGAGCGTCTGCGCCTGCTCCCTCACACTCTCCTTGGGCGTGACATCAACGGCGAACCACGGCTGCCCCTTGTAATGCTCCTTGTACACAAACCCCTGCGTGCGCTCATCGAGCCCCAAGAACACCATCTGCGGCACATACAGACTCGAGTTGTACTGCGCAATCACGTCCTCCTCGGTCGAGCGGAACGCATCCGGGCCGATGATGGGCTCGACGTCGGCGAACGAGACGCGCGCCAGCGCCGTGGGCGACTGCACCAGCGGCTCCGTGGCATTGAAGAGGATGAATGTCGCGCTGGGGTGGCGCAGGGCCGAGCACAGGAACGCGTGGTCCGGGCGCAGGAAGGATACGCGGTTCAACGGCGAGCCTGAAGGGCGTGTTAGGGTGACCTGGCTGCGGAGGTGCAAGGCATTGAGGTACCGGAGAAGTAGTTGGCCACTTCCTTGCCGAACTTGCGGCTCAGCATCGAGTCAATGTGCGGGTGCGCGGGCTCGGGGAGGTCGGGCTGGGGGAGCGGGGCCATGATCTGGTGTCGACTGTGTGCGAGGTGCAGTCGACTGTGTGCGAGGCGCAGTCAAAGGTGTGCGAGGTGCAGTCAAAGGTGTGCGAGGCGCAGTCAAAGGTGTGCGAGGTGCAGTCAAAGGTGTGCGAGGTGCAGTCAAAGGAGGCGTGGACGAGAGACCGAGGCCAGCGACCGAGGCCAGCGACTGCCGACGCGCGCAACGGCGACATAGTCGGACATAGTCGGCGTCTGCCCCACGGCGGGGTGGTGTGCTTGGTAATGCGTCGTCACGAAGAGTGCGAGCGGGTGCCGAGAAACTCTATTTGGACAACGCGCCAGGACGTGTTGTGGGGTGCAAGCGCCAACAGGTCGACCGCTTGCAGGATATAGAATCCACAGCCCCGACAGCTGCACAGGCAACATGAGCCTCCCCTACGTAAGTCATCGCTGCTCCCCACACGCCGCCCCGTCGCCCGCCAACACGCGCCAGACGTCAGACAGCGCGCGCTCCGAGTCGGCCGAGTCGGCCGACTCGGCCAGCCGCGACAGCCTCGACGACCTCCCCTTTGCCCAGCCGCTCGCACGCGCCGACTTCCTCTCCCCCACCTTTACGCCATCATCCTACCTCTCCACCCTCTCAAGACGGCACCAAACGCTCGAAGACCTGCGGTCGGAACTGCGCTCGCGCAGCCAGCAGCTAAGCGCCGAGCTCCTCGACCTGGTCAACGCAAACTACGCCGACTTCCTGACGCTGGGGCGCAGTCTGCGCGGCGGCGACGAAAAGGTCGAGCGCGTGCAGGTCGCGCTGCTGGCGTTCGCCAAGGATGTCGCGCTGCTGGAGCGGATGGTGCGCGCGCGCGAGGACGAGGTGGGGGAGCTGCTGCAGCAGCGCAGGGATGCAAGACGGGAGATTGAACTCGGGCGGCGCTTGGTCGAGTTTGAGGAGCGGATGAGGGAGTGTGAGGAGGGTGTTGCGGTGGCGCGGCATGGGGGTGGGGGGGACAGCAGCGATAGCAGCGGTGACAGCGATGACAGCGAGAGCGAGAGCGAGAGCGAGGAGGGCGTCTCACCGCGGTACGGTGCCGGTGTTGCGCGGCTGCGGAGGAACGTGGTGCTGTACAGGCTGGTCAAGGAGGGCATACAAGGGCTGGAACAGCATCCGTTTGTTGCGGCGCAGACGCTGCGCCTGGGAAAGCTGCGCAGCACGCTGCTTCTTGACTTGGGCTCGGCGTTGCGGCAGGCCAGGAGCGCGGGCGCCGCTGCGTCGGGCGCGCTGATGCAGATCATGGACATGTATGCGGCTATGGAGGAGCAGGGGGAGGCGGTCAAGGTGCTCAAGACGCTCAAGTCGACGTGAGGCTGTGAGTGATGTCTGCATAGCAGCGGCGTTTACCATGTATTTCGGCGGCGCTTACCATGTATTTCGGCGGCGCTTACAATGTATTTCGGCGGCGTTCACGATACATTTCGGCGGCGTTCACGATACATTTCAGCGGCGGTCACGATACGTTTCGGCGGCGGTCACGATACGTTTCGGCGGCGCTACATGGTACATTTACGTTCATATGGTACATTTTTGCACAGCGTAAAGCTACACGATCCTACAAGGGGCCGCTGAGCTACACGACCCTACAAGGGGCCGCTGGGCTACACGATCCTACAAGGGGCCGCTGGGCTACACGACCCTACAAGAGGCCGCTGGGCTACACGACCCTACAGGGGGCCGCTGAGCAGGGCCGGGGATATCGAGCTGGGGCCCTTGAACTCGCCGTTCAGCGTGAAGCCGGGCGAATTTGTGGAGCTGAGGACCTGGCAGATTGTCAGTGGCGGTCGTAGAGTCATAAAGCTTCGAGACCTTTGAGAGCTCCGAGAGCCTCAAAGTTCACACAGGACGGCTTACCACTTCGTGCACCTCCTTGGACACGACGCGCGCCATGTCCTTCTTCAATGTGTCCATGAACAACTTGATGTTCTCCTGCAATTCCGCGGGTGTGAAGCCCAGCCGTCCAATCGCCAGACGGACCACGGCCATTTTTTCCCTGTACTCGCTGCCGTCCACCATGGTTCTGACCGTAGCCCCAATGTTCGTCACCACCGTGCCGGCCTTGGTGCTCGGCATGAGCCCCTTGGGACCGAGCACCCGCCCCAGCCCCGCCTTGTTCAGCTTCTGCAGCGAGTCGATGTGGCAGATGCACCTGTCGAACTCGATGTCGCCCCCGCGGATCTGCTCAAACACGTCGTCCTCGCCGACCAGCGTCGCGCCCGCGGCCCGCGCCTCCTGCGCGTGCTTCGAGTCCGGCGGCGCAATCACGCAGAGGCGCAGATCCGTCTTGACCGGGTGCGGCAGCCGTATCTGGTTGCGCACCACGGGGCCGTTCTTGAGGCTGCGCATCCGCACGTGCAGCTCGTACTTGACCGACGACGGGTTCTGCCCGACTTCGAACGCGCGGATGTAGTGCATTGCGTCGACGAGGGCGAACTGCTCCGTCTTGCTCAGGTCATACTGCCGGTACACGTTGCGCACCTTTTTCTTCTTGGCCGGTTGTGTCTTGGATGTGACGGCGCATCGGACGGTCTGGTACGAGGCTGTGGCGAAGCGACACACGTCGGGACGGAGCGTCGACAGCGAGGATGCAGCGAGCCGTGTCGCGCCGAGGGACGCAGCGAGCGTTCGTGGGGCGGCCATTGTCGCGGCGTTGCTGTTGCTGGTGGCCGGCGCGTTGTGAGGCTCCAAAAGATTCACCATGGCTCGGCCAGTCGGCGTTGCCGGTCTTGGCAAGCGCCTTCAGATCCGGAGACCTGGCCATCGCCGCCAACCTCCCATTCGCCGCCTGTCCACACTCCGCATGACTTTATTTTGTAGACATCAGTTTGTTTTCTCGGCATCCGTTCGGCATCAGTTCGGCATCAGTTTGTTTTCTAGGCATGAGTTTATTTTCTAGGCATCAGTTTGTTTTCTAGGTATGAGTTTATTTTCTAGGTATGAGTTTATTTTCTAGGTATGAGTTTATTTTCTGGGCATCACTTTGTTTTCTGGGAATGAGTTTATTTTCTGGTAAGTTAATGAGTTCATTTTCTAGGCATGAGTCCATTTTCTAGGCATCAGTCTGTTTTCTAGGTATGAGTTTATTTTCTAGGCATCAGTTTGTCTTCTCGGCATCATAAACTACAAGGCGGCGGCAGTGATTTGCAGCAGCTAATTGAATTATGCTGGAGCAGCCGCAGCTGCAGCTCTTCTAGGACAAGTCGTAGTGCTGTCTTGTCTTGTCCACGACTACCTGTCCACACATCCGTGCATTCTCTCTGCTCTCATCGATCGCTTACTCCGTGACGGCTTAATGTGGTGCCTGCCAGAACTTGGTCGATTTCCCTCACACTCGCAAGACCAATGTCCAGCGTCTCGGGGGTCCGCTTCGTGCACGTCCCTTTCCGTGGCGCTGGTGTGTTGTGGAACACAACCTGCGTGGTCCAAGACGACCGGTGGTCTCCCGTGCACACGGTCCGTGCGCCTCCAAGACGATCGACAACAAACAAACACCCGTCCACCTCGAATCCGCCGTGAACAACACGACAGCCCCCACAATGCCAGGCAGGACGGCAACGCGCTCGACGCGTACAGCACGCGCTGGCGCAGGCACCAAGTCGGCGCGATCGTCGACCATGGACGTCCCCGACGAAGGCCCCGTGACCTCGCTGCGCACCCGGATTGCGCACGTCTTCAGCGATGCCTCCAAGACAACCGCCACACAGCGCAAGCTGGTTGTCACGCTGCGGAAGATCCAGGAGCAGTGCTGCTTCGAGCCTCCAGACACCAACAAGGGCAGGAACGACGACCGTGAGACGTTTGAAGAGGACGATTTCACGGCCGAGATGGGACGCGTAGTGCTGCGCGTCATGAATGTCAAGAAGAGTGAGGCTGCTGGCGACCGCGTGATCCGCTTCCTCACCACATTTCTCAAGTACGCTGTGGAGAAGGACGCCAAGGTCATCGACGAGACGTCCCAGGACGACGGCACGCCCAGCAGCCGCTTGAGTGTCTTCATCATCAAGACCGTCCTGCCCCTCCTCCAATCGAAAGACAAGACGGTCCGCTTCCGCGCCACCCAGACCATCACACAGCTGCTCAACAACCTCGAGGCGATAGACGAGGACATGTACTCTCTCATCATTTCCAGCCTGACCAAACGCCTGCGGGACAAGGAGGCGTCCGTACGCGTGCAGGCAGTCATGGGCCTGGGGCGCCTTGCGAACGACGAGGAAGACGAGGAAGACGAGGACAGCGACGACGAGGCCAGCACGATCCTCGAGAAGCTTGTCGACATCATGCAGAACGACCCGGACGCCCAAGTGCGACGCACGATTCTCGCAAACATACCATTCTTCAAGAGCACCATAGTGATGCAGCTCGAGCGAGCGCGAGACGTCGATCCCGCCACCCGAAGACTAGTCTACGCCCGCATCCTTCCGATTCTGGGCGACTTCCGCCATCTGTCGCTAGTGCAGCGCGAGAAGATGATACGCTGGGGCCTGAAAGACCGAGACGACGCTGTACGCAAGGCTACAGCACAGTTGTTCTCCGAGCGCTGGATTGAAGACTGCGCCTCGAGGCGTGACACACGGCCAGAGGAGGAAAAGGCAGCGGGTTCCACGGCCCCTCCAAGCCTCGAGGCCCTGTGCGAGCTACTGGAGCGTCTTGATATCATCCGAGCGGGTCAAGAGGAAGGCATGGCGCATGAAGCAATGCGACAGTTCTGGGCCCGAAGGCCCGACTACGTCGAGGCTATCGAGTTCAGCCATCAGTTCTGGTTGGATCTGGATCCCTCAGCCGCGTTTGTGGCGCGGAGCTTGAACGACTACGCACAGAGCATCGACGACGAGCAGACACGACAGATGATCGAAGACAAGATACCCGAACCCCACAACTTTGGCTTCGTTCTCGAGAGGAAGCTCAACGATGTGGCGGAATTCATCGACAGATATGCCATGTTGGACGAAGACGACCCCGATGCTGCCGATGCACAGGAAGAGGTTCAAGATGCCGAGTTTGTCGCTGAACAAGTTCTGCACATGGCCATGTCGCTTGACTTTTCCGACGAAGTCGGTAGAAGAAACGTGTACAGCATCACGCGGACGGCGCTTGCTCTTGCTTCTCTGCCTGAAGAATGTACGAAGCTCTGCATCGAGCTCCTGCGCATCGTATGCGGCAACCGCGGCGAGTCCGACTTCTGCGCAGTCATCATGGAGGCTGTCAACGAAGTACACGACACGCTGAGCGATGATCCAAACGATGCAAGCGGCGCGGGAGACGACGCAGAGAGCTTTCACTCCGCACAGTCTGAGCACAGCAGCCCTCTTCCAGCACGCAGGAAAACACCAAAGCCGGCCAAGACAGCTGAAGAGGAGGCAGCGGACAAGTGGACCGAGATCATGGTGTACTCGAAGTGTCTCCACATTCTGCAGTGCACGCTCCAGAACGTGACGTGCGATTTGGAATCGGACACAAACTTGAAGACCGCATTGAACACACTCATCATTCCCGCCGTGCAGTCAAAAGAAAACATCATTCGTGAGCGGGGTGTCATCTGCCTGGGACTGGCGTCTCTCCTTAGCAAGGTATGCATCGCATGTACACCTCCCTCCCTGCGCTAACGGCTGTAGGATCTTGCGGTTAACAACCTTGATCTATTCTTCCACTGCTTCACCAAGGGCAACGACGAGCTCAAGCAGATCACGCTACAGGTGATTGCTGATGTTATCATTACACATCCACATCTCCTTGCACCACCCGCATCGGATCCAGACACGACCGAGCAGTCCGAGGTGCCGGAGCAAAGTCCGCTACTGAGGCCGCTCAGGAAGATTTTGCTCAAGGGGATCACTTCAGAAGATACGAGTGTCGGGCGCGTTGCTTGTGAGGCAGCACAGAAACTGATCCTGCATTCTCTTCTTCCTGAAGAAGAGACCGCGGACATTGTCAGGGCATTGACACTGACATACTTCGATCCCGATGGCCAGAACAAACCCGCCATGATACAGGCCCTGGGCTACTTCCTTCCGGTGTTCTGCCACTCGAGGATCAAGAATGCACAGACCATGGCGGGTGTTGCTGTTTCCGTCATCGGCAAACTCCTGGTCATGCGCGACGACGTCGACGAAGACGAGGATGCTGCCGAAATGGTTGGCTGGCCGAGAATCACAGCTTACTTGGCCGACTTGACAGACGGCCGCAAGGTCGTAGGTCAGACGGAGACGGGGAGTGATGGAAAGACTAGCTCGAGTGGTGACTCCGAGGTGCCGCACATTATGCTTGCTGTCGAGATCCTCGAGCGCGCGCTGAACGGCACATGCTCAAGGGACGAGCGCAAACCGCTTCTCGCGCTGCTGACCAAACTCCACATACCGCCTTCGGCACCACAGAAGACAGTGAGCGAGCCAACCGCCGAGCTCCTCGAAGCCCTTCAGGCACTCGTCTCCGAAGCCGTAGAAGACAGAATCGGCGTGGACGCCACCCAGCGCAACGCCCTAACCAAGCTCGACGCAACTCTAACCAAGCGCCTAGGCGACGCAGCAACCGCCGCCATCGCCCCAGAAGACCGCGAAGCCACAGTCACACCCGAGGCCGCAACTGCCCGCGCAACACCTGCAGAGGAGGCGCGCTCAAGCCGCGCCCGCTCAAGCGTCGCGCCCTCCGTAGACGGCAGCGACATGGACGTCGACGTCGACGACGAGGACTCGATGCTCGCCGGCATGCAGGGCGAGAGCACACGTATGCCCCTCGAGCCCGACGACGGCGACGACGACGGCGACAGCACCCCCCGCGCCTCGAGGGTGCGCTCTGCGCGCGAGGCGACGGCGAAAACGGAGGCGGATATCGTGGATGAGCTGCTCGCGAGCGACGAGGAGATGAGCATGTAAATTAGATTGTCGCGCTGATGTGTGTTATGACTTGGGCTGGGGCTGGCGTTTGTGCGTCGCACTGCGGATTGGGCTTTTTCTGATACCCCTTCATTATTTATCTAGGGTGGGTGCAGTGCAATGCATCGTTTGCCGTTCCTGTCTATTCTCCACACCCGGTCGTGTTCAGGCACTGCTTTCCACGGCGTGCGCGGAGCTGGCTGCAGTGCTGTGCTCGTCTGAGATCAACCCCCCCCCCCTGCCTCGCGGATCCCTCTCATTCCCTCTGCGCGATCCACTTCAACACCACCTCAGCGATCTGCTCGTTGTTCTTCTCGAGGTGCATAAAGTGCGCATTCCCCTTGATGCCAATCTCGCCCAGCTTGATCCACTCAGGGTCAGCGCCTACTTGCCTGAGGTAGTTGACAATGCAGTGGTCGTACGTGATATGCACGCTCGCCTCCGCGGTGATGAGCACATACGGCACCGACGCGATGCCGGGCAGCGTGCGCGCGGGCTCGACTTGCTGCACACACTGCCGCAGCGCGGTCGTTGCGTTCCCGACGGTCTCGGTGGCGAGCTCCGCGGCGCTGGATAAAGCTGGGAGGTAGCTCAGCGGCGTGGTGGAGAGACCGTACGGGTTGTATGGGATGCTGCCCGTGCCGAGAGTGTACCATGTGAACGGCGTTGTGCTTGCTTCGAGGTTGATGCTGCCGGCGACGTGCTGTGGGCAGTCGTTTGAGAGCAGGATATTTGCTACGCCGCCGGCGGAGTGGGCGATTAGGTACGAAGGTCCAATCAGCTCGAGGAGTTCGCATCCTGACTTGCGCAGGGCGAGTTCAAAGGCGGTGTTGTTGGTCGTATAGGGCACCATGGATTTCTTAAAGTTCTCGAAGATGGGGTCACCGGCGCGTCCTGTGCCGGGCCATTGCGTGTGCAGCTGAGACTGAGGGTATGTGTCGTAGTGCTTTACTCCCGTAAAGCCTTGTTCGACCAGCAAGGACGAGGCTCCAGCCGTCATGGGGAAGTTGGCAAGGTCTGCGGATGCACTGCGGCCGACAGAGGCGGCATCCACGAGGTAAACCGTGTACCCTTTCTCGATGAAGTACGAGGCGAAGCCTCTCCTATTATCCGGCGTGTTGAGCCAAGATGTTGCTGTGCATCCTCCTCCGTGGAAAAAGACCAGAGGTTTTGACTTCCGGGCACTTGAGGCCGGGACGATCTTCTCGACGTAGAGCTTGTCTGCGGTCAGTTCGCCGGTTGCAGATTCGAGACTTCTACCACCGACGTAGAAGAAGTCGCGGGTGTAGGCCTTTTCAGCACTCTGGCATTTGGGATTGATAGCATTGATCCCTGTGCAGTTGGTTCGCTGACTAGCTGTCAATGTTGCAAGTAGCGCAACGCAAAGTGTTGACACGAACATTGTTGGATTACCAAAGATTAATAGCAAAACTGTCCTAAGCAAAACTGTCCCAAGGGCAACTTTATGTATCCGATTTTACTGGAGGCTCTTGAACGCGCAGGCACCCTTGTCGTGTCAATCTCACCTTGCATGCACTCGTGCATGATGCGGTGTAGTTTGCTCCTTTGATCCTTCCGGCATCGGTTTCCCGCCTGTGTAAGGGCTCGATATCCTTCCACGGTAAGCTCCGAAATTTGGGCTTCTGGTACCTGCATGCGACAGTCTGACATCGATCTACAGTGTCTAATCCCTGAAGTCTTGTGCGAGCGCTCGATCTTCATTGATATCAGCGCGCTTTGGGGCTTGATCTGGACCACGAGAGTGTAGGCAACCATGAGCAACGCCGCGATAGATGAATCTTCTCGCGCGGGGACAGATGGAGAAGGTGATGTTCATGGCATTGGGTGAAGAGTTGGGAGTCCGCTTGGTGCACTGGTCCGCTTGGTGCACTGGTCCGCTTGGTGCACTGGTCCGCTTGGTGCACTGGTCCGCTTGGCGCGCTAGTCTGCTTAGCAGGTGGGTCTTGACTCCTTCGTAGGGACTGTGCCGCACTGGGGGGCTGGGTAAGTTGGTCCACTGTATACTTCAAGACCTTGAAGAACTGGTTCGCCTGTACCTTTTGTATAATCGGCTTGGACCTCCATTGAAGCTCATTGAAGAGGTTCAGAGA
This sequence comes from Didymella exigua CBS 183.55, assembly GCF_010094145.1. Classification (NCBI taxonomy): domain Eukaryota; kingdom Fungi; phylum Ascomycota; class Dothideomycetes; order Pleosporales; family Didymellaceae; genus Didymella; species Didymella exigua. The sequence goes on from NW_022984788.1 coordinate 485,993, forward strand.
CGGCTACTGGTCGGGCTGAGGTTTGCGGATAAAATGGATTCTTCCGGGTAGTTTGATGAAACTTCCGGAGCGATCCGGTGCATACGTACCATGATCCATCTCTGCTGCGACACCAATCGGTCAATCAGGTCTTCAGCTCTTCAGCTCTTCGGAATGTCGACCAATGCTGCTGTACCCGTCATTCATTCCACCTCGATGTCGATGTCGAATAACCCTCTGCTACTTCCAACAAGTGGCCCGTCGGCTTTGATTGGGCGCCCTCCCAATAATGTAAAGGACTATTACATCGTCAAGGGCCTACTTCGAATGGTCGGCATGGAGGACGCGAATCCAATGATCGGCTACTTCCTAGCTGATCAGCCACCCCCAAACTACGTACACGAGAGTCGTGTGGTCGGGGTCCAAATAGGTCTCATCGTTGTCATGTTGTCGATTGTGCTACCAACAACCGCACGACTGTTACTTCGAGCGCGAAAGAAGCACATGCGGTTTGGCTGGGATGACTGGACTATACTCGCGGCAGCAGTAGGTCCTGCATTTCTGGACATGTGTGGTGTAATAATGAGGCAGCTAACACTCTGATAGACACTTGCCTTTACCTATCCCCTTGCCCAGACGATCGGCCTCTACTTCGGCGGCGCAGGACTGCATACATGGGAAGTGACCTACGACCAATACGAGATTAGCACCACGATAGGGGTCTACTGCAAGATCACCTTCTACCAAGCTGTCGGCCTGATCAAGGTTTCCATCGCCTTGTTCGTTCGACGTATGACAGGTGGAGCATCGCAGCGGTGGCGATGGTTCTGCAACATCTTTTTGGTCACGGTGGGAGTATACATGCTCGTGGCTCTGTTCTGGTCGCTTTTTACCTGCTATCCAGTCCAGGCTCAGTGGTCTCTTCACGCTCGTGGTGCGACTGAACCGCTTCCACGTTGTCTCCACCCGTTTTTGCAGGGCCGGATACTCAGTGGGATTCATGTAGCGCAAGGTATGATACTGCTGTCTGCACCGATAGTGATCCTGTGGAATGTTCGAATAGATCGAGCAAAAAAGATCCGGCTGTTCGTATTGTGGGGTTTGGGGGGCATCACAGTGCTTGGTGGATTACTTCGCCAAGTGCGACCGGTCACCTATCGAGATATCACTTGGAATTACGTGGAGATCCTGACATGGGCCTGTCTAGATTTGGCATTGGGTATAGTGACGGCCTCGCTGCCTGTGCTCGATGGCATGCTCTCCAACGCATGGCATCGAGCCATGACCAGTATAGGGGTCTCTTCTCAGGCGACGGGTGGAAATCCATCCAGCGGAAGTCAACCGGGAGGCTCCGAGGCAACGAGACGAAAAACACCTGGAACGCACGCTCCATCAGCGTCCGAGGAGCATATAATCAGTAAGGCTGATGAGACAGAGATGGGAATCATCAGGACTCGAGTGGTGCATGTCCATTCTTCGTCGCGGTCGAGCCTTGATGCATTCGGTTTGGGAAACAAGTAAGCACCGAACCTTCTGCCACCCTGCGAACATGTTAGGACTCTAGAGCATAAGAAGAACAGTGGAGCATGTGGCCACAGAAGGTAGACTCGTCAACGTCTTATCGTGATGCATGTGATAATCATCTGGTGGATCACTCATCGCAGCTGACGCGCCTCGATCCTCGCTGTGACGTGACTCGCGGCGCGTGCAGGTGCCTCGGCTCGCAGCTTCCCCACACCTGAGCTTTATAGCCGCAGCACCATCTTGCCGACCGTGGAGCCTCCAACTCCTAATAAAGTCGTCACCGCCCTCAGACGCGATTCTTCAGCTTAGATTTCTTGTCATCGCCGAGATCCATAGAATACCATGCCGTTCAATACAGAGCTTACACGTGCCCTTGGTATCAGGAGTAAGCTCCCATCGCGTTATTCTCGAAGCCCACACTGATGAGCTCCAGTACCCGTTGTCCAAGGTGGCATGCAATGGGTAGGCTACGCCGAGTTGGCCTCCGCCGTCTCCAACGCCGGCGGTCTAGGAATCGTAAGCCCTCGCCCTCGCGCCCACTCATCCCTCTAGTGACTAACACCCCCAAGCTCACGGCCCTCACACAACCCACCCCTGAAGACCTCCGCAAAGAGATCCGCCGCTGCCGCACCATGACCAAGTACCCATTCGGCGTAAACCTCACCCTCCTCCCCGCCATGGTGCCCCCCGACTACGCCGCCTACGCGCGTGTCATCATCGAAGAGAAGGTGAAGATAGTAGAGACAGCCGGCAACTCGCCCGGCCCCGTAATCAAGCAGCTGAAAGCCGCCGGGACCACGATCCTGCACAAGTGCACCACAATCCGACACGCACAGTCGGCTGTAAAGCTCGGCGTCGACTTCCTCAGCATCGACGGCTTCGAATGCGCCGGTCACGTCGGCGAGACAGACATCACGAACTTCATCTTGCTGTCGCGAGCGCGCCAGAGCCTAGGCGTGCCATTCATCGCATCAGGTGGATTCGCAGATGGTCAGGGCCTCGCTGCAGCGCTGGCGCTGGGCGCATGCGGGATCAACATGGGAACGCGCTTCATGTGCACTGTCGAAGCACCGATCCACGACAACATCAAGAAAGCGATTGTGGACGCGCAGGAAACGGATACTGCGCTCGTTCTGCGGCGCTGGAAGAACACATCAAGGCTGTTTGCGAATAAGGTCGCGCTGCAGGCTGTGGACATCGAGAAGACGTCGCCCACGGGGAAGTTTGAAGAGGTCGCCGAGTATGTGAGTGGGAAGCGGGGACGCCAGGTTTTCTTGAATGGCGATCCGGATTTTGGCGTTTGGACTGCCGGACAGGTCATTGGGTTGATTCATGATATTCCGACCAACGAGGAATTGCTGAAGCGCATTGAGAGGGACGCGATCGAGACCATGAGGCAGAATCAGACGCTCTACGTTGAGGAGGGGCAGGAGGGTGTTGCACCTAATGCGAGTATTGGGAAGAAAGATAACAATCCTGGCGCGGAGATTTGGGGCATTGGGAAGAGTAAGCTGTGAGCGAGTAAGGCGAGCTCAGTGTGAATGGTAGACTACGAAGACACGAAAATCAATGCATTCAGTGAATGACATTCAGACGCTCTTAAGCGCCAGAACCATCAGTTTTTGTCATCGTAGGCACTTAGCAAGACTGGCTACTAGTGCGCTTGAAGTACTGCAAATCGACTACGATGAATGCTGAAAGTGTTTGATATCAATGTGGCATGTCAGAAGAGGTCACGTCACAACACGTAAGTGAAAGAGAGATCATCACAACAAACAATGCCAGCAAAGGCAAAACAGGAGTGAGCAGGAAACGGCTCAGTTGATAACTACATGCAGGAGCGTCCCGCCTTCGCGACTTCCAGTGATCTCCTCCGGCCAGAAATGTTTTTGCTGACTCAGCATGGCTGATGAGACCTCCCACCTACGTACAAGGAGAAAGCTATCTAGTGTGCGCCCCTGCCTCACCACACACGATGACACCCGCCGATGTTTTTTGCCTGCAAGCCGGAACGAGCAGCTGGTGCCTCCCAAAACAATGCTGAAGGAACGCGGACGATGGAAATGCCTTGGAGAAAGACTGACGCGTAATGGAGAAGAGTGAAGTGAAGTGAGATGGCGGCGGAACGGTTCGTATTATGTATTTTTATGACTGATAACCGAAACCCTCATAGGCAGAACGCTTCAGCAGCTGTCGGCGCCCTGGCCGTGTTAGCATGTTCATGCAAAAAGAGGGGAGTACAAACCAGTAGTGTCCAGGGCGGCCGTGGGTGGCATCAGTCAGCCGCAGCTGTTGGCAGTGACCATCCTACCATTTTCCAGGAGTCCTGACAAGTGCTAGGATGGCGAAGGAGGGAGTGGAGAAAATAGGGGTGGAGGGCGAGGTTGTCAAAAGCAAGTGAGGGCGGGGTAGGCGAGGTATTTATGCTCTGAGGGCCAGGTCGTACGTTCCTCCGCAGCGGTAGAGCACTGAGGCTTTGAGAGCTTGGGCCAGAAGCTGGCTGAATTTGTGCTGATGGCGAGGTTGGAAGGGCGTGGAAAGTCGAAGTGAAGGTAAGTACGTCATTGTTGCGTTCGATGTACCCAGAAGCACACACTCGAGGGCTTGTGGCCATTCTTGGGGCCTTTCTTGGCTGAATGTATACAGTCGGCGATCAGTTATGAAGATTTGGTAGTTCCATGTGGCAGTGAAGGTTCAGTCAAGTGGTTTCGCAAATCACCTCACGAAGCGGAAGCATGGCACAAGGTATTGGCGAAAATTGTGATCTGTTTTCATTGCATAATCGGCTAGTCTACAGGTGTAGTTTACACAAAAGTTATCAAAGTTAGTTCTCGCAGTCCATACACCAGAAGTGTCCACACGAATCGCACCGGGCAGGGTGGTCATCGGATTCTCCTCGTGACCCGCAGCAGCACCGCCAGGTCACGCTATTGACTGGATCTGGGCGGCGAATTGTGTGCTCATCGATATTACGGTTAGGGGTCTTAGCGCGCGTGAGCTTAGAGGAGTGTGGCATGCTGGAAGCAGTGAGTTTGATGCAAAGTTCTAAGGTAGACACCTTGATATATGTGGTCGGATGTTGAAGCGTGAAGTTGTTTGCTGGATTTGGTGATGCAAATTGGAAGTTTTGGGGGTGTGAACTTGTAGTAGGCATGGCATAAGTAATGTTCCTGCACAGTGTGAGGATGGCGTGGAAGTGCAAGGAAAGGCGCATTGTTGGAAAAAACGCTCATCACCTCATCGTGAACGGCGAACGCCACGAGACGTACCGCCAGACAATGCCCTGCTTCGATCGCGCTCTGCCTCTGCTCCCTGGAGTGATCGTTGCGTATGCTTGCATTGTACTGGGGTATCTTCCGCTACCTAGTGCCTTGTCTGCGCATCATCCTCCAACTTCAGTGATGCGACCAATCTTGTGCTATCCACGTCTACTTCTTCCAGCCCTATCAGCCCAACAAGTGCTTCATCAATGGCATCGCTTATCTCCGGCTTCACGCCTGGTTGCTGTCCATGAGCCGCTGCTAGTCTCAGCTCCGCGATCTTCTCATCATCAAACTTGGTGAAGACTCTCTGGTTCTTCTTTCCGGGCTTTGCGTGCTCTTCTGGCTTGAACTGGTATCCCCTGACTCTTGGACCTTGACCTGTCTTCTCTGGCAGCGCGGACTCGTAGTAACGCTCGAATGCCGCAACGTCGGCGTCAAATGTACCTGCCTCGATGGAAGTGCGAATACCGGCGAAGAATGAGGACAGAACAGCATGGTTGTGGATTTGTATGAGCGCCCAGCCCAGCATTTCCTTCGCGGCAAGGAGGTGCTGAATGTACGCGCGGTGGTGCTTGGTGCACGCATAGCACTCACATCCCTCGCTCAGCGGTGTGACAGAAGTCGCATGAATGTCTGACCACATATCAAGCCCAAGGTCTTGCCGTGAGCTAGTGGTTGTGCCTTTCGGTGGGGCAGGGAAGGCGAAGTTGAGCGCGATGCCGGCGTCGGTTGCGTCTATGAGGAAAGGAACGGTGAAGATGTCCATGCCCAGACCGACTTGGCGCAGGATTTCGTGCGGGCTGGCGGGTGCGTGGAAGGAGAGACGTGGTAGATGGTGGAGTTCTTCGGACAGATCGTCAAGAAGGTAGGCGTCGTAAATAGCTACGCCAGAGATCTTGTCCACCATGTCGTCGACCAGATGCTCCAGATACCAGCTCTGCAAGTCACGCTCTATTGGTAGAATAGGCGCGAAAATACCCCAGCTCGGTTCACCATTGTCTAATGTAGCCTTCTTCGCAATTATGTCGCGCGTCCACACCTCGGTCCTGTCGCTCATCCTGTCCTTCCGTTTTATCCCTATCGTCTCCTGACCGAAGGGAATGTCAGCCAGGCCTACCACAATGTCTGGCTGGAGCTTCCTTGCAGCAGCAGCATAATATTTTGAGCTCAATGCCTTAAATCCAACAGAGGTCAGAATACCCAGCTCCTTGTTTGTGCTGTGTATTGGGGATGGTATAGGCGGGTTGCGGCGTGGGCCGAGGACGAGGAGCGCGTCTTGCGGGAGAGCTATAAACCTACGGAGTGGCTCGGGGATCTCGTACTGAAACACGGGTGGTGTCTTTTGGGGGATTTTCTCAATGACTATCAAGGTCAGTGAGGCGCTGCGTCATTGGTCTTAAGTGCGTTTACAGTCTTCAAGGGCAACGTAAACACCATCGAGGCTGAGGCTTTTCGAGAAATTATCCTGCGATATGTGTGGAATGACACCGCGCGAAGTGATGCCGATGAACCCTGGAGTTGATATGCTCTTGCGCTTAGGAAAGGAAAGGTGGCCGAGGCGTGGTGCGAGTGTCCCCGTCGCTTTGAGAATTGCGAATTCGAGCATTTCTGGCTGCGACTGGTCTAGCTCTGGTGATGGGCTCTCATCTTGCGCCGAATCGGGCAATAGTGAGGACAGCAGCTCCATAGTATGTGTGACTTCCTTCTTCTGGACCTGGCTTTATGGTCGCGTGTAACTTTTGGTGTCGTGCGGGTGAATCGAATGGCGCGCTACCTAGGTAAAATCAGGGTCCACCGCGCGCGTCATCTCAACACTCCATCCCAACTTCAATACAATTGAGATCTGGGAAACGACGGGTGTTTGTTCTCGACACGAATGACACCACGTATACTCAATGCTCAAAGAATAGACATGTTGTGCTCAGTCAGCATCACGCGAGCAGCCCCTTCCATGCTCCTGACTCGTAGAACCAACAAGAAAAGGACTTCCTCCGCACGCTTTCAGATCTTTTGCTTTCCTCACTCGTACCAAATCAAATTTCTTCGCCATGCCACCACGATGGCTACAGCATCCTGTCACAGTCTTCTTGGTTCCTCTCACCATTTTCTTGTGTCTACCAAACCTCTATAAATTTCTACCATCTGTTACCGATCCGTCATATGATGAAGCAAGATTGCAAAAGATAGCCAGCCTGATGGACGAAATATACACGACATTGGCCGATGCCACGTTTATCCCACATAATGCCATCTCTCGTGGTCCACATGTCATCAACACGACATCGTTGCCATGCAGACCAAGTGTCTCGGTGCTTCGCCTCATGGAGCTCTTGCCGTATGTGGACTCGTCACTAGTCAATGAGCCCGACTGGATCCACGGCGGCCATTTCATGGACTACAAGAATACGGAGCACCTCGCAGACTTGTGCGATCCTTGTCGTGGGCGGGGCATCGATTGGACCGACTACATGTCACAATCTGATATTGGCTTGACCAACTACGGCACCGGAGGCTGGAACGGTGACCGCAGTTGGGTGATGATCTATGATACTAAGAGGGATGCAATCAGGATCTATCGAGGCGAGCTGTGGGTTACTCGTGGAGGGGCGGAGCAGGAGTTCGGCGAAGAGATGGAATCTTGGTGGTTCGAAGACAACGGCGAGTTGTGGTGGGACAGGGACGATGGCGCAGCGCACATTCTGCGTGCTATTGCGAAGAACTACCGAACCCTGAAGTGGACGCCGTGGGGAACATCGAATCGAGAGAATGGATTTGGCGTTCCTCCCCAGACTATCAAAACTCTCCTTCAACGAAATGGCTGGCCGACAGCGTTCGATTGTGACCAGTTCAACGTCGAATTCGTCCGCAATAAGCACAAGCCTTCAGGCAAAGGTTACGCCGAGGCAGCGCTGAAGGAAGATGATAGTGTCGCGGGTCGGAGTTGACTTATCGTATAAAATGGATGGACGGAACGGGACGAGTCTAAAGGCGAGTGATGGTATGCGCAGGACCGATTGAAGCACCACCGTCAAGCACTCGCAGACGTCACCGATCTCGAAGAACAACAGGTATATTAATGGCACAAATAGCAAAACCTTTGGCGCCTTGAAACCTCCAAGGGCGCCTAGAAACCGCTCGAGCAGAAGCCGCAAGGTTCTGTCCTGACGGTGTTTGTGTGAAAGAGAAGGACTTTATCCTTTAGGGCTTTGGAGGTCGCGTACACGTCAAGCTAGTAGTCTGGAAGGCTCGGGAAACTCTGCAATGTGCTTGACCACTTGTAATGTTCTAACATGTCACGAGCTCAGCAACAAACGAGGACCACCTTGTTTACACACATGCGCTACATAACCCCGAGACGAGATGCCTTGCGTTCTTATTCAACCCCAGCCATGGCTTCTTACAAGCGGAATGATGAATCTGCCCGATCATCGGCCATTCCCAACGACGATCCAGAGGCCAAATGAGTACTTGGGGACACTCAGGAGTCCACCTGCCTATCCACCGGATTGACGGAATATCAACTAAAACAAATTGAGGGATGGCGATCAGGTCGAAAGCTCTGGCGTGGTGTTTTGAAGCAGCTTCACGAGCCCCGCTCAGCAAAGCCAGCTCCCACGTCGTCGAGACCTAGCGTGCAGCATAGACAGCTTCCTTATCCGGTTCTTAGATAATAGATTACCCAGCCGAGCTGAGAAACCACATTTACGCCATATGTATCGCAGACGATGCCGCAGCATACACTGCAGAATCTAAGTCCCGAAACTAGAGCTACGCCAAGCCATGGGTGAGATCAGGATTAGAAAGAGAGCGTTCCAAAAGCCAGGCAAGAGCACTGCAAAAATGCGGACTACCCGAGGTCGAGCAAATGTACCTCGACGCCGCTGTCGAGAACATGTACGCGGACCATCATCTATTGCACGCATGTTCTGATTCCGAAGAACGCGTTGACCAGTATCGCTACCCCGTGGATGATGATGCATCCTTCAACCACGATCAATCCAATAGCATCCTAGTGAAAGCTAGCGGTAGTCTTCACCGCCGGCCACCGTCTATCTTGGTTGTGTGTCGACAGGTTTTCCAAGAGACTCATAGCCTCATGTATGCCCCATCGACCAAGTTGGAACTGCAAACAAAGAAAGATAGCCCCATACCGGCCTTTCGCGTTCTGGCCATGTTGATTCGCAATGGTATCGTTGTCAACGGAAGCTTAATCAGGGTCAAGCTCGAACCTGGTGAGATTGTTCACACCGCAGTGAAACGCTTGATCATCTGGCAGATCTGTCCCTTATCTGCACGTATAAGTTTAATGCCTCAGCGAGGGAACGCAGGCCCTGTTCATCATCGATCAATACCTATGGTATTTGGCTGCGGTCATGCATCGCGAGCAGAATGTCCGTCAGAATGTGCTTCCACCTGCGATTCCCAGACCTGCGATTGCCGGCAAACTAACACATCGAACAATTTACCCAGATTTGCACAGCTCTGAGCTCTTTTAGCTAAAAAGAAAAATAGACCCACCCAGATTGTCGGTGTTGCCGGTCGGGTCCGGAACGTCTTCGTCCGTACTTCGTACACGCACCCCCAGTACCGGTAAGCGTGCCGCCTACTGCGTCGGACGTTACAGCTTCCGGTGATGATTTGTCGTCCTGACAGTCCGTGAGTCGTTGTATTGCAACGGGATGGTCCGTGTCGTGAGAGTCGAGAACGGAGGTGTCTCCACCAATCAGCTCGTTTGAGCCAAACACACGTGATGAGCTCTGTCAGTACCACGAATGGGCTATCCTGGGCGACGATTGCCCTACAACTTGTAGATGCCTACCGGTATTGACACACGATAGATGTGCTGAGTCCTAGAAGTCGATGGCAGAAGTCAAGGGAAGATGATGCAACGTCATAGGCCCTCGATGACTCGCCGAATCATCGTCAGCGGAGCACACCTTCTCAGAGTGGATCATCTCCAGAAGTTGACTACTGTACTTCGTAAAGCCGACAACCACCGAGCATGATCGGAGTGTATAAAGGCAGGATCCGCGATCAAGCTTGAGGACTAAATTAGCAGCAACATTCCTACCTCGTCCCAATCCACGGCATCACACATAGACCAGCAAGATGACAACACCAAACCTGACAGTCAACCACCTTCAAATCGGCCAAGGCGAGCGCATTCCCTGGTTATTGGAAGAACTCAATATCCCCTACAATCTCGTAAACTACAAGCGCTCTCCGATGCTCTCCCCACCAGACCTCAAAGCCAAGCACACTCTCGGCGCCTCTCCAGTGCTAGAAGACACCACTGACCCATCTAATCCCATTACGCTGGCCGAGTCAGGCGCCATCGTAGAGTACATCATCGGCAAATATGCCGACGGCAAGCTGGCCCTGGGTCCCTCACACAAGAACTTTGCGGACTATTTGTACTGGTTTCACTTTTCCAACTCAACGCTGCAGCCTGTGATTTTCAGACGCGCGATGCTAAGGGGCGCAATTCCGAACTCTGCTACGGATCCTAGATATCTTGGTGCAGATGGCAGAGTCAAGATCGCCTTGAACCACATGAACACCCGTTTGCTGTCTAATGACTGGCTTGCGGGTGACGACTTTACGGCGGCGGATGTCATGACAGGCTGGTGTGTTACCACGATGCGGGTATTTGAGCCGATCGATTTGACCGAGTATGAGGGCATTCTGGCATGGATAAAGAGGTTCAGTGGAAGGCAGGCATGGAAGACGGCAATGGGAAAGAGCGACCCGGATCTGAATCTGGAGGAGACGACGAGTGTAAAGGGCCCAGCACCGATTGAGCTGTTTGCGAAGGCCATGGCGGGCAAGATTTAAGTCAGTCTGCACTCTGCACCCATGTATTAGTCTATCAAAGACAGAATACCCCACCTGATCAAGGATAGCCTGGATCAAAGTCATTCGTAAACGATAGGAACAGAAGCTGCAATCAGATACTGCTAATAGCCCAGTGCTTTCGCCCTCTCCTCACCAAGCACGTCGACCAAGCTCATCAGCTTGAAGCTGGCCTCAGCGCTCGTGCCACCACCGGCAAGCTCATTTGCGTCGTCATGGGTCACAAGCAGACCGTAAGGATAGTCAGCATTGAGCTTATTAGGCACGGCTGCCAGACCATCGGTGTTGGTGACATGATCGATGCCCATCTCTTCGTTGTCGACGATAGTGAACGTTGTGACATATTCGTGTGGCGGCGCGCGCTCATACACCAGGTACGCGCTGATCCCCTGGCTGCTCACCATGATGTATCCGCCCGTGCCGTTCTTCGCAGTGACGAGCGTCAAGCCTTCAACGTCAGCATGGAGTCCACCATCGCCGACTTTGGCAAACTGGAGACCCTCGTTCGATGCATCAGGCTCGGCCCCATAGCGCCAGATGCCGGAGGGCTCTTCGCCGAGAAAGACATAGCCTGCATCTTCGTCGGCAACGCAACCTTCGACTTGGCCGCCCGAGCCACCAGTGAATTTGCGAACCAGATTTGTCTGAAGGGTACTGTTCGCGGTTGCTAATAGCTCGTACTGAAGGTATTCGGCCTTTTTGTTGTTCACGAAGAGGTACTGTTTCTTGGTCTTGGGGGAGAGATAGGTGCAAGAGCCATATGGCTCGTAATTCTCAGGGAGGGCCTGTATGCCACCGGTGATGTTCTTCAATGAACCGTCGCTAGTGACCTCCACTAGACAAAGGGTATTGTCACCCCGACATGCAGCGTATGCAAGATCGATACTGCGGTTTCCCACGGGGAGACCGTATATGATGTCCACGTTGTTCGGCTCCGATGCAGACGAGTGCTGCAGCAACTTGCCTGTGAGGTCAAAAACCCCGAATCCTTCGCCTCCTTGAGATTTGGTTGTGGTGATAATTCTGCTCTGCTCAGGCTGCGTCGGGTGGATCCAGATTGCTGGGTCGTCGCCATCGCCGCCGTTGGCCTCAGTCTCGTATTTCGCCTTGACCGCGACAAAAGAGCAATCGGGGCCGGCCCACTCAGACTCGCACCTGCACGCATTCGGACCGTCGCAGCTGCCATGGCCGGAGCAGTCGTTTTGACATGTGACATTTGAGCAGTATGTGCCAGAGAACCCAGCAAAACAGCTACAGGTGCTGTTTCTTAAAACCCCATTTTTTGAACAATTATCGGAGATGGGGTTCGCGCAGTATTCACACGGCTTGGTATGGGGATCATATGCGGTGTTCGCTTGGATCCCAAGCGCGCTGAGAGCATCACCCAGGGAACCAATTGCGATTCCTGTCTCGTCATGCCCTTCAAAAGCGAACGTAAGGGCTCCTGTGGGGTAGCTATCAGAGGTAGACTGCAGTACTGAAACATCGCCTCCGATTGAGAGATCGGCAATACCCTCTAGGCTGACAGAACCCTTCTGCTTGAAGCTTGCATCGTAGACTTCAATCACATTGTCGTGTGCAACAAGGAGATAGTCACTCGAATCGCCGTGGTAAGCGCCGAGTCCCTCGACTTTTACGTTTTCGCCCACAATACGAACCTCAGGTGGTTTGGTGCTCTCAGTAGCCTGGAAAGAGTACAACGTGTCGCCTTTGCCGCCAGAGAAGAAGATCTGGCCATCCAAGAAGACGGCAGCCGTCTCGCCCTCGATTTTAATGGGAAACGTTTGAACCTGGTGGGCGTGAGTGAGAAAACAGCAGTCGTACATCGAGATTGACTGTGGTTAAGAATTCAACACGCCAGGAGTTACGGTGTTGACAAACTCACCTCAAGAATCTGCAAATTATCGCCATCACCCCTGATCAAAAACTGCACGACCGTCTTCTTGCCAAATAAGAAGACATAGTTTTCTCCACTTGTCTGACTGCGCCAATGTCGCGCTACACTCCAATCACCCAACTGGTACTTCCGAGAACCTGCAACCTCGCTCCCAGTCGCAATATCGTAAGCGCGAATAATGGAATTTGGTGAAGGGATATTGAAGATGATGTCTCGACCGCCAACATCGTAGACTGGGACCGCGATCTTTGTACGCCCAGATATCTCATGTGAGCGCTCGCTGAACGTGGTTGCGTTTATGGAGTTAGAGGCAGAGAACGTACGGAAGCCGCCTTCTGCTGCACTACCATCGTTTGCGAGGAGAATCGGCAAAGATGTATAAATTAACGCAGCATTGTCTGAATCGAAGCCGGTAGCTGCTGGGGCGAGGGTAATGCTTGCATTCTGAGCAAACGCTGCGGGTAGCAAAGCTGCGACCCATGTGCACTTCATGAGATCCTTCATCATACTTGCTGGTATTGTGTAGTACGGAAGGAATGACCCGAATATATGTACTGGTAGACGTGTCTAGCTTCAGGCCTCACTCTCCTATGTGAAAACGCGCGTGCCGCATACGCTCGCACAATGGATAGACCTAGACCCATAAATGACCCTTGATCTGCACATAAATCATTACCTGAGAGTGAGGAAAGCATTTTGTTTCGATGCCAAGATGTTGCTGGATTTGTTGCGTCCTGATTGACACCGGCCGATGTTTTCACCTGCTCGATGGGGCGTCTGTCCGCTGGCGCTTCGACCAATTACAGCGCGAAATCGTGCAACGTGAGACAAGTCAGACAATCCTATTTGCCGCGATCAGTGTGATGTTTCATATGAGCACCCGCATGAAGGCAGCGACATAGTGCTTGGTATTCTGGGCAGTGTGCACGTCATGGATGGGGAATCGGTTAGTATTTACTGCACGTGTGGTGGATTCATGAAAGTACGGCGGAAGCATATTGCCATGAAATTGAGTTTAGGTGAGCGAATGGACGTTGACATAGGGCCAACTCCTCCGACATCCTGCATTATCAGATGAACGGCTCTTCGAGACAGAGCTTAGCCTTCTTCACTGCCCTACAATCGAGCACTAGAGCATCGATACGCTTGGGTAGCAGCGGGCTGTGCAAAGGTGAGCCAATGGAACCAAACTTGATGTTCGAGAGAGCGACCTGAGCGTTGGGGAACTGAGCCTCAACGTCGGAGGGCTTACCAGACGTAATGGGGCATTCGCCGCGAGCAACACCAGGCTCGCTGGGGTCCTTTTCTATGGGGTGAGAAGATTCAAGCCGAAGCACGTTGGCGTAATGGTCGTCCCACAGCGACATGACTAGATTTATGCCTTGAGCCATGGCCTGTACCGTAGTTAGTGTCCATGGAGGTAATCGAGAGAGATGAGGTGGAAATTACGTTGCTCATAGAGGCTATACTGCCTTATTTGTTGAAGGGTAGGCATCTTCTTTAATACCTGCTGCTGGTTGTTGCACTATAAGTCTTTGACACCGATACGGTATGGATTGAAATGACAATCGTTGGCGTCGCACGGTCCAGCATAGCGATCAAGTGAGTAGGTGCCTCCGCAGTTACACTCCTCGCATACGCTGTAGCTCTCAGGCTGGCAGGAGTCAGAAGTGAGCGTAGTGGACACGGAGTTGGCCTCCCAGACTTCCATCTCAGCGCTGAATATTGTTAGTGCAAAGAGCATCGCAGTCTCTAAAATGTAGCATCCTTACCAGCACTCGCTAAACTTTCCGACACTGGCATTAGTGTCGTTACTGGATGGCTGCCACCCCTTAGCGTCAGCCTTATCGTTGATGTACTTGAGGTCACGAGCGCATTGAGCGTCGCAGTATCCTTGAATTTCATGTCAGCACCGCGTTCGGACAAAAGAGCAGTGCACTTTAGCAGTTCAGTACTTGGCACCAGGTGTTCCCTGTCCCTTCTGAGGCATGGACACAAAGTATAATGCCCCGTTGAGACCGCAAGGCAATTGAGAAAGATCGACATCAAAGCTGAACTCATTGCCAATAAGATTGAACATTTCGTTTGTTTGCGTCCTGCATGAGGTGTGTTCGAGAGCCGATGTTGGTCGAGTACTGTCCCTTTGTGATGAACTTGAGGTTGAGTTGGTTGCCAGACGTAGTGATGCCGTGGGTACCGCTGTAGTCAGATCCTTCAATTGCACAGTTTACTGTGCAAGCCGTGTTAGATGAGCACAAGGACTCGTTCCAGGTATTGCCGTTATAACAGTTGGTGTAGCTGCCCGCAGTCTTGTCATGGAGCCTTGACCGGATCAGTAATTGTCCGTAAGGGCCCATCGTACATTTATCAGCGCCAATTAGCATCGATGACAATTTCACCGTTGACTTTCGAACAGCTGGTTCCGCCACTACTCGTGCATCGCTACCAGGTGAGCTTGGGATGAGTCTCGGTTTGCTGTGTTCCGATAACACAGGCTGAGGCATCTGAAGCGAAGAAGGCTACAACAGTCTTCATGGCGAGTGGAGATGGCATTGCTAGGAGCTTGGAGGGTTCTGGTGAAGTCGCCCGTTGCCTGCCGGGTCAAATTGAACAAATTCACTCTCTTTATAGTTTCTCTTTGATGTGGACTATGGTCGCCACACATTGGTACATGCACTTATTTCCGTCGCATAATCTGGGCAACTTCGTCGAGTGCTCTTTCATCAATGATAATCGATTCGGGGCTCATCGGGCGACGGTCCGATCAGCTCCATCTCCGGCTTGGAAATGTGTCTGTCGTATGCCTTGGAGGCTTGGTCGTACGACCACAGAGATCTGTGACCAATCCAGGTACTCGCTTAGGTAGCATCCCGGATATGGACGACGATCCGTGTAGTATAGCGCCAAGGTGATCATTGTCAAAGTAGTTGTGGGTTTGACGAATCGTGTCTGGCGCACTGCTCATTAAGCTTGTTGGCGTATGCCTTGAGTGATTTACTCTGCTCGCATGGTCTCCTGACCATTCGTGATGTTCTCACGAAGTAATGCGAGCCATGCATACTGCACCACCCCGCTTACCGCTGTAGAATCTTCGTTTACAGGTTGAACGAGACAGGCTCAAGAATAACCGGAAGTATGCACACGTTTAGCCTACACACCAAAGAGTGCTGTACAAGTTGGACGTTGCATCAAAATGATAGAAATTGAGCCACTGCAGTTGGAAAATCTGCAGAAGAAAGTGTCGTTTGCCGCTGCGATGCCTTGCAGTTGGAAGGATCGTCCGTATGTCGAGAGTCTTCGTTCAACGCCCATGGGTTGGACTTCTGCTATCAGTCATCTTTGTAATGTGAAACTCGAAGTCTCGTATCGAGAGTCAAGTACTCATTAACCATACCGATATAGTCCACCGGCACATAGGCGATATATCGCTCTGCCCACCAGCTCTTATTCTGCTCATTTGGCACACAGACGTCCTTTAGAAAAAGATCGAAGTTCGGTAGACAATCGACCCACAGCTCAGGGAAGCGAGCGCCGAATTTGTTGCTGTAGCGTCACTTCCCAAATCGTGTGTGCAGGACTGTTTCAAAGAGAATCCGGTCAGAATTAAGTGAGCCTTGAAACCAGGGACGAGCTCCAGAACGTGTTATCAAAGAAAGCAGTGATCCAGAGAGCCTTTGTCTGCGCTATAAAGGTGGTCGCCAGGCTCCTGTACGCCCCGCTGAATGCAAGTGTGCGACTGTCGATGAATGCAGGCGGAATCATGAAGCGATACAAGCGGGAAGGCTCAGGGGTCGTCTCCTCGGTGTCTTCAGTCGTTGGCATCGTCTTTCGAGAAGGAGGCTGGTTCTGGAGCCTAGGACAAGCCTCAAACACTGCAGAATCTGTCTTAGCAATGTACGGCTCCGCACTCGATGACAGGTGGCCGGGAAGACCAAGCAGCCTCTCGGTGTGGGAGCCAATTTGTGTGGTGTCTTTCCAGCCTGTGCCGCATATGGGTATGTCAGTTTTCAGCGTATCATTATTTGACAAGTGCGCAGTCTGGTGACTAAGTTTCGCGATGTCCGCATTGTGTACGCGGACAGTACCATTTCGGACGAACTCGAAGAAGTCCATATCGTAGTTCGGTAGACCACGATTTGTACCAATAAAGAAGACATCGTCGCTCGGATGTAGAATGGGGGTTTCTGAGTGTTCGTGGTACCTGTTGCTTTCTTCGATAATGTGCTACGTCTTTGCAAAGAATGTGTCAGCGATCTTGCGACTGGGCCATTGGCAAGAAGAGGAGTGATGAGTATGGTGGTTGAACTATCGATTGGTACTATGGAGAGTGGCGACTATCTACAGTGCGGAGAGCTAACCAGAACGAGCTGACCAATCGGAGAGCGTCCTTCGCAGACAAGAAGTCTCGGATATAAAAGAACCAATCGTCGGGACTGAGCCAGGTGATCAGCCTGGTTTGTAACAGCAGCTCAGGAATGATCTCAAAAGGCGTGAGTCTCGGCGGTGTTATCCAGCATGGACCGAGCCCCTATTCGCAGATAATCCAGTCGACTTGCACGCCAGCCGAAGCGTATACGCATGCGATGTCCCACGAGAACTTTGCGCCACTGAGCAGCACTACCTTTTTGAAAGAACCCAATTCATTTTCAGTCTTGGCAAGCTCAATTGTATGATATATTGTGGCGTCAAAGCTATCTCTCCCTTCAAGCTTAGGCAGTAACGGCTCTGACGTCAAGCGCGTAGCTACGATGAGTTCTGCTGTTTTGATTAACGTTTCTGACTCCTCGCCGGACGATCTGTCAGCTACAGTAAGCGTCCAACCTAAAGGGCCACAGTCGACAGCCAGTTCGACGCTAGAGTTGGAGCGCATGTGCTTCAGGAGATCGAAAGTTCTCGCCAAGTCGTGAATATACCCATTAACATGCTCTCCAGATATTGTGATCATCTTTGAGGTCAAACCCATCGCTTTTCATGATATGGTCGCTGTTCTGCATGTTGAGTAAGCATTTACTGGTACGCAATGTGAATAAGCCAGCTGACCTCAAAACCGCTTCATCTTAGCTAGGTGCATGCACTGTGTTCTCGACGCAACCTATGTCCGGAAATGGTTGTTCGTATGCAAAACAGTGTGCAGTCTCTCCTTGGCCCGGACACCTCCCAGAGAGCTTCCTTTCTCGATGACTAGGTTTGATGCGCTGGGACGTACATCACAATGTGTCTTCAACATCGTCAGGCCGTGGATACCTGCACATGGCTTTAGTGGAAGCAGTAGATTTCAAAAGCTTGAATGCGCTTGCCTGCACCCACAATGACAAGATCAAACACGGCCATGGCTAGATCCACGTGATCATGACACTAGGAACGAGATATTTGGGACGGAGAAACACGATTCAAACAATGGAAGATACGGCAAAAGACGACCATACCTCAAAATCACGTATGGACTTATCGTATACCGTGCAGTCTGCAGGTGTGTACGAGTATCGAGATGGCAGGGGAGAGCGCCACGCGAGTTAGTGCTTGGCTGAGATTGAGATCATCATGATGGTCCATTGGTTCTTTTCGACTAGAGTTCAAGAGGCTGCTGAACTAGATCAAGTGGCGGAAGACTCGCTGCCGCCGCAGGCCTCAGTTGCCAGCCGATCAATGTCATGTCTTCCGCGAAGGTAAGCACCAGCGGGTGACTAAGGGGTGAAATTGATCTGGCGTCAGCATTGGAGCAATCCTGTAGGGCAGGCTGCACAAGACCGGGTCATCCTCAAGCAGTCGCAGATGAGAGGCTATTTCAATGAGCTGAGATGATCGCGCTTGTCGCCACTGGTGTCTGTTACACGACGCGCCGAAGCCCTCGTGGCTACCGCACGTGTCAGCCGAAACTCGCCAGCAAGCACGGTGTGAAGACAGCAAGGTTTAATTCCCGAGTGCTCTGGCGAAGTACATTCTTGAGATGGAAAGCTTAATGGTGAAGTTGTGAGAGCGTAGAGGTTACTTGCGGAGGACGCGCGACGGGCCGGCGACAGATACGGCGCCGTCGCTTGGTAGTTAGTAAGTTAGCCGCTGCCACCCCCGCAAATTCTCCACCATAACGTGCACAACACAACGCCCAAACGCTATCTCAAAATTCCGTTGCAGGCTGTCGGCATCAGTGCTAGAAGGTCCTGCAAATTCAGCATGGGGTGAAAACATTTATCCATGTAGTGAGTACTAAGCCAGATGGGAACACAGCAACGCTCGAGACGCCCAGATACCAACAGGAAGGCCTATCGTTATCCGCGCAGTGCCGGTATTGTGGGCGGTATTGTGGGTTATCACTAAAGAATACCTAAGAAGGCACCTATATCTCCGCATCGGCCTCCATGTTACTTCCGATGTTACTTCCGATGGATGTCTACCCCAGCATAGCGACGTTCTGCTCCACAATGACGAGGTGGTGAGTGATAACCGGCCGTACCTGACTCGGGGATCAGCGAGGACCCTCCGAACCTGACTGTACCAAGACTTCCGCAATCTTTGTACTGTGATATATAAGATACGGCAAGCATGCTTGTGTTCCATTGTCTTGAGAATCTGTTGCGCTCTCCGGTCCTTGGTCTCGACATCATGGGTCTCAGCGGTGTTACTCAACGCTACCTCACAGCCTTCGCGGTGCTTAGCAGTGCTGGGAGTGCTTCTACGGTTACCTTGCCCGGGTATGGCAGCTTTTTCGGTACTACTGTCGGTCAGTATCTGACCAAACGACCTCTGCCAGCAACAGTCGATGCCTGGTTCAACATCGATTACGCAACCCAGCCAGTGGGCGGCTTGCGCTTCGCGCCCGTAGGGCCACCAGCAGCTTTCTCCGGCACTAGGAATGCTACCGCATACGGACTTTCATGCATTCAGGATGCGTCAATGGTACCATACCCTCAGGACGAAGCATGTCTGAATCTGAACGTCTTCCGTCCCCAGAATGTCTCCGCCGACAGCAGACTCCCCGTGTTCATCTGGATCCACGGAGGTGGCTTCGTGTCTGGGTCTGCGAGGAGCTTCGACGGTCCCGCTTTCGTGGCCAACTCAGAAGAGCCATTAATCGTTGTGAACTTCAATTACAGGGTACGGCAGTACCGTCTACGAGATTTGACCGTATACTGATCTGACACAGATCAATTCTCTTGGTTTCTTGCCGTCTCCCGTCTTCGATCGCCTGGGTCTTCTGAACCTCGGATTGTTGGACCAGCAGTTAGCCTTTGAGTTTGTGCAACAGCATATCTCAGCCTTCGGTGGTGACCCCGAGCGTGTCACAATCGGTGGTCGCTCTGCTGGTGCCCACTCCGTTGGTATCCATCTGTTTCATAACTATAACAAGACCCAGGGCGCTTCGCCTTTGTTCTCCAAGGCCATATTGCAATCTGGAAGTGTCACTGCTCGTGCCTTCCCCAACGCTTCCTACCCACTGTATCAAAGGCAATTCGCCGAGTACCTTGACCTTACCGGCTGCGGTAGTGTTGCCAATGGCACCGACAACGAGGTCATTGGCTGCCTCCGCGCAGCGAACATCACTTTGATTCAGGAAGCGAGCAACAAGCTCTTCTCTGACTCCGAGTACAACATTACGTGGCCCTTCCAGCCCACTCGCGGTGGCCCACTCCTTGAGGAAGCAGGCTCAACAGCTGGCATCAATGAGCAGTTCTTCCACGTGCCCACCATTACGACCAACGTCCGTGATGAGGCCAAGTACTATAGCCCTGGCGATATTGAGACAGATGGAGAGTTCCTGGACTTCTTCAAAAACTTAATCCCGGCCCTTTCTGCGCAGGACGTCTCTGACCTCAAGGCTTTGTATCCGGATCCCACCAACGACACCAACGGTGACTGGTCGCCATACGCCCACAGCCCCAACTCCACTCAGTATGATCGCATCTCTGCTGCGCTTACGGACTACATGTACGCTTGTGCAGGCCAAGAGACCGCGGTCCGGATGTCCGATGCCGGTGTGCCTGTCTATAAGATGCACTGGACAGTCAACAACACCTTTCCCGACTGGAAGGGTATCCCTCATACTTCTGACACCAAGTATACGTGGGCTGAAGGTAATGGCACTGGTGGTGTTCAGTACCCCGAGGTTGGTAAGCAGCTGCACACTTACTTCGCCAACTTCGTGGTACACGGCGACCCAAGTGCTGGAAACAGGACTGGTCTGCCGAATTGGCCGAAGTACGTCGACGACAATGCTGAGGGGATACCTGGACTTCAGCTACGATTTGAGTCTTTCGGTAATACCAGGGTGGAGGGTGATGCCATCAGGAGAAAGCAGTGCGAGTGGTGGAGAGCTCCAGAGAGAGCAGCGAGGCTTGAGAAGTAGCATACTGAATAGCTCGTCTAATATAGTTGGTTTCACAGCGTTAGATGATTGGCTTCAAGAATTGACAGCAGCGTAACCGTGAGTCCAGCGACCATCGCGCCTCCTCCGTGGACAGGTGCAGATTTGAGCTGGGCTTGTGAGCAATAAAGAACTGTAGAAGTTCCCAGTACAAACAATTCATATCATGCAAATTATCTCAACCATCTGTAAACTGTCTGCGAGATGGCGATGCGAGCAATAATTCCTTCGCATTCGCCAGGCTGTTAAGACCAACTGAATAATCTCTCGGCTTTACCGGGCCGAATAAAAGCAGACGTAGAGACCTACAGCATTGTCGCGCGTGCGCACGTTGACACTTCTGTGGCCGGCTAGATGCTCAGGTTATTAAGGCAAGTTGCGGTAAGCTCGTAGTATCAAATCCTGAGCTCATGTCGGGATCATGCTCGACGTGTGAACTTAGAACACAGTCCGAAGTCTTGAGTTCGTGCACGCTGTGTCGTTGCTTGAATTAATGATGTCAGTTGTTAATCTTCCCCACTCATTAAAATCGGTGGCATCGCGCCGATCATCCTCTGCATTATCATGTGTGCCTGGGAGGTCGTGGACCGACTTCATGTGTGGTTGAAAGATGCATTAACAGGTATGAGCCCACCTTTAGCACATTGGCGCTTGCAGACTGCTGAGGAATGTCCAAGCAGGTGGGTCGACATAGGGGCAGAAGAGCAAATGTAAGCGAAACAAGTATGACCTGGCCTGCACACCCAGCCTTTCACCATTGTCTCTTTCAGCTACAATAGTAGGTGAACATAGATCCCGTAGTCTCATTTTTCCCTGCATCTAGTATGGCCGCATTGTACAAACGCCAGTATAATTTTGTTTTGTCGTGTCTGTAGAACTAGCCCCCTAGCCAGTGCGGCGATAAAGACGAGCAGAACAACCATGAAGCTGTTGTGAAAGCCGATCGCATTACGAGAGATGCTGAGACGCCGAAGTGAAAGATCTATCGTTGCTATTGCGAAGGTTCCATCGTGACTTGACAAGAACACGCAGTACGGAGTTTTGAGGAGCAGACGTCATCGCTTCAGCTTCGAGTTACCTAGCGTCTCTTACAGTAAAGTGCAAAACCACCATCAAACAACGGAAGCAACCAATCAACACCCGTGGACTGCTTTGGTCCTGATATGTAACCAAGCCTGTAGAGAGCTCCAAGCGAACCTCCAAATACGCTTGACCCGAATAGCTTACCCGCGGAAGCAATGTTAGACGAATAGAATTGCACTCTGACTACAACTGCAGCTGAAAGCGGACTTTACGCTTTTTCCACGACGCCGATGCTAGCTCGAATCGATGCCTCGAGGTACACAAAGGTAAATACAAAGAAATGTTGTCAGTTCACGGATTAATCCCTTAAACAAGGATTCAACTTTCTAGAAAATCATCATGGCAGCCCTCGCAAAAGAAATCGTGCTTGTAACCGGAGGCAAGTCACTACAGACACGATGTGTCTTCATACTGATTCTTCCACAGCAAACAGCGGCATTGGGTTCGAACTCGCTCGCCAACTCCTCGCGAAAGGCACCTACCACGTCCTCCTCAGCGTCCGCTCGACCCAGCGCGGCACCGACGCCCTCAAAGACCTTGAATCTCGCAATCTCCCAGGCAGCATCGAGTTTCTGCCCCTCGACCTTCAAGACGATGCAACGATCGCACAAGCAGCCACCTACGTGACCACTACTCACGGCCACCTCGACATACTCGTTAACAACGCAGCCACCGCCTCTTTCGCCTCCGCCGACCGCGCCGCGTTCAAAGACTCCTTCGACACTAACGCCACCGGCCCCTACCTGCTGTCCAAAGCTCTGATCGACCTGCTGCAGAAAAGTCAAAACCCTCGCATCATCAACGTGTCCTCGGGCGCTGGTTCCATCGGCCGCCGTCTCACTCCCGCCTCACCCATGTACAAGATCCAAGCCGAGCCGTACCGCACTAGCAAGGTAGCGATGAACATGTTGACGATGTGTTTGCATGTTGAGTATGGGTTGAACTATGGGGATGATGGGAAAGGCGTGAAGGTCTTTGCGCATGATCCGGGTTTTACGGTGAGTAATCTCAGTGCGGCGAATACTAAAGAGCAAGGAGCACGGGCTGCGGAAGAGAGTGTGAAGAGCTTGATGGATGTTGTGGAGGGGAAGAGGGATGACAGGGTGGGCAGATTCATACATAACTCCGGGGAGTACCCCTGGTGATTTTGATAGGTGGAGCTCACACTTGTGCAGTGGGGGATGGATGGTTTTTGTATGAGTATTTTGAACTTTTTTCCGGTCGCTCTCAGACTTGTATACACTGTGTGAGCCTTATAGCTCGAATTGCGCATTTGTACGTACTTCCATCGCATCGTCATGCTCCAGGCCGTAGCCGAGCCTTCATCACTCTCCATTCGTTGTATCGTACACCTATTCCTCTTTGATCACACCCCTTGGCCTGGCCTTGATAATAGTGCTCATGTCACCAACGGGAATATCGGGGATGGGTAGCTCCATGATAGCCACAACGAGCGCCAGTAAGAAGTAGAACCCTAAAACTCCTGTGGCGAAAAAGCACGCTCCAAGCCCAGTCGCCAGCCGTGTACCAACAACGATGTTGCCGCGTGCGAGGTGGAAGAAAGCACCAGCACCGAGACCGAAGCCGATAGTTGCGAAGACGAAGATGATGACGAAGACCAAGTTCGTGCGGAGCGAGCCGATGAGGAAGATGAAAGAAAGGATGCACATGACCATCGGGTAGAAAGCTTAGAAACGTCAGCTTTTGTCAGTTCTGGTCAGGAGCTCGTTGTTTGACATACCAAAGCTTGCAGCGAACATTGCAGTCTGATTTCCAGGTCCTGGGCTTCCAGCACCTGAGCCGTCAGGGTTGAAGTAGCCAATAGCATTATACCAGGGAATGAAAAGTGTGGCGTAGGACAGGAAGTGAGCACCGTAGGCGAAGAAGACCATCATGGGAAAGGTGTTGCCGAGCAGGAACTCGCCGACACCAGCGATAAAAAGGAGGACGCCGCCAAACCAGATGTTGACGGTGGTTGTTGCAACTGAAGATCCACCAGAGCCTTGCCATCCCACTGGTGATGGTTAGTTCGATGTTTGCTCTCTAGAGTGTGCTACTTGCTGAAGGAGACGGCGAGAGGAATGACGCCCACGGAGAACCCGAGCACACCAATGGGTGTTGGGTTTCCAAATCGCGTACGGAAATCACCCGAGACCGGCGTCTTAGGAGAGATGAACAGCCTCTCGTACAGCTCTGGTGTTAGGGTTACTGTTTTGGCAAGCTCATAGCGAAACTTCTCCTCAGAGTCGAAGTGCGTGTTGTTGGACGCGACGGCATGGTGATCTTGGGAAGCCATTGCCGTTGTTGTTATTATTATTGTCGCAAATAAGATGTCCGTCGATGATCAAGGATGGAAATGTGAAGATAAGAGGCAACCCTGACCTGATTGATACCTATGAGAAAGGGGGTAGGCAGACAAGGGATATGTATACAAACCACTCAGGTACCCCGGATCGAACATCTAGCCATGCTTACTCCTCAACCCATCGACGCCAACATAGCGCCCTTCCAGTCGTCCATCAGCTTTACGGAAGCCACGGGGCTTGAGACCAGACGTTATTCGTCGATCTGAGCAGAGCGTGGCATCTGCAACACCGATGTCCCAGACCATTGGAAGACCTGGTCTCCGACTTGCATGAATCTGGACTCGAGGCTCGAATGGCACTTACCATTTCCAGCCTTAAATCAGTAGCCGATGTCTTGAAAGTCGGCTTTATGCCCTCGACCACTCGTTTGCCCGCGAATGTCCCGAGAGCACAGATGGGGAAGTGTCGAGGCGGTCTTACCCACCAATCAGACATTGACGGATATAGGGCCAGCTTCAGACTTGAGCCAGACGAAACCATCAACGCACTCATCTCAGATCTGGGGGAAAACGCGGGGTGCATAATGTGCGGCTGTGTCAGCGGCAGCCAGAGCTTAAAAGTGAGATTTGTGTTCAAAGATGATATTGGCTGTCTCCAACTCTTTCACCCGTTTGCACCCTCGACCTCGCATTGTCTCGCGCGCCGCTCAACAGCTCACCTCACCTTTTAAGATAATCCTACATCCTCCGAAATCAAGATGTTTGCTCTGGCCGCTGAACGACTCGTGCACACTTGTCTTCGCCGCCCCCTCTTGTCGGAAGCTGCCACGGAAGGCTAGCGTCGTAAAGAGCGTGATAACGCATTGCGCGGTGCGGAAGAGGCGTTCGAACGAAACCGTTTATGTCAATAATGGCATTTCGAAAACAAACGCGAATGCATTGTGAGGGCTCAGTCGATTGTTCGCTGGACCTGACAAGCAGAAGGTGAGCTTCGATGAGTCCCACAAACTACATATCTCGCTATTCATAAGAGAAGGTAGACCCAGGTATACGACTCAGCGGAACGCGCCACAGGTAGTTCAGCGAGAGGTGCGTGTCGGGGATCGAGATGCTTGAGCGATTAAGGTGTTCTCCTCCACACTGACGTCACCGGCTGGTCAGCTGAGACAGCTGCCGTTGATATGCCTACTCACAGTGGGCGGAGCGGCCAAAGAAGAAGTCCACGGATGCATCGCAGCGGTTAAATAGAAAGATCGCTATACTTTAAAGTCTGTAGAGCGCGGGCAACTGCTTGAGCAAGTGAGCGAATTAAAACTTGTCTGGAGGCCCATCGCCGCCTTCTTCCACCTCGAAGTCAATATGCAGGTCAATAGCCCTTGGGAGTATTTGCTCCACAATCAACTCACCAGCTCGCGATTCATTCAAGCCTTTCACCACGTATCGAGCGTCCTCCAATACCTTGCTGGGGACCTGCACGCCAGAACGCTTAGCCTTCAGCAACTCACCAAGCTCCTGGCTACCCGATGCCGTCATAAGAACGTACCCAACTATGAAAAGAAGCTCGCTCTCCTTCTGCATATAGTCAGACTCAAAGATGTGGACCAAGTCGTCACGGACATGATCTTTCACCGCACGTAGCAGACGCCAGCACTGTCAGTGTAGCCTGAGGTAGTCGAATGCGATCTCGATTACCTCGACGTGGAGGAGGTCGCGAATAAGGCCGACGCATTTGGAGACAGAAAGCTGCCTTGCAGGTTTCTTCTTGGACGTCTCGCCAATGACCTTTTAGACCTGCTGTGCGTGATCGTTGCCGTCCAGCTTATACTCCCAGCTGCCCTTCACGAGCACCTTTTGTACGTCTTCGGTGCGAATATCCTTCGGTCCATTGGCGTCGCAGGTATGGCTTTTGAATGCCTGCATGGTTGCATCGAGCTCCTTCAGTCCCTTCGGACCTTCCTCGAAGTGGATTAACCCTCTCTTTGTGCCTGTCGACTCAGCGAGGTTGGCGGCAAATGCACTCATGGCAACTGCGAAGCGCTTTAGACATTCGTCGGGCGTTTTCGGTGCTTCGCCGATGAAGAAGGTCTTAGGCTCCTGCAGGCCGATAACGACATCGAAATCCTTTCACATCAAATTTTGAGTTTTGCCACCGTTAACAGCATTGTAGAGGTGAGCGCTTGACATGAACGATCCCCACGCATTGACAAAGGCGATGCTAAAGTTGTGGAACTGCATCTGCACCCAGTACTTCCACAGTCCGCAAGACCATGGGGGTATTCGATAGAGGTGGAATGGTTGAGGGGTGTTTTTGCGGTTCAGTCGTGGTGCGATCTCGCGTTACTGGTCTTTCTGCGCCCACAACTCGATAGTGTCGACGAAGCATCGCAAGACATCATCATTCTGCTTCGGCCATTTATCCATCTTGATGTTTTGGTGTAACTTTATCTCCTCATCGATGTCGCCGGTGACAAAGTGGGTCACGTCTGTGAGACGCTCGAAGCCATGATCTACCTCTGCGCGCAACATATGGTGGATGTCGAGAAACAATGTTGCCGCAAAGACGAGCGGAAAAGTGACTTCCTTGGTTTCGAATATTCTTCGCGGCAGACGGGTGAGCTCGTCTTCCACTGGCGAAGGATTGGGCTTGGTGGTGCTGCAGTAGAACTAGAATTCGGGCAGGATTTCGAGGAGCAGGATCTTGTCTTCCATGAATTTGTCATTGTCGCTCTTTCTGTCTCGATTCGACGACGGGCTGTACGTTCCATAGAAGCCAGTTTTCGTCTCGGCGTGCGGGTTGACCTTGTGCATCCCAGAGAATGCGTCAGGAATTAAATAGGCTGGCCACATCAGGGCGTCGGCAACCTTGAACATCGCAAAGTTCATGTCGTCCGCTGGTCGCTGCTTGTGTGCCTCCGAAGTGCCAGAAGCAACACATTGAGAAGCGTGAAAGATCTGCAGCATCCTGCTCGCACCGCCGTGTTTGGCAGAGGCAATTTTTAAACCTTCCACCACTGAGTGTGACAGATCCACGGCGGTGTTCGTCGTAATGGAAGCGGCGATCAGGTCGTATCCGCCCTCCTTGTATCCCGCCCAAGCGTGAGAGACCTCCGTTCGCATTTTGGGCAAGCTGTGGAGCAGGAGATGTAGCGCAGAAAAGTCCCCTTCGAGATCGTTAGGACGCTTGGCCTTGTAGATGGGTTCAAGTGCTGGAGTTGCGTTGAGGGCGTGATCAAAGGCCTCAGACATCTCCTCGATTCCAAATGCCCGGACATGTTGAAGATCTCATTGATAGTTCTTGGTTTGCTAGTGGGCGCATGTGCTACTGAAAGAAGGGGGCTCAAGATGCTACAAATGTTCTTCAAGATCCCGAGAAAGAACGCATGACAGTTGTTGAAGTCGTTGTCGGCATTGTCCGCCAATATTACCGTAATTTTCTCAGAGTAAGACTGTCGGCGAAGGATGGCAGTGTCGAGTAGAGCAGCGAGCTTAGTGGGGATGGCGACAGGTGGATCGTCCAAAGTGGCGATGAATTCTGCCATCGGCGCCTTTTCTTTCGCTAGGATTGTGTAGGTAGGTCATCCCTGTGGCGTCTTTCCCCCCTTTGCTGGAACCTTTAGTCTTAGGGGAAGTATAACCTCTGCTCTTTGCTGTCGTCGCGAGACATTACGCTATGTAATCTCTGTCCAATCTCAGTGCAGGTCCTGCAAAGGCCCTGATGGATGGGCTTGTGGTCCCGCCACTTTGTCGTAGCCAGTAGCCAGGTACTCACGTATGATTACTATACTTATGGTACGTGCTCGGCAGATCCTTTGGCAGCCTGGGAATATTGGCGGCTTCTCGTTTTGTCACATAGATAGGGAAGACTGACACGCGAAGGTGAAGAGCCTTCATGAAGTACCTACAACAAATGCTTGGTTTTGTCCCGCTGGAGCCGCGCATAGATCTCGACGCTAGTCAGCCGGTTTCAAACTGAGGAGTGGATGTCCTTGCATTCTGCGGCTGCGTGCTGCAAACTGCATTGTGGTTTGTGAAGGTATTCACTGCCTGGTTGGCTAGACGTTTCCCCAAACTTTATGGTATAGCTGGGTGGATGCTTTCCCACCTTTGTTGAGCTTTCGCCTCGTTTTGCACAGGACGAATCTGCAGTGTGTCTGCAACAAATCAAATATTTCTGGTGAGTAGGCAGCTCTCGGCCAGAGGTCTGGGTGAAATATCGTGATCGAAACAATCGCGGCCTGGACAAGCAAGCTGCGAAAAGATGAGTAGTTGGGTTGCGCCACTGATTGCACAAACGTATCTCAAGCAAGATACCAAAGGTCCTGGCCAGCTCTGCGCCTCTTCGCTAGTGCTTGTTGACTGGCTGACTGAAAGCTCGCTCTGAGTACCGCGGCCAGCAATGGTTGGGCTCCCGCATGACAGCGCGCTTGGTGTTTCACATGACGTGTCTCTCACCGCAGTTTGTCCGTAAGCTGCAGCGCAAGGCGAGCAACGTAGGTACCGGATACCTAGGAGGTGCTGGGCATGATCAGAGGGCAGATGACCGCCTTCTTAAGAGCGAACAGTGTACGGCGCGCGTGGTGGGGGCGATTCTAAGCAGCGATAAGCGGCGATTAGGAACCCTGTGACGGCTCCACCCGCGCGAATGCGGGAGCCTGTACTCTTATGCAATGATCCAGGACCTCGATACTGCATGATCTCTTAACGAACGTACTGGCACCATATCCACGTCCTTCTCTGTACAACGCCTTGTTGCTCGTGCATTGGCAGGCTGTTCACAGCCCGTGCCTGCCAAGTTGGAGAGCTTAATGCTAGCAGCATCACCATTCAGCCAGCTCGACTAAGGGAACCCCAAGCTGCTGTTCGCCGCCCACGACGACAACAGGGGCCGGTGACAGCTTCGAGACTCGCCCTACTGCCCTCTCCTACTTTTGTGGAGGCAGACAAACGCACAGAGAGCTGTTGTCCAACGACCGACCGCACCGGTGCCTTTACCATCTCTCCGCTTGTGACATCGTTCACTGCTTTCAACGACCGAGCTTCTACGCGACCCCGCAGACTTTCTCAGTGCCCCTACCGCAGCTCTGCAGCTTCTACACGTCTTGGACCGCTGTATGTCAGCTACGTGACTACCACTTTGCGCGCATCAAGAGCTACAACGTTACTACCAGCGCTTCTCGCGTCATCAGCGGGAAACCTGCCTCGGCGTTCGTCCTGGCAGACGAAACGACCTCACATCCTAATCCCCTAATCGCCTCCGACCGCCCAGCCACCACGAATCCCCCAGCTTCTTCTTCCCCAGAAACCTCTGCCCACATTACTACCCCCGAACCCTCCGCAAGTGCTCCCGAGCAACCAGTCAACGCCACAGCCGCACGTCAGACCTCGGCCGAACAGCATACGAGTGGAAAGCGCAGATATAGTACGCCTGAGAGCGACGAAGACCTAGAGAGCACAGAGCAGCAGGACAGTACAGCAGGGCCATCCCGTCATAGATCAAAGCGTAGGCGCGGGCACGACGGGATAATGCGCCTCGACAACGACACATCAAAACCGACGCGGTCCCCCTCACAGAGCTTCACAAATGGGTCATCACGCTCGACAGGGCCTAGATCGCCCTTGGGGAGAGTTGCAAATGGGGACTCGCAAGGACGTGCGGAGAGTCACGGCTCGCATACGAACGGAAGCTCGACAGCAAATGGCAGGCCAGTGCCAACAACATACTTTGGGCACAACAGAGATGAGGTTACTCGAATTCTCATTCAGAGTTTGACGGATCTGGGGTATCATGATGCAGCAGGAGCGCTTTGTAAAGAAAGTGGGTGCCAGCTGGAAGGGCCAACTGTGGCGTCATTTCGCCGCTCGGTGCTCAACGGAGATTGGGAGCTGGCAGAAGAGCTGTTGTTCGGAACCGTAGTACATGACAACGGTGGTGGTGTAGGTCTGGATGACTCGTATCGCAAGTCTTGGGGCAAGACACGATCAAGGGCGAACTCGCAACGTTCGGGAGGCCTCACGCTCGCCGAGGGCGCCAACAGAGACGAGATGCTATTCTGGATGAAGCAACAAAAGTACCTCGAGCTCTTGGAACGGAGAGATCTGGGCAACGCCCTCGCAGTTCTACGCCACGAGCTTACACCGCTGCACCAGGATGTTGGGT
This sequence comes from Didymella exigua CBS 183.55, assembly GCF_010094145.1. NCBI lineage: Eukaryota > Fungi > Ascomycota > Dothideomycetes > Pleosporales > Didymellaceae > Didymella > Didymella exigua. The sequence goes on from NW_022984788.1 coordinate 516,413, forward strand.
GGCTGCATGCGCTCTCAAGGTAAGAAAATGAATGCTCGAACTTTCGATGTAAATACTGACGGACTGCAGCCTTATGATGTGCCCATCAGCAGAAGGTTTGAGACATCAGTCGCAATGGGATGGCGCGCAGGGCGAGTCGCGAACACAACTGCTTTCTGATCTATCCAGTACGTTATCTATAACCCCGCAGCTGTTTGGTGAAGAAAGCTCACATAGGACAGAGTCAATATCTCCCAGTGTGATGATCCCAGAACATCGATTGTCTGCACTTCTGAATGAGGTCAAGGATATCTGGATCAGCAATTGCCGCTACCACAATACCACCGACTCGCCCTCTCTCTATCTCGACCACAACTGCGAACGAGATAATTTCCCTACCAAAGCAGTATTGGACCTCAAAGACCATACAGACGAGGTTTGGTACCTGAAGTACTCGAACGACGGTACAAAACTGGCATCAACAAGTAAAGACACAACTATCTTCATCTACGAGACTTCGTCCTACAAGATCCTGCACCATCTTGAGGATCATCAAGATTCGGGAGTGACGCATCTGGCATGGAGTCCAGACGATTCTAAGATCATCACATGCTGTGCGCAGCCAGAGAACTCTGCGCGGATCTGGGATGTGAAGACTGGCGCGTGCATACTATGCATCAGTGACTTCACGTATCCGTGTACGACAGCAGCATGGGCGCCTGACGGTAGGCACGTGGTCATTGGGTCGCAGGACGACAAGCTTGGATGTGGTGTCTGGGATCTGAGCGGTCGCCAAGTACACAACTTTTGCGAAGATGGCTCAAAACTTCGCCCAAACGATCTTGCGATATCCCCAAATGGCGAACGTCTCGTTGTTGCGTCCGACCATGCAATCGCGGTCTACGATTTCGCCAGCTACAAGAAGCTTGTCGAGTGGCACCCTGAGTCCAAGTCGACGAGCATCACAATCAGCCAAGATTCGCGCCATATGTTGGTCAGCATGAACCCGGATATGATCGAGCTCATGGAGATTGAAAGCGCAGACTTGATCCAGAAGTTTGAAGGGCACCAGCAGAAGCAGTTCATTATCCGCTCGGCATTCGGCGGGGCAGATGAGAACTTTGTTGTCAGCGGCAGTGAGAGTGAGTTTGGAGCCTGGAGCCACACATCAACGATGTGTCACTGACATCCTATTAGACTCGAAAATTTACATCTGGCGATCTAACGGACTTCTTGTCGAAACTCTCGACGCCCATCTTGGCTGCGTTAATAGCATTGCATGGCATCCCACAGATCACAGCGTATTTGCATCAGCGGGCGACGACCACAAAGTCAGGATCTGGAAACCTAGTCGGGCGCCCATTATGGAGATCAGCCGCAGCGGTTCTAACGGCTACGGAAGGTAATGGATACTGTAAGAGGCGCACATTGTCTGTTCGGTCAGGAATGCATATCTGGCGTACGGTCAAAGACATATATGGGTGTTTGGGTTCGGGCGGTTGAAGCGAGCCTCGATACATGCTGCAACTGGGAACGGTTCATGTTTGCTTGCTTATTACACCTCAGTGTAAGAATCGGAATGGTATCAATTATTGCTAACAAACTATCAGTGCAAAGACGTCTTTGAACATACTCTGGGCGGTATATACTAAACCTACTACCTATTGCCACGAGGTGACTGCCTCCCATGTCAAGCAGCGGCGTCTCAGCTCTGGTCCCCCGGTCCGCCTGGACCAAAAGCGAGCTTGACCGATCGCTCAGTCTCAATAGCTGGGACGCCGTTTGTTATGAACCTGCAGTTGTACGAAGTACGCAAGTACCTACCAAAGCTTCCCCGCGCTACTCCTGTCTCCACCAATCACGTCACCCATACAGTTACGCTATACCTCTCTCGGCACGGGCATTGCTGGGGTCAACTCTCCGCCCAGCTGTGCTGATGACGTTTGCTCCAATTTTTTAACGTCGGTACGTGGAGCTACGTATTCACCCGCGCGCGATGAAGCTTGGGCCCGGCTTAGCTTCACAACTCCAGCCAAAAGTCGACAAGAGACGAGCATCCTGACCCACATCACATCTTCCTTCGAGCCGGATCTGATTATGGCAGATGCGGGGATCCATGCATGCCCAGCTACATGCACCGCGAACAGATGATGAGGGACGAGAAGACGGCAGGACGATATGGGCGTACATTAGCTAGCCCGGTCTTGCCTCGATACTCTGTAGGATCTGTGTTGCTCTTAAGTACCTACCAGTTCCATCAAACTTGCTCTGAGGCAATTTCAGCTTCCAACTGAGTCGCGATGTCCCAGCCAATCTCCTTGCTTGGTCTTCTTGTAGCTATTACGCCTCTGGCACGAGCACAGTACAGCGATAGCTCCACACCATCCTTTACGCTGCCGTCCGGCTACACTGTGTCCAGCTTCAACAACTCCGCACAACCCACAGCATACAACCGCAGCGATTTCTCACCCAATGCCCTCGCGTCGCTTTGGGATCTCGTAGGCCCTGTGGCCACTGGTCCAGTGACCAGTACAGCTTCTCCGACACCAGAACCCACGGCGTATGCTCAGCCAGATGGCGAGGTCTTCCATCCGTTCGTCAGTAGTAGCTACCCAGAGGCGAAAGATTTGAAGCTTCCTGCTGGCTTCAAGTGGGGATTTAGCTCCTCGGCATATCAAATTGAAGGTGCCGCGAAGGATGAGGGGAAAGGACCGAGTATCTGGGACTTGCTGTCTCACCGCGTTCCGAACTTTGTCAGCGACAACTCTACAGGAGATGTAGTTGCGAGTAATTACTGGCTTTACAAGCAAGACATTGCGAGACTCAAGGGGCTGGGCATACCTGGTATGCAACCAAAACATCTCCAAAACAAGGGTGGGTAGAGATTGACTTAATCACAGCATTTAGCCCCAGTTTCTCGTGGCCGCGCCTCTTCCCCTTCGGCCATGGACCGGTCAATGAACAAGCGGTGCAGCATTATGACGATGTCATCGCCGAGATGCACGCCAACGGCATTACACCCGCTATCACTGTAAGCCCAGCCAATTTCTTCTGACCCGGATACTGATGAAAGTAGCTCTTCCACTGGGACACACCTCTCGCTCTGTTCACCGAGTACGGCGCCTGGACCGACCGACGCATTGTCGATCACTTCTTCAACTATGCCAAGTTCGTGATTTCTCGTTATGACGAGTATGTGGATGAGTGGTTCACCATCAATGAGCCACAATACTGCAACTGGCAATACTCCTACTATCCAGCTGGAAAGTACTACCCAGCGCCAAATAACGTCACCGGCGGTCCTGAGGCCCGCTTCCTATGCGGTCACCACACGCTGCTAGCACACGCCAAGGTCGCAAAGTGGTATCACAACGAGTTCAAAGGCCGCCACAGAATCACCTTCAAGAACAGCGGCAACTATTACGAAGCCAATAGCACATCACCCGGCGACGAGGAAGCACGACAGCGCAACTTCGACTTTAGCATCGGTTGGTTTGGAGGACCCTGGACTGATGGCGACTACCCGGCCTCTCTGAAGTTAACGCTAGGCGACCTGCTGCCCAATCTTACACAAGAAGATAAAGACATGATCAAAGGATCCTGTGACTTCTACGCAATCGACCCGTACAGCTCCTTCCTCGCCTATGAGGTCGACGGCGGCCTCGAAGCTTGCGTGTCCAATCGCTCGCACCCGGGCTTCCCGGACTGTGCCGGCAGCACGAGTCTCGCACCGAATGGGTTCCCGATTGGCCCAGCTGCGGATCCGGCAATGAGCTGGTTGTACAGCGCGCCGTCCGGCGTGAGACGGTTCTTGAAACATATCACTACCGAGCTGTTTCCTAGTATTCCGGATATCGTGGTCACCGAATTCGGGTTCGCGGAGCCGTTTGAGAGCCAGTGGAATACTCTGGCCCCCGCGCTGTGGGATCTGCGCAGAGCGGATTATTTGCAGCAGTATCTGGATAACATTCTATTGGCTATCCATGTGGATGGGGTGAATGTTACTGGGGCGTGGGGATGGGTAAGTACTCCTTTGCGATCATCGATGAAGGATGAGGGACTGACGATTGCAGGCGATCTTTGATAACTTCGAGTGGGGCTTGGGCACGAGTGTGAGGTTTGGACTGCAGTACGTGAACTACACGAGCTTGGAGAGGACACCGAAGGCCAGTGTGTTCCAGTTCTTGAATTGGTTTAAGGAACATGAGGAGACGGGTAATGCGACGATGCGAATGGTATGAGAAGAACAAGGTTCTCCAGAAGTGAGACTTACATCTGTTACCGGAGTCGCATGTAACGTAAAGTTCGAGAAGGATTATAGATGAGGCAATCCCACAGACAGTCATCCGTTTCGCGGATCAAAACTTGAGAAGGTAATATGAACGATGCACCCTAATCGGACTACAATCAAACACAATTTCATCGTGTCAGCCCCTTATCGTGAGACCGATTAGATGCAAGTTCCAGGATTGGGCGTTGTTGAGGAGGAGCAAGACATCAATGGCGAGCTCGAATAACATGGGTCGCGGTATCGATAAGCGTGTACCCACATCCCATTGGCCAAAACTGACGTCGGACCAAAATTTTGGGTTGGAGAGGCCCTCGAGCTTCTCAACAGCAGCTCTTCGCAGAAACACCACTTGCCTACCAGCAATCCTACGTATAAACAATGTGAGTCGCATATATCCGGCGACAACGAATTGTACTAAGTCATGCCGTTTCTGGAGACTGCAATCGCTTATCGCACACCCAACATGGCCCACGACCACGCCGAGCACGAGCAGACCCCAGAGCAGCTCCAGGTTCAATTCGAGCAGCTTGGTCTGCTTGAGTCGAAGTTCGAGGATGCGGAGGAGCAAGTCAGTAAGTAACACAAGAAGAGTCATGTCCCAAGCAGCCACTGACAAGGCCCAGTCCGCAAAACCGAGGAGATCAAGGCTCCGGTCTACAAAGAGCGCACCGAGTTCGTTAAGAACATCCCTCACTTCTGGACCTTGACCTTCGAGCAATGCCCGCCCGAGGTCGAGAACTTCATCCAGCCCACCGACTCCGAAGTCTTTGCCGACTGCTTCGAGACATTCGAGGTCTCGCGCTTCGAGCTCGACGACCCCAAGGGCTCGCCCAAGAGCTTCTCGCTCAAGTTTGGCTTCGCAGAGAACGAGTGGTTCGAGAACAAGACACTGGAGAAGAAGTTCTGGTACCGCCACACCCAGGATTGGGACGGCCTCGTCTCCGAGCCTGTTAAGATCAACTGGAAGAAGGGAAAGGACCTAACAGGCGGCCTCACAGATGCAGCCGTCAAGCTGCATAAGGCACGGACAAAGGTCGCGGATAGGAAGAAGGAGACTGCACTGCCAGAATATAAGGAGTTGGCGAAGAAAATCGAGACCTCTGCAGATGCGTCAGTGAGCTTCTTCGGGCTCTTCGCCTTCGTCTCCGGGTACCGATGGGTTAGCGCCGAGGAGTCTGAGAAGGCTGTGCAGAAGGATAAGGAGGCTCTCGCCAAGATCAAGGCCGGCAAGAAGGTCGACGAGGAAGAAGAGGAAGAGGATGAGGATCCTCAGGACTACCAAGAGACAGAGGTTTTCCCCGGCGGCGACGAGGTCGCTACTATCATTGCTGAGGACATGTGGCCCAACGCTCTCAGGTACTACAAGCAGACCTTCGAGCAGGACGGAGAGTTCGACGATGAAGAACTTTCTGAGCTCGAAGTCGATATGGATGAGGATGATGAGTCAGGCGAGGAGGTCGATATTCGCGCTCTCGTTGGTAAGGGTAAGAAGGACAAGGACGAGCCACCTGCGAAGAAGCAGCGCAAGGCTTAAAGGGCCCGTGTTCGCAAAATGATTGAATGGCTATGATATCCTCAAAATTTCTATACAAGACACAATGTCGTCATACACAAATGCGTAGAGCTGCATTCTCAGGATTTTGTGTTCACTGCATGAGACGCGCAGTCTGCATGTAGTGAGTAGTCCCATGTTATACCAAGCGCGCCATCACGGTTCCAACAACTTTGCAACACCGCAGTGAACAGCAAACGTCGATGCGGCCTCCAATTCCACAACTCCGGATATCTCGAATTAGTGGCTTCCAAGCAAGCAAACCTATCGCCGTTGCTAGCCGCCTCGTTTCTCTGCAACACACGTGGGCAGTCCTGCATCACGGTATGGTGAATTTTTCTCGTCCATGACGCAAGCTCCCATCGAGCCGCTCCCGCCTCTCTCGCGTGCCCCCATGCATCATCAGATAAGGCACGCAAGCGACACGAAAATTTTCAGTTTCGAGGGGGTAATACGCCTGGGATCGCGGTTTTGTAGGGGTAATATCGTAGTTTCGAAGGGGTAATGGAGTGTAGTTTCGAAGAGGTAATATGTTTGCGCGGATAAGACTTGATTGGCTAGAATATTTCGCTAGTGCGTTTAAACGCTTTCTTGAGGTGTCAAGCGGTGCTAGATCTCATAGCATGGGCGCGACCGCTTGATCTGGAAACCTGCGGCTGATGCTTGTTGAGGCAAGCTGCGCTGGGGGGCGCAAGCAGGGCTAATTTTGCTGGACTCGACTGCAGCGGTGGAGATCGCGGTCTTTTAGTATTGTTGTTCGAGTGAAATGTCTTCGTCCTGTAGCCCTTGGTGGTCTCCAGTAGTCAGGGCTCTCTGTGCGGCTTGCAGCGGTACCGACCATTGCCAACCGCAGCCTCGGAGGAATTTTGGGCAAGCGCGACGCTTGATCTGGACTACACATATCTGTTATCAGGCTTGCACGCTGCTGCCACACGTGCTACATACTCTATCCCCGTTATCGACCGAGACATTCGCGACTTGGGTCGCTTCAAGAGATAGTTTGGGATCGAAGATTAGCAGTGTGTGCCTAAGATTCTGGTAGCGACTGCCGAATATGGAAGACAATGAGTTTACGGAGCTGCAGCTCCCAGAGTCACGAGTTTTGATTATCATCACAGGTAGGTGATATTCTGATACTGCTATGGGAGGGGACAAGAATGCTCCAGGCTCCTGTGTATGCAAAGGACCAGACTGTTGGCGACTAATGCGGTGCAGCATGAGATGTTTGGACGATTACTGACGACATACAGGTGGGACAATGTGCATGCGGAAGTCTAAGGATGGTCTCGTTCCCGCAAAGGGCTTCTTGAAGTCAGGTCTTGCACCGCGGCCGGTATTCAATGATGGCTCCTATCCGGAACCCTTGGAGATTGTGACAGATGCGAAGGGCACACGCAAGGCCGTGCAAAGCTTACGCACGCCTGTCAGCACATATGAGCGCCGTGTCAGGTACTGTGTGCTCGAGTTCGAGAAGCTGCTGGACAGCAGCTCGATCAACGCGCAAGACTGGGATCAAATCGCAAGAACCGTTCAAAGGAACTACCAGCTCTTTGACGGATTCGTCATCCTGCACGGTACAGACTCGCTGGCTTACACTGCAAGCGCATTAAGCTTTATGTTTCACAACTTGGGCAAGCCAGTCATCCTCACAGGCAGCCAGGCACCCATGATGGAGTTGCAGACAGATGCTCAAGATAACCTGCTGAACTCACTCATCATCGCTGGTCATTTCATGATTCCAGAAGTCTGTCTGTTCTTCAACTTCAAGCTCTTCCGAGGCAACAGGTCTAAGAAGATCTCAGCCGAGAGCTTTGATGCGTTTGGCAGTCCGAACATGGTACCTTTGGCTACTGTATCTTCAACGAGGACAAATGTGCTTTGGCACAGAGTTCATCGGTCAACGGACCTCGACCCCTTCAGCATACAGGAGAATTTGGACACAGCACATGTCGTTGTGCTCCGGGTCTTCCCTGGTATGACGCCTGCCATGGTGGATGCGGTGCTCCATTTGGAAGGCCTCAAGGGGCTTATCTTCGAAACCTTCGGAGCCGGAAATGCACCAGCGGGACCAGACGGAGCCATGGTGCACGTTCTTGGAGATGCAGTACAGAGGGGAATCGTGATTGTCAATGTAACACAGTGCCTGAGCGGCAACGTCAGCCCGACATACGCTCCTGCAACGATCTTAGGACGCGCAGGCGTTGTCTTTGGACAGGATCTAACCACAGAAGCGGCTCTCACAAAGCTTGCTTATCTGCTATCCAGACCTAATGCATCTCCTGCAGATGTTGCGAGGCGGATGATGATCTCGATCCGAGGCGAGCTGACCGAGGCAACACGGACGCACTTCGAGCACCCTCAGAAGAGCGGTCTGATGACCCCAGAATTGACAAGTCTGACGGCTCTCGGATACGCAATCCAGAAGGGCGACCTGCAGGAAACAAGGGATATCATTAGGAGTGAGCCTCGCTGGCTCCTGAATGACGCAGACTACCAGGGCTGTACCCCAGTTGTAAGTGGCATCTCTCCAGTCAGCTTCCCCATACCTATCTCTAGACTCGTTCGACCTGCCCAGCCGGCGCGAATGTTGAACAGACCGCCTGTACCTGAGACAGTATCTCGCACACCGGTGCCGGTGTCGGAAGGAGTCGAATGACAGCACAGCAGGTAATCTCAGGCTTCCCATTACCACGGTCATTATCTCTGATAGAGAAGTACCCCGTCGGCACTGGCGAGTGGTGAGCCAAACAGCTGCCAGCAGCCTACCAGTTGGGCGGTAATACCATGCAGTCGCTTATCTTTACCGATCAACAGTCCGGATCTGGAGCAACATTATTCCAGAATGACGTGCCTCTGCTGACACAATATCACAGCATCTCGCGGCGACATGTAATAATGTCGAGATCCTTCGCGACTTTCTTGCCCAGGGAGCCTCGGTCCATCTACGCAACCGCACAGGCAACACCCCGCTTTTCTTGGCTGCGGCAACAGGGTTGAGAGATCACGTACAGATGCTCATCGATGCCGGCGCACATCTTCACTCTGAAGAGCTGAGTGCAGCAAAGCTGCATGCAGCAGAGGGCGACGGCAACACTGGGGTCTGGCAGCTTGTCATTGGCTGAATGGCGTCACATACAGCATGCACCTTGAGGATGTCTGTTGCGGATGCTGGTGGAAATAATGGGAACGGCGGGTAATTGTGGTCCTTTTGGGCGCACCAGGAACTCATTTCGGACGCTGTGATTGACGCATGGCGTCCCAAGATGTCGCTATGTCTGGGGCATCAGTCTTCAGGGTCTGGTGACGCACTACTGGGATTCTGCCCGACTCGTATCCAACGCCTTCGAGATTGAATCATGTGGTTTACGTGACGGTAACTCGGTGGCTCGATCGCGCTGTTATCGACGGCCCGCACGGTTGTCGTTGAGTGCTGAGATTGCGGGGATGAGGTATGGATGTCGTGGGGAAAAGGTAACTATTGCTTGCAAAATGCCCCTAAATAGTCTCAGTGGCACCCCCGAAGTGTTCAAAGGCAACATGACAAGGTTGTGAGCATCATTCAGGGGCGCGGGCACTGAAAGATGTCGTTCGGTCCGCTCGCCGGGATACCGTGCCAAGCACCCTGCTGTCTGTAGAAATCTATTCCGGGGCCGCCAACGCGGTCCTATTCTCGATGCCGTCGGCAGGTCAGCAGTCTCGAGGCGCTTGATACCGGCTTGTCTCTCCGGACCGCGCTTCCCTTGCGCGCATCAGGCCGTTCCTGCTTTTAGCGTGTTCCCCCGCATCATTGATCCATGGCTTCTCTCACCATGCCCTAGAACCCTCTGGCTTGCCTCGCGAGCAGAGTTTTAGGCGGGGCCCGTGTCTTCCGGCCTAGCCTACCAAGAATCGCAGTACAAAGGCGTGGTACAGGTCTTGCCCAGGCTCGGACGCGATGTTTGCGTCTGTATGTCATGGCCTGCCTCACGTCCATGCGAATCCTTCTGGATAGTGCCACCCAGGTCGCGAACCAAGATCCAAGAAACTGCACCGCTCAAGATGCATTCCGCTTCGGCTTGAGTACTTTGCTTAGCCTCACCGCTCCGATCAGGTGCTCACAAGAGCAGATGCTGGCGTGCTAAATGCATGCTATTCGTCCCCATAGACCAGCTATTAGGTAATTCCTCCCCAGCGTAACAAATGACGAACCCAAACCTGGCCCGAAAAGTCACACAGCAAATGGCTTAAAATTGCCTTTCTCCTGCATCTCCGACACGCGTCATGCCATCTGAGAACGTGGTGTTTGGGGTCCATTTCCTTTAAGCCTACCTTAGCACCCATCTGTGCCGGCACTGCGTCCCATTCTTACGGCAAGCACACTAAAACGACCCTGCCCTGCATACCCACACCTACGACATCCGCGACTCACGTGCAGTTCCTGGTCAGGCTATTAAAGGTCGATATCAAATCTGTTTGTGCGCCTTGAACACGTTTTTGCCAGGGCGCCGAACTGCGGCATCTTCTCACCGACTTGCCGCCGTCACCTCTTGTGACCTTGACAGTCACACCACTGCTTTTACTCGATCTTGTTCGCCAGTGCCTCCGATTCCGCTCCCTCCTCTCGCCTAGCAAAGCACACCGTTTGCCACAGCCCTAAACTTGTCCACACTCTGCAGTACTTCACCAAGTTCACTACCTCGCTCCTTTCACGACCATTGCATGCCACTCGATTTTGAACGTCAATAACAAACCCGATTTTGCCGCCTTCCACATCGGACTTGGAGTTGCGTAATTAATCCTCTCACCTTCACCGAATTCCGAATGCAAAGGACTGTCGTTACCATCAACAGCAATGGCCGCCAATCGGCGAGCTTCATTCGAGTCGCGTCCGCACTGGGGTGGCAGGTGCGCGCGCAGATGAGAGACCTCAACGGCGTGGTCGCGCAAGAGATATCTGAACTGGACAATGTCACCGTCTACATTGGACGGTTGGAAGACCGCAAATTTCTGGACGATCTATTTAGGAGCGCGCAGTACGCGTTTATTAACACAACGCACTGGGGCGACGAAGTTGCGATTGGTCGATCATTGGCCGACGCCGCGAAAAGGGCCGGAATTCAACACTACATCTACTCAAGCATGCCAGATCATTCAGTCTTTGGCCAACCTTGGAGGTCACTACCACTATGGGCTCCAAAGTTCACCGTCGAGCAGTACGTTCGCCAGATCGGGCTGCCTGCAACATTTGTGTACTGCGGCATTTACCACAATAACTTTACGGGCCTCGACTTCCCTCTGTTCCGCATGGAATGCCAGCATGACAGCAGTTTCATCTGGCAGGCACCTTTCCATCCCGATATGCCTCTCCCGTGGCTCGATTCGGAGCACGACATTGGACCTGCGATTTTTCAGCTATTTAAGGAAGGCCCACGGAAGTGGAACGGCAAGCGGTAAGCGTCTTCTGCATCTGCATCCTTTTCTCCACCCGAGGCACCATTCCCCACAGTCGTTCGATCCTGTGGCCAGCATCACAGTTTCCATTGTTCACGCTGGCTCCACTTTGTTTGACAATCTGCAATAACAACAAAACTATGACTACGGGCTGATGAGATTACGTACTGACAGACCTAGGGTTCCGCTAGCCTTTGCATCAATGACTCCCAAGGAAGTTTGCAAAGCATTCAGTCGAGGTCTCGGAAGAACCGTCCGCTATAAGCGGGGTCCGGTGGTGATCAACGTACCAACACCCATTGGCTACCGCGAGCATCTGTCCGCACTGGCGTACACGCTTGGTGAGAAGGGCGCTCCTTACTTCGGACCGGACATCGAACCCGACTGCCCCAACACAGCTCTGGAGCTGTGGGAAGGCAATCGATCCATGGAGGAGTACGCACGAGAAGTGTTCCCCGTAGAAGAGGCCGCCAATGGCCTGACATGGATGGAAGAGGTAGAGACGCCACGCCGAGAGGTCGAACTCGACCTACACAACGCAATCAACTGCTGACCACTGGATTTGTGTTCGCAGGGAGGACTGCAAGCGCAGTACCAGTACGCCAACGGCAGCAGCAACGGCATCAGCGGTCTCGCCGACCAGCTCAACCAGGCTCGACTTTGATATTCTCCACTCTGGCACCTTTGTACCTTCCATTTTCGTTGGCGTCAAGCGGCAGCATTGCAGTGGTGTCCTGGTCATTTCTTTTATCTTCCCCGCGGGAGTCTGGAGGCAGTCAACATGCAGCAATGAGCGCGAGCATGAAGGACGAGAAAAGTGGAACGTTGCACACATGACACGATCGCTCATGTGGCACGGATGCGACAGCGGGACTACCTGCGCCTATCGAACTAATCTTGCGTCCCAGCATGGAGTTTTGGTTTGCGTTTAAGCTTGAGCGGAATACTTGCGGGATCGGGTGGAGATCTGCATTGCATGGAAAAGTTAGTTTTGATCCTTACGCACACGACGGAGTAGCGGTTACTGCACGCTGTAGGCGGGAGACTCCACACGGATGTCTTGCGGACGGGTGTACCGTGGACGGGACTGCCGGCTACAAACAAAAGCAAAAGAAGAAACAAATTCGAAAGCACTACTGCACAGTGCAAATCAGGAATCGATGTGACAATGCCAACGCTAAGATGACTTGAACATGATGTAACTTCGTGCTTGGCTTGGTACTTGATGTCAATGTTCATCTTCGTGCTGGATGACTAAGCACAACCTCGGAACCTCGAAACTTTGTCCACCACGACATCCAACAGCCAGCCCTCACGCTCCAATGTCCGCCGCGATATCCTGCACGAGGGCCGCGGCCCCACGCCTTGCCATCCGCACACTACGATGCCAGCGCTACGCCAGCACGCAGGCTGCCAATGCCATTTTAGAGAACCGCGAAATGATCATCGAGACAGCGCCTGTCGCCCAAGTCACGACACCGACACGCGCTCTCAAGGCCCATAAGAATGTCAGGGCGCCGACACTGGCTGAGCGCATGCACAAGGCGCTGTATCCGGATCTCTATGCCAATGGCCAGCCCCTGGCCTGGCAGCTGCCGAGGGAGCGCAAGGCGAGCGAGAATAAGAAGCCTAGAAGTACGTCTACTTTGCACACATACCAGCATACGACGCCCTATGAGACACAGCCAAATCACCACTACTCCTCAGATGCAGTGAGCTGGTACTTACACACCCCAGACAAGACCCACGGCTTCAACATCGTCGCGCCAGCCACAGCAATCAAGAAAACCTGCCCAATCCCCATCGCCACAATCACCGCAAACTCGCTGAAGCAGCTCGATCCCACAGGCGCCCGCACCCGCCTCTTCGACAAACTCAATCCCGAAGCCGCCAAGCTCGGCGACATCCTGCTCGTGCGCCAGCGCACCGGCGACCCCTTCGCAGGTGTATGCATTAACATCCGCCGGCGGGGCGTCGACACGGCGATCCTACTGCGCGGCCAACTGACGCGCGTGGGCGTCGAGATGTGGTACAAGGTCTACTCGCCGCTCGTCGAGGGGATTGAGGTTGTGCAGCGCGCTGCGAAGAGGGCAAGGCGCGCGCGACTGACGTATATGCGCGACGTCAAGCACGACAGGGGGAGTGTGGAGAATGTTGTCCGTTTGTATTTGAGGCAGAAGGCGAGTTTGGGCGCCAGCGAGGGGAAGAAGAAGGGTGTGGAGAAGCAGAAGGCCATGCAGGGTGGGAAGAAGAAGGGCGGGAAGAAGGTCAACAATCGCAGGTAGACGACACGTCGATCTTTGGTGTATCAGACTGGGGCCTGGGTGGCCGAGGTTCTTGAAGGCCTGGAGGGAGACTGTACCATATGTACCACATTGTACGAACTGCGTATTGGACTTTACACGCACGTGGATTATCTACCTGAAGCGCTGACTGAACAGCAAGCGTCTCATGGAATCTCGCTGACCAACGCCGAATATCTATGCTCTCCCTAGCAATCTCAATGACCGCAACTCTGCTGGGCTGATTGAGCCACTTGCCATCCATTACCAGGACATCATCAATTCCGCTGTTTCCCTGTCTTCAACTACTGCGCACTCCTCCTCTTCTCTCCCTGCCCTACCTCGAGCCTGTACCCCTCAGCGCCCTTCTCAGTCTTCAAGTCCTTCGCATCGACCTTCTTCGCGCCAATCTCCGGGAACGTAAATGCCTCGCTGCTCCCACCCTCAAGCCCCTTCCACACGCCCAGCGTCCGCCAATTCGTCCACGTCAGCGCGCCAACCCACGGCTGCACATTCCAGCCCAACTCCAGAGTGACATTCTGCCTGTTCTGTAGCTTCCCCGTAATGTCCGTGATTTGGTATTTCGGTCGCTGGGCCTTGAGGTGGAGCTCGCCGACGGGATACGGGGATTCGGGGTTGGTCTTTTCCTTGAGCTGGGCTTTCTTGGACTTCTTGGGCAGTTTCGATTTCGAGGTGGAAGGGTGGATGTAGTGGTTCTGGTGCCAGGGCGCGGACTTGGAGGCCACGATTGCGTCCCAGATTATGGCTTCGGAGGAGGGTTCGGATTTTGTGCCGGGGTACACGGCTTTCAGGTACACGAAAACTTGCTTTGTATTCCAGTTGAAGAGCGAGCTCAGGTCTACACCAACATGTCAGCATCGGTACGAGCGAGGCAGCTATGTTGGGGTTGGCTGGAGTTGAGCATGGGGACATACCGGTGTCCAAGTCGAACTTGACGTGCGCATACTCCTCCTTCTTATAGCTGTAGTAGTGTGGCCGCCCCTTGACTACCTGCACATTGCGCAGCTGGATGTCGGCGGTGGGACTCTGGGGGGAGATGAAGCTGCTGAGCGCGATCACGGTGGCGACGGTGAAGGCGACAGTGGTAAAGAAGCCGAAGACATTCTGCAGTCGCACCAGTGCAGAGTGCATCTTGTCGGCTGTATGGGGGGAGTGTGGTTTGCGAGAGTTCAAGGTCAACAGCTGGTCCTAACACGTATGGAGCTTATTCGCGGAGGCCCGAGTCAGCCCTACCGGTACCGTACGAGCGACGCTAGCGGGGAATAAGGGTCGCACCTTCTCCAGCACGTTCACTCCAACACCTTGATTAATCAAGTTGTAAAACTTCGTCCGGCATCTGGAGTGAGTATGAATCGGCCAACAAATAGCACCAAGACCTATAGGGGGTAGAGTCGATAATTTGCGGGTGTCATTCGGCGTTGACCTCCCTCTGACTCTGAGATGGCAGGCAGCACAAACATCAACCTTGAAGTTGTTTCCTGTTTCCAACCTTGAACACCAACATTGTATTCTCGTCCACCGCTGAGCCTTTCGCCCCAGAACACGGCGCATTTTGGTCCTGCATCACCAATATTCTGACTACCTCCAAGCTCAGCGGCTATCCTAAGCTTTGTGGCCCAACTGTCAACCAAACAGCTTCTTGCTTGATATATATGCAACACTACTCAGCCGCAGTCCCCAATATCTCCCTCTCCACTAGAGCTTATCGCTCAGCTTATAGTGTGCTGCTGCGCTGAATTGCATCTTCGAATACAGCAGCGATGGGTGGTAAGGTATTCGACTGTCTAGGGCTCCGAGTGCCTCGAATGTCGCCAGAAGTCTACCAGCGAATGATTGCGGAAGTCTACCCAAAGCTCCAACAATTCTTCGAAAAGGTCGTTGTTCCACGAGATGCGCCCGGAAAAATGGACCATGGCGATATCGACTTCTTAGTGGGAGGCACTCGCCCTCAAGACGGGTATCTGTGGAAGTTGGTACAAGGCGCCCTCGGGGCACATCACCATAAAAGCCAAGGGTCTCATTCATTCGCGCTTCCTCACCCAGATATAGAGGGCGCGCACGTGCAGGTCGACATTGAGCTCTCTCTGGGTGATGGCTTGCCTGGCTCCTGGGAGTGGTTCGAGTGGACAAAGCTGATGAAAGGCGACGCCGATCTCATGCAAATCATTGGCATCGCACATCGACCACTGGGACTTACATGCACCGACCAAGGTCTCCATGTCCGCTTAGAGCAAATAGAGCCTTACGATAAGAAAGAGGCTAGGCTCTTCCTGACTCGGGATCCAGATAAAGCCCTGCGATTCTATGGCCTCGATGTAGACAAATACTTCCAAGGGTTCAGCAGCGAAACTGACCTGTTCAACTGGGTAGCTGGTGGACGATTCTTCAGCCTGGAGGTCTTCGCGCAACGGGTCGAGAAAGCGGACGATCGAACTAGATCGGCAAAGCGACCCATGTACCGGCACTTTGTCGAGGAATATATGCCCAATGTCGTCAAGAACAACGAAAGCAAGATCTGGACACGGCAAGAAGTCCTACTGGAAAGCCTCAAGACGTTCAACGTGCAAGCTCAGTACGATGAGAAGATGGCCAAGCATGATCGGGAAGAAGCAGAGAAGAAGCTCTGGGAGGAAGTCAAGGCTACCATACCCGCGACAGACAAACGCCTGAAGGCTGCTGTAAGGGCGCTGAGGCGCTGGGTCAGGTTCAAAAATAGTAAGCCTGCGAAGCTCGAACATCCACTGCTGCCGGAGCAATATCTTACATGGTCAAAGTATGTCGACCAGAGCAACAAGAGCGATGTTTTAGAGTGGGTCGAGCGAAACTGGCAAGACTTGAAGAGTCGTGACAAGGCGTATCAGAACACTGCGAATGCCTCCTCATCCGGCGGTGTCGCCGAATGACAGTTTTAAAAGTCAAATTGTGGCAAAATAGGGTACTACACGGCGCTATAGTAATCTAATGCGTCTGCGAGGAAAAAAACTTGAGCGCCATTGCTGCGAGCAGATGTTGGCATCTGCTAAAATTTGCAGATGCCGAATCCTCTCAGCTATTGCACTGCGGGGTTTGTAGGATATCCACATCGACCTAAGCGTAGCTTTCCGACGTCAGAAGTAGTGACGGGAACCAAACAAGCAAAGGCACAATTGATAGCAATGGGGTGAAGCCTTATCGTGTGCAGCTGATGTATGCTACAGAACTGCTGATGAATATTTACAGAGAATATGGCAGACCGGCCATGACACGGCGATCTCTACATAAGCGCAAGGATCTTGGCAGCAGCTTGCTCTGCGACCGCAACGATGTAAGAAGTAGGGTTGGTCGTGATGTGACTGTAATGTGTTAGCTCGTGTCACAAGTGCCAAGAAGTGCATCGCTTACGCAGGGAAGATGGAAGCATCAACAACGTGAATGTTATCTGTTCCGTAGACCTTGGTGTTCAGGTCGACGACAGAGGTACCGCCGCTGAGACCGCTGTCAGAGCCGATCTTGTTGGTGCCGATCCAGTGGTTAGCGCGGCGTGCAGCAGGAGTCTTGGGCAGACTGGCGACGTAGGCCTCGATGGTGGTACCGGCAGGTGGGACTTGCATCTCGATCTCAGGGTTCTTCGAAAGAGCCTTGACCATGCTCTTCAGACTGGCGATGACGGCATCGGTGTCGGCCTGGTCGCGCAGGTAGGGCGATGTGGACACTTGCATGTTGAGCGCGCCATTGATCGATGCGACTCCGCGCGATGTTGATCCGCGGCCGAGGTAGTTGCTAATGGTCATAGAGTGAGTGTCGTTGACATCGGGCCCTTCGACACGAGCAGTCCATTGGAATTGGCGCTCGGAACCATCACTTCCCTTGATGACCTCCCAGGCCAAAGGACCGATGTTGGGAGCAGACTGGGTCAGGATACCCGCGCGCTTGTTGAGGTACGCATCCTTATCAGCCTGGATGGGATTGCTCCAAGCCTGGTAAAAGTCGTAGAATGAGACGTTCTTGTGCTGGACAACGAGATCGGTGTTGACGTGGTCCAACAGGTTTTGGCCAACAGGCAGGTTGATCCATTGGGCCTCGGGGATGAAGGTCGCTCCGTCCTGAGCACTGCCCTTGACGACGTTGAGCTGGTCCTTTGGCCCGATGCCACTGCGGTACAGAAGCTTGGCTGAGCCGAAAGTACCGGCGGAAAGAATAACACGTCCACCAGAGTTGAGCGTGACGTTGCCGCAGTAACCACCTTTTCCACCTTCAAGCTCGACGCCTGTTGCCTTGCCATTGGTGCGGATTACGCGCTTGACAGCGGTGTTTGTCCAGAGCTTGAAATTGGATCGTGCCAGGGCGGTGACCATGTATGTGCCGAGGGGACCCTGTCGCTGACCGTTTGCATACATGTAAGGAGTGTGACCGTACACGCGATGCTTCTCGTTTGGCTTGTCATTCGGCTTGAGGCTGGTCCAGCCATCTGCACTAAGAGCGCTGGCGAGAACGTCGAATCCTTCCTGCTTATATAATTTGCCGTCTGAGGAGGGAGTATCTGTTCCGGGAATGCGCTGGAATGTTCGAGCAACAGCAGCGCTCATGTCGTTGCCCTTCCAGCCATTAGGAAAGCTGGTGTCCCAATCCACGGAGTTCGGCTTCCACCAAAGCGCTGCATTGACGGCAGCTCCTCCACCGAGAACGCATCCAGCCATCTGATCGGTATCAGTGCAAGCTACGCCAGCGGAGTCAACCCAGATCTGATTGCAGAGACCGGGTACGTCGAAGCGAGTGAGACCGGTACCCTGGAGCCAAGCAGGCCCCATGGTGCCACCAAACCGACCAAGGGAAGGCGGGCCCTTCTCGATGAGCAAGACCTTCTTGCCGGACTCAGAAAGCTTATCGGCCACAGGAATACCACCAGCGCCACCGCCAACGACAATATAATCGTACGAGCCAGAGGGAGCGGCACTACCAGTACAAGCCGTTGGACCGGTTGGGGTAGGGACACTTGTGGCACTAGAAGTAGGGGTGGTGCCACAAACGCCGTTTGGACAGAAGTTCTTCCAGGTGTCGTAATTTGCGTTCCTAGCAGCAGCGATTGGGATACCGAAGATACCTTGTCCATTGTCGTGCTGTGCAATGTCGGAGGCACTGTATACCTTCTTGTTCTGAGCCCATCCAATGATCTGAACCTCTGAACTAGCGCCCGGAATCTGAGAGTTTGTGGCGCCCCCCTGGTCCCATGCCCAGCACTTCTGGCAGCGGTAGACAAGCTCGAAGCTGGTCTCGGTGACTGTGGCGTTGAACTGAGTCAATGTAGCACCCCCAGTGTATGCCACGGGTTGAACGTAGCCGCTTCAGAACGTCAGTATGTATCCTCAACGCTCCAAACATGCTGACTTACGGTGCCCAAGTAAATGCGGTCTTGACAGCTGTGCCCTCTGCCCAGACTACGAGCAACAGGGAGTTTGGCATAGCACCCATGTGACTGATTCCCGAGTATCCCTGCTTTCCGGTGGTCAAAGGACCTTTCTGAGCTGCATCAGCATAACTTCGACACACTGGTCTATGATGCCACTTACGATATACCCAATGTACTCGTCATCAGCAGTACCAGCAGTACCGGGCAGAGCGAATCCCCATTCAAAACCACCAACAGTCTGAGATGTAGAGATCGTCTGCTTGTTGAATGTGATGCCAGTCCCGGGGTGTGTATATGTGGCGATTTGAGCATCAGCGGATGCGAAAAGAGCGGACAGCAGCGATGCTGCCTTGAAGAATGTAGTGACCTTCATGTTGGAAAGACGTCCAGCGTATGATGAAGAGGCCGATCAGTTGAAGTCGCCAGTAAACCAGTGAGCGAGCTTGAAGTTTCGACACATGCGATACTTTGAGATTTTATACATGCTCGATCTGCACTGACTTTGTTGCCGTCTCCAGGCAGCGTGGTCACAGCAACAATCAGCCAAGACATGATATTACCAGGTAGCGCCGTGCGCAAGACTGGTCTAGGTATGCCAGGTACGGCTTCTGCAGTGAGATGCATCTTTTCGAAAGGGATGTGCTTCGTGAAAAACGGCCTGATGATCATTTGCAAGTACGTGATTGGGTGATGCGGCGCCAAAAGACCCGGGCAGAGGTCCGAGGCTGTTGTGTAATCTGTGAGCGCAATGTCCACGAGGTACTTTGATTGATATAAATTGATGAAAGACGGGATGCGAGGCCTATCTGCCGGATACCCTGTCGGCCAAGCAGTCTAGTACAAAAAAGGCGACCCCAGATTCGCTTGGATGTCCCTCATCGGACTGTTAGTGGCGTTCCGTGCTACCCACGCCGTTCATCAGAGACGTTCTCAAACACTTTTGCTGCAGCTCGATATCCTTTGAATTCGATTATTCCCCCCTCCCACCATGTGCCACGCTGGCATGCCCCCTGCAGTCGACGCCGACCCCAGTTCCGGCAGCTCTTCCACACGACTACCCCAACCAAGCGGTGACCGCTCGCCAATGTCTTGTATCTTGGCTTGAAACAACTCTATTATCATTACAGGACAATATAATAGATTGTTGTGTCCTTCGCGGTCAACCTTTTGAGTTTGTCTCGGTCATTTCTTGGGCCTGCAATTACCCAGCGATTAATCTTCTCTTACTGACATTAACCGCCACAGATGCGCCTCGCAGGCTGTTTACAGCGAGACAGCTTCCAACTTGAAATGTGTGGCCTTTGGGCCTGCTCAGTCTGAAATTCACGTGCCGTCGCACATGGCGCGTTCAAGCTTCCACACGATGCCATGCTCGCTTGGACTTCGATTGAATTGCTACTCCTGAGGCGCAGCGGCACGAGCATCTAACCGGTCTGAAATAGCATCAAAAGCATCAAAATCATCTTACTGAGATCATCCTGCCTTCAAAGATTGTATTGAGATCTCACTGCGGAAGGCCTAGGCCGAGGCGGACGTCGCGATATATTGTGTACTATGAAGGTTTATTGACGGCGCAGTCAGGCGACTACATACTGCAAAAGCTTACGCTGCCTTACTCTGCGGTCTGTGTATGGACTGCCGACAGGTCCGTACCCAATTTGGCAGTCTCGAAGCCGGGGTACGGGTATAGTCCATATAGAAGCCGGTGGCATAACAAAAGGCCTGAGTAGTTAGCCCGTCTTCTCCGCAGTATCCACAGCAGAATGAAGTATCTGATCACTCTAGGCGCTCTATTCGCTGGTGCCTCAGCACATACTATCTTCACTCAACTTCACGTCAACGGAGTAGGCCAAGGCCACACCAAGGGTGTCCGAGTACCTGTAAGGCGGCCTTCATCGTGCGGCTGCGGGACACCACTAACGGGTCTACAGACCTACGATGGTCCGATCACTGACGTGACTTCCAATGACATGATATGCAACGGAGGGTAAACTCAGCTCTTTACTCCATGAAGCCCAAACTCTTCAAGCTCATATATCCTCCAGTCCCACAGATCTTAAGAATCTGTGTCTCAAATCTCACAACTAATACATCCAGTCCCAACCCACTGAACCAACCCCTCCCTCAGGACATAATCAACGTCAAAGCCGGCGATAAGCTTGCCACAGAATGGCACCACACGCTCGACTCAACCCCCGAGACCGACACGTCCGATCCCATTGACCCCGGCCATCTGGGTCCCATCATGGTTTACCTGGCCAAAGTCGACAGCGCCCTGACGACCACCGTGACAGGACTAAAGTGGTTCAAGGTCTACGAAGACGGTATGGACTCCAATGGCACGTGGGCCG
Organism: Didymella exigua CBS 183.55; assembly: GCF_010094145.1. Taxonomy (NCBI): domain Eukaryota; kingdom Fungi; phylum Ascomycota; class Dothideomycetes; order Pleosporales; family Didymellaceae; genus Didymella; species Didymella exigua. The sequence goes on from NW_022984788.1 coordinate 537,705, forward strand.
TGACACGCCTGTACAACAGCAAGGGGAAAGTGGAATTCACGCTGCCGAAGTGTGTGCAGAACGGACAGTAAGTTTCGCCTTTTATGGTGCATATGCAGGACGAGTACCACGCGCTCTGCAACTACACCCGGTGCAACTTGATTTCATCTCCCCTCGCACCAGTCCCACTCTCGTCACCCTCTCCGCTATCCACACTAACACTCCCAGATACCTCCTCCGCGCCGAAATCATCGCACTGCACGCCGCATCCAGCTACCCTGGCGCACAACTGTATATGGAGTGCGCGCAGATCGCTGTGACGGGCGGCGGAAGCGGCACCCCATTGACCGTCAGCTTCCCGGGCGCGTACGCAGGCACAGATCCAGGCATCAAATTCTCGCTGTACTGGCCGGTGCCGACGAGCTACACAATCCCTGGACCGCGGCCGTTCGTTTGCTGATCATGTCTCGGGTGGAGAGGTGAGGAGGAAGGCGAAGGGTGGAAGAAGAGGGCGAGTGGAGATGATGCGTGACGAATAAACGAACAATGACGACTTGACGAGCATCTCCCATGCTGAAACTATGGACCGTGACACCGAACTCCTCGCTCAAACCAAATCAAAGCACAACCCCCTTTCTCACTTGACATTCAACCCCCCAAAGACCCTGTCCAGCTCCTCCGCCTCCCTGTTCCCCTGCTGATGGCCATGGTGTGTTTGCTGCGGCCCCCCAGCATCCATCAAGCCCTGTTGCTGCGCCTTCACCGCCCTCTCCGCCTCCACATTCTCTGGCTTCAGCATGTGCACCCCGCTATCCAACCATCCGGGCGCAACGCGCCTTTTCTCTGCAAGCTCCTCCCTCTCTTTCTTCTCCTTCCACACACTCAGCGTCTTCCGTGCGTCGTCTTCGAGTTTGGCGAGGTGTTCTTGTAGCGCCGTGCAGGACCGCAGGATCTGGTCCGGGTGCGCGGTTTGCCCGGATGCCGACTGGATGTATTGGGGTGGTTGAGAGGGGTCCGATTGGTTCTGTTGCAGAATGGACGGCGGGAGGGTCGAGGGGAGAGTGACGTAAGAATATGGAAGAGGGACGCTGTGGGGGAGCGAGAGGAAGGGGGATACTGTCAAAGGTACCTGGGCGAGGAGCGGGTGTGGATCTAGGTGGTGTTAGTGAGAGTTGGGTGTGATGCGGGGTGCGAGAGATTTACGTTCGTCATGCATGTTGAAAGGGCTTGTTTTGTTTGTGCGATTCGGTGTATAGTGTGCGTTTCGAGGTCGAGATGTTGCTGTGCTTGCTCGTGTGGTGGGTTGCTAGGATGCGGGATGATGTGTGGTGGGGAAGATGGAGCTGTGGAGCTCTGATTGCAGGTACGAGCATTGGCACATGCTTGCACGTGAAAGCAGCCGTCATGATTCGAATCATTGCCAACTGTCCGAAAGTTTGAAAGTAGATGCAATGAGTCCACAGAAGTTGTTTTACGCTACCACAGCATGAACATACTCCGCATCACAGGCAACAAAGCACGGTATTCCCACGACTTAACTGCAATACTAGAGCACGGAACGGCAGTGCGACCAGCCGCACCAAGCTCAATTAATCTACCAAGTAGAAAGCTATAAGGTATAACATGCTACTCGAGCCCCCAAACCCAGTACACGTTTTCGTTCAACCTGGAACCCGCGACCCCGACGCGAAGTGGCATTACAAACATATGGAAATTCGAAATAAAGAGGGGAATCTCGGAGGAAGAATATTGAAGATCGACGCCTTGGTGCAGAGCATCCGTTGTTGCTGCACGAACCCCATGCGAATGCTTAGCGACGGCCGTGCGAGCGGTTGATGCTGCCCTGCATAGAGTCGACCTCGGTCTCGAGACGCTTGATCTCGGCGTGACTGGCCTCGAGATCCTTGTTGAGACGGTCGCGCTCTGCGATGAGCTTCTGCTCCCATTGCCTGAATCGCTGCTCCTCGACCTTGACCTGCTCGGTGAAGCGCTTGCGGAGAGCCTCCTCCTCCTCCTTGAACTTGGGGTTGTCCAGCTTCCTCGGGCGGGCCTCGCCAAACTTCCTTGTCTCCATTTGCTGTGCGCGGTATGCCTCGTAATGGTTCTCCTCGGTAGTGTGAATGAGGTCGAGCATGTGGGTGCGGATAAGGATGGCGCGGAGCTTCTTAAAATCGCAGTGCTCCTCGTTCTCGACTTCAGCGACACCCCAGGCGTACTGGCGGCCCTTGACAGTACGGCCGTCGTTGGTCTGAACATCCTTCTCAGAGCCAATGACGGAGAAGGGCATAGCGTCGATCAAGCTGTGCGCGTGCGCCATGGCGGCGGCATCGTCGTCCTCAAGCGGCGGCTGGTAGATCTTGATGCCCTGAGCGTCAATGACTTGGCGAACCTACGTATTGTTAGCGTGGAAGTCGCCAAACTAGATAGTCCAACATACCCTGGCCTTGAATTTCTGGAGATCCTGGGGGCTCAAGGTGTCGGCCTTAGCAACAACGGGGATCAGGTTGACGCGAGTGCACAGCTTCTTCATGACCTCGATATCGAGGGGCTTCAGGGTGTGGCCGGTGGGGCGGATGAAGTACAGGCAGGCGTGCACACGGAGGTCGATCTTCTCCTTGCGCTGGGGCTGCTGCTCCTGCAGCATGTAGGACTCGTGCTGGTCGTCGAGGAACTCGATAATGGGCTGCCACGAATCGCGGTTGTTCACGTAGTCGCCGAAGCCGGGTGTATCAATGACAGTCAGACGGACTGTAGCTGTTAGCCAGGGGCTTGTGTTCCTAGAAATGGCCAGACGCACCCTTGAAGAACTTCTCCTCGAGCTCAGCCTTGGTGATCTCGATCTCGACGGTCTTGTCCATCTGCTTGTGGTGTCGTCGCTTGTGGTCGGCATAGTTCTTGATGGTAGTGGAGAACAGGGTGTTGATGAAGGTTGTCTTTCCGAGACCGGACTCGCCAGCGACCTGCTCGTGTCAGCATGGCACACAATACTCAGATAGAGTGCAGTTACCATGATGGTAAAGGCAGCACCGCGTTTGGCGACGATCTTGTGCCTGTCCTTGTTTAGTTGAGAACGCTACATGTGTACTGAGAGGGGTCGCACCTCTGGTTGGGCAACTGCAGTAAACGTCAGCACAGAATTCGCACAACATGCAAAGAGGGTCTACGTACGTTGGCAATGCCAATTGGGGAAGCTGACTCGGCCATTGTGAGTTCTTGTCTTCAGGCTGTTGTGTGTACGGAGGTCTGGGGAAGGCGTTAGTCGAGCTGGGCGGTGTTGGCTATCTTGTTCGCGTGTAAAGACTAACATAGACGGGTCGTAGACGGATGAGTGGAGCTGGCACCGTCTGAAGAAGTGCGCGCTGCAGTCGTGGGCGGAGAGTGCTGGGGAGAGGTGGTGTTCGTACAATTTGGCTGTCCCCTTTCTGCACGACGCCCATTCGGCAAGCACTGACCCTGAACGGGGAAGTCGCGCTAGAGGCGCGCCGGCGCTTTTCGACCCAGTCGCGCATGGGCCTCCATCCTGAACTTTTTCGAGATGATCTGATGCGCTTGCACGCCCCGCTGCGATAAGTCGACAGTCTCGAGGTCAGAAATTTGCTGGAGACCTCCACGATGAAGACCGATTTCCAGGTTCGCCTTGCGACCATACTTTGGATGTCGCGCTTCCGCTAACCCCAAATTAGTTCTCCAATCTGCTCGGTACTGTCTACAGCAGAGGCAATCTGCTGTTCACACCAGATGGAACATGTCTACTGTCGCCGGTCGGCAACAGGGTGACTGTGTTTGACCTTGTCAAGTACACAACTCTCTGGCACAATCCTCCCAGAAATGTTAACCATAGACAGCTCCAAATCGCACACCCTACCATTCTCACATCGAACAAATATTGCCCGCCTGGCGCTGAACCCCAGAGGCAATTTGCTCCTCTCTGTGGACGAGAACGGTCGCGCGATCCTTACGAATATACCCCGCCGAGTCGTCCTCTACCACTTCTCGCTCCGAGGAGAGGTCACCGCTCTCGCTTTCGCGCCGTCTGGACGACACTTTGCAGTAGGTATCGGCAGGCAGATCGAAGTATGGCACACTCCATCCACACCGGACGTTACGGAAGGCGATCTCGAGTTTGCACCGTTTGTGCGACACCGAATGTATACAGGACACTACGATAACGTCCAGAGTATTGAATGGTCAAGTGATTCGAGGTTCTTCCTCAGCGCATCGAAAGATTTGACAGCAAGGATATGGAGCGTCGACGAAGAGGAGGGCTCTGCGCAGACAACGCTTGGAGGTCACAGGCAAGCCATCGTGGGCGCATGGTTTTCCAAAGACCAGGAGACCATCTATACAGTCAGCAAGGACGGTGCGCTGTTCATGTGGAAGTACATGCTGCGATACGATGCGCCCGAGGATGCAGACGAGGACGATGACGACAACCTACAATGGGGTATTGCCGAGCGACATTTTTTCAACCAAAACAATGCCCACGTTACGTGCGCCGGTTTCCACCCCGAGTCGAAGCTGCTGGTGACAGGTTTTTCGAACGGCACCTTCTTCATCCACGAACTACCCGAATTTGCGCAGATCCAAAGCCTGAGCATTTCACAAAATGACATCGACTATGTCGCAATCAACAAGACCGGAGAGTGGTTGGCTTTTGGCGCATCAAAGCTGGGGCAGCTGCTGGTCTGGGAATGGCAATCTGAGTCGTACGTTTTGAAGCAGCAAGGCCACTTTGACTCGATGAACACGATCGCCTACTCGCCTGAGGGTCAGCGGATCATCACAGCAGCAGACGATGGCAAGATCAAAGTATGGGATGTAAACTCGGGATTCTGCGTTGTAACTTTTACTGAGCATATGGGTGGTGTGACAGCCTGTGAGTTTGCAAAGAGGGGCAATGTCTTATTCACAGCAAGTCTGGACGGGTCAGTAAGAGCTTGGGATCTGATCAGATACCGTAACTTCCGTACATTCACAGCGCCTTCGAGGTTGTCGTTCTCATCACTAGCAGTCGACCCCAGCGGCGAAGTCATTTGCGCGGGTTCAATCGATACATCGGACATCCACATCTGGTCCGTACAAACCGGCCAATTACTCGACACATTATCTGGACACGAAGGGCCAGTCTCGACACTAGCGTTCTCGCCAGACGCATCGACACTCGTCAGTGGAAGCTGGGACAAGACAGTCCGCGTCTGGAATATCTTCGCCCGCACACAAACCAGTGAACCGCTTCAGCTGATGGCAGACGTCCTATCTGTTGCCTTCCGCCCCGACTCGAAGCAGATAGCAGTCACCACACTAGACGGCCAGCTCACATTCTGGAATGTATCGGATGCTGCACAAGAGAACGGCGTCGATGCGCGCCGCGATGTGTCTGGTGGCCGCAAAATGTCAGATCGTCGCACAGCAGCCAACGTTGCCGGCACCAAGTCTTTCACCACGGTCAGGTACAGCGCAGACGGGTCGTGCGTCCTTGCAGGAGGCAACAGCAAGTACATATGTCTGTACGATGTGCAGTCCGGCGTCTTGCTAAAGAAGTTCACTGTATCCGTCAACTTATCGTTGGACGGTACACAAGAATTCCTGAATAGCAAACTGCTCACTGATGCAGGCCCGCAGGGTCTCATCGACGAGACAGGTGAAGCTTCCGACATCGAAGATCGCCGCGATACCACACTGCCCGGCGCCCAGAAGGGTGTTGGTGCAAGGAGAACGCGACCCGAAGTCAGGGTGCCAGCGGTCGCCTTCTCGCCAACAGGGCGTGCTTTCTGCGCAGCATCAACAGAGGGACTAATGATCTACTCACTTGACAACGTGTTCCAGTTCGATCCCTTTGATCTCGATATCAGCGTCACACCCCTCACCACCCTCGAAACCCTGGCTCAACAAGAGTATCTCAAAGCACTCGTCATGGCCTTCCGCCTCAACGAGCGCAACCTCATTCGCCGCGTCTACGAAGCCACACCAGTCGAAGACGTTCCTCTCGTCGTCAAGGAACTGCCAGCAGTCTACCTTGGCCGGTTACTACGATTTGTGGCCGTACAGGCTGATGAATCGCCACATCTCGAATTCAACCTAGTGTGGATAGAGTCGCTCCTCAGTAAACATGGGAGATGGATGAAGGACAACAAGAGCGGTCTTGAGGCTGAATTGCGCAGCGTGGAAAAGGCAGTCAGGCGTATACAGACAGAGCTCGCAAGATTGGCAGATGAAAACATCTACCGGATAGAGTATCTGCTTGCGCAACCTGTTGAGAGGACGGAAAAGTCGAGAGGTCTGGACTTTGAGGTCAAGTCGATAGGAAATGGCGTTGTAGATGAGGAGATGCGTGACGGCGAAGACGATGAAGACAATGAAGACGATGAGGGAGGCTGGGAAGGGTTTGATTAAGTGTGCTATACAGGTTCAACAGTCCGCAAGACGGGCATTTTCTGGTTTATTGAAAACGCCTTTGCGACTTTGACAGCCGGAGCTTTGAGCTGAGAAGCTAACTTCGTAGATCTGACCGCGCCTTCCAGCCTCGAGCACTTGCCAACCCACGCTAGTGACCCCACATATAGCCATCCTACGTCAGCCATCACTCATGCGCGCCAGCATCTCCCAACATTCAGAGCTTGCGACCCCATCTTCTCAACACCATCAACTTTTCTCTGCCAGTGGAGATAAACTCTGAAACGCCATGCCTTCCAACTGTCCCTCGACCGCGCACCCAGATACAGCCGCAACCAACGTGAATGCGCTTATCTACGAGAAGTACGAGAACGCGCCAAAAGACGACTGGAACCGATTACTCAAATGCTGGGGCATTGAAGACTGTGGAGATTGCCATCGTAGTAATGGATCTTGTGGATGGTGTCCCATCGTAAGCTGTGTCCTATCACTAGCCTCTGTCATCGAAACAGGAGTGGACATATGACGTATGAGGATCTTGTGAGCTAACGCTCACATCAAAACAGTCCTCAACATGTCTTCCGTTGCCCAGGGAAAACTTCCTGGACAGAATATTCCCGCTATTGACGCCAGTCCGTTACAAAGGCATTTGTGCCCTCGGCTCGGAGCGTTTCGAGCTCAGAACTGGCGGCCTTGGATGTCAGGTCTCAACGATCACATTCTTGACCGCGCTCGTCACCATCTTCGCAACCATCTTTGGACTCCTAGTCATCTACGGCTTGGCGACTGTCACCAGATGGATCTACCTTGCCATCAAAGGAGGCAACAACGGGTGGGTACAGTACGAAGACGGCACAGGCGAGATCTGGGTCAGACAGGAAAGCTGGGGCAAGTGGTGGAGGAGGGTGACTGGACAGCAGAAAGAGTGTGAGTTCGAGGAAGTTGACGAGGGTACGAATGAGAGGGGCTGGAACTGGTGGAGGGCAGCCAAGCGGAGCATCAATGGTTCAGCGGATGAGGGTCGTCTGCGCCTGGAGTAATTTGCGACGCGCTATTTTGGTTGCCTTTGATTACAGTATTTGATGAAGCGTACGATCAGGTATAGGCGCGCAGTTGCGATCGATATTACGGTCCTCACCTTCACCTTCAACTTGAACACCTCAGCACACAACGTCATCGTCGGCAAAGCGCGCTCTGAGCCCTTCTCTCACTTGCTCACACTTGCATTAGTGGATCCCTCCGCTCCGCGCCCGCATGTAATCTACACTTGAACCTCGCTGCAACCTTCCCTCTTCACCCACTTCCACGATTCTCACAACAGATCAAACATCTTTCACCCACCTCACATCAATCGCTACCACCATTTTCAAGGTGCGGAGTAGCCACAATGGCGTTGGGGCAGATTCAGGCGACTTCGCATACGCGTGTGGTGCAGAGTCCATTCGTACACCGTCAGCGCCCGGCGTTGCCGCTGAAGCCCCTACTTCTCGACGGCGCTCGGCAAACGGTATGTTTTTGGGTCTAACACTTGAGCAAGTCTAACTTGAGGACAGGCTGGTAAAACTACGAGGTTGCAATCAGCCGCGCCGACATTAACGATCGCCAGCCCGCGAGCGACGAGCGTCGTGTCGCAGGCGGCCGCTTGAAGCACAAGTGGAGCGCGGTGAAGCTCGCAAGTGCCGGCGGGGATACAGCCAAAGAACAAGCGGGACAGATTATGATTAAAAGGCCCCACGCATTGTCCTCAGCACTACAAGAGACATTACTACAATCGCGCAAGCAAAACAGGTGTGTGGTCCTCAAGGCACTCTTTGTTCAACCTCTTGACCGTTCCGTAGCAACTTCGGACCTCAAAACAAGGTGCAGTGCGAGCAGGTCTCTAAACGATCACCAAAAGCTGTTTCTGCTAAACCTACTGCTCTCAACGAGGATGTGTAATGGGCGCTTGAGTTCGGCAAAGAACTCAATGGTGATCTCAGTCGAGCTAAGATCGAGCGCCATCTAGAGTGGTATGTCATCCATATCCATTACCATCTGCAAGTTCTGACAAATCTGGGAATCGCAAAGCTAAGCGATCCTGAGATTCTGCACGCGACGGAGCTAGAGTCGAAATTGGTTCCGTCGGCCTCTCGAACCTGACGACTACCACCTTACATGGCATGCCTGTCTATGCACCCGACGCTGTTCCTGCCAAGACTGCAGATACTCCCGCCCCGGTATCTTCTACTACACAAAGAAGGTAGCCTATGAACGAGTTCAAGCTCTCCTCGAGGTCAGTGTCCCGCCTTATTTTGCATTCACTCACTGACTTCCTTAGGGCTCAAGAAGCGAGAGACCTCGCAGCTGCTCGTTTCAAACACGCCGAAATTAACACTTTCAGCAACATCTTGCACCTGTGCGATCCATCACAACACTTCTCCAGTGCATTCAACCCTCGAGTGGACCGGTCAACTTGTTCCCGTGAGGACGATGTCAGGCAGAAACGCCTCTTCCTTGGAGAGCAGGACATTGGAGCGGTTCGACATCAAGGAGCTCAGCGGTCTGCCGACCAGCTACACTATGGTGACCTACTATGGTGACCTTCGAAAGGCCGAAGCACATTGCCATGGGTACTCAGCTGGCCAGTGGAGCACTGCTGCCGCATCGTTGGAGTCCAACAGTGGATAAAATTCCGAGATCCTGGCTGGAAGCTTCCCAACAGACCACTTTGATGACGAGACACTCGGCAGAAATGAAGATGTGCACAAAGTCGATATCGAAGATGGCGGTATGATGTACAGCCCACCTCCTCCAGTTTACCTCGGTAAAGATCCTGAGTGGCCTTTTGGGGCTCTAGCAAGTTCGAGCTCCGGCATAGTATCTCTCGACCTCAACGATCTACGACCACAGGAGTTCCGCACTTCTCGTGGCTCATCACATGCGTACGACTCCGACGATGAAACCGCCGAATCAACCTTGGGCTCGGACAGCGGCGAATGTCTAGAGCGACGCATGATCGAAGACTTCGGCGGTGATGATGAGGTTGCTCATGCACGATCTTCAACGTCGGGTCTTTATACTCCGACTTCCAGATCAGACGATCAGGAGCTTCGATAGGCCAAGGCTACCGATGACTGCGAGTCTTGGTGTAATCGCAACTGTGGATGTTTTCCCGAGAAGTTTGTGAACGAAGCAAAGTCTGTATTGCGCGAGGTCCTGGAGTCCACTGTCGAAGAGGATGAAGCAACGGAATTTCTGACACCCCCTCGACAGTCTGGCACACCACGCTCAGCCCCGCGCAAACAATCTCTTGAGCAGGCGTTCCAGATTCTCGGTCTCGAAGAATACACCTCCGTCGACATGCCCATGTTACAGGTTCAGCTCAACGATCGCCTAGTACGTGGGATAACTGCGGACCGCAGCAATGTCACCGAAGCTTTTGCCACAATTGTACAGCACCAGGATACGACTGGCTGCTGGACTAAGTGTTGGCGCCAGGAGCAGAACAAGCCTTCGGAGTGCGACGCTGAGATCGAAGAAACTCGATCTGTCATCGCCATGATCGAGATTTTGTTGGAAAGCGAGTGCAACGGTCGCAAGTTCTTTGATAAAACGCTCGCTGAGCAATACAGCAAGCTTGATAGGCTGGAGCATACTAAGTCTCTCCCATACGTCACCGCCAACACTGCCGACGACTCGACAAAATACGCACATGAGAACGAAGGAGGTGTGGGAGTGTCCGTTCTGTTTAATAAAATCCTTCCAAAGGCTCACGACATCACAGCCGATCTTGCAGCTCCCGATGACAAGTCTTCAGCTTGGACAGCAGCACAAGATAGGACACTGATGCTGCTGCGATCCGAGTTCCGGAACTCCTCCTGGCAAGTCACTGCAGAGATTCTGGAGAAGGAGGACCAGCAATGCAAAGACCGCTTCATGCAAATCAAACAGAAGGATTGGACGCCGAAGGACAAGAATCAGGACAAGAAGCAGACCAAGTTCGACGACGGTAAATCACAGAAGAAGCCAAAGTCGTCTATCGCAAACTCAGAACCCAACGACGCCCCTACACACACTTCAGACGACGGTGGTTGGGATCAGCCCTCTGGCTGGTTGCCCTCAGACACTGTTCACTCTTCTGATGAAGAGCTTCTAGCATAATGCAGCCACTCTGGACGGAATTTTAGCTTTTACAAGTCTGGTTGGGTCGACGACGTTGCGGCAGACGTGGCCGCTGTACGTATCGATGGAAAACCGCGCTGAGTTGCTTGCTAGCTAGGAGGCGACCATATATACATGTCCTGAGACGTGCTAGTCCAAGGTAGTCAACAGAGGTGACGATCAAGGCCTATAGGACGACTTGCACTTCAACAGATGATGGCCCTAACTCTGGTCGGAACACTGGCGGCTTCGGCAAGGTTCCGCCAAAGCAGACCTATCAGTTCCCAACATGGTCCGGACTTACCTGCGATATTCATGATGCTTCAAGCGCATGTCCTTGAAATTACCGCCGAATACCAACAAAATTGTTTCAGATTTGAGTCGTCTTCTCCTTTTCACAAGAGCTTCACCAGGCCTCACCACCTTCGACCTTGAGATCGGTTCCTATCATCACGTCGCAGACCGATTCCAAACAAATTTGGAGGAAATGAGGATGGAATCAACGATTTGGGCAGGAGAAGCAGATCGTCTACACCAGGACTAGCCATCTCGAGCCGGTCTTTAGCAGACTCGTATTGGTGCTGGTGTAATCTTGTGGCTGTGCACAAGAAATTACGGAGGGGATGTGTAGATGTAATAAAGGCATGCGCTGAGTACGCTTTGGCGGGGTAGATTTATCCGTGTTTCGCCGTGTGGAATCTGCTTTAGGCAGCTCTTACCTACTTGCCATCTGTTGCTGTCTCAGTGTTATGCTTTCGATTGTTACTCATGTCTTCCAGACCGGTATGTTGAAAGTGTGAGTTGCTGCTCCACAGGCTGAGGAAGAGGCGAATGTGAGGTCTCGGCAAGCGCTCATGTTGTTGTCTCCATTGTAGTCTGGTGGAGAACCTATTTTTATGGTTGAATATAGACCGTTCGTGCAATTTAGCGATCAAAATAGTCGTTAGAAGGAGATGGAATAAAGCTACACCCCGCATTTCCCTCCCAGACGGCAGGCGCACGTACTTCTTTCGCAACAACAGAAAACACCAGCTATTAGAGTGGCCTTTCTCGATACCTATCCGTATCTCTCAAATTCGCTTCTCGCTTTCAGCTTGATCATTAGCGGTGGCTTGGACCACACGAAATACACTCTCTGTCCCTGGTCCCACCCCTCACTCTCGGGACACAGCTCCATCTCGAAGTTCCACACTAGCCTGGCAAGTATACTGCGCATCTCAGCCCATGCAAAGTTCTGACCGATACAGTTGCGCGATCCCATTGAGAATGGCTGCAGCACAGAGCGTCTGTCACTGGCATACTCCTCATCGCCCAACCAACGGTTTGGCGCGAAAGCGTCCGAGTTCTTGAAGTTAAGTTCTGAGCGAAACGCTGGATACATCGGGATGCCAACGCGCGTGTTCGGGGGGATATACGTCCCGGAGATTGTGGCACCTTCCTCGGGTGTCATGCGCGGTAGATCGACTGGCAGCGGTGGGTACATGCGAAGCGATTCCTGGATGATACTGTTGAGGACTTTGAGCGGAGCGAGCGACTGGAAGGTGATTTCGGATTCGCTCTTGAAGGCGCTGCGAAGCTCGACTGACAGCTTTGACAGCCAGTCTGGGCTCTTCAGAAGGAAGTATATGGCTCCACTAAGGCAAGTGGCTGAGGTCTCGCTGCCGGCGAGAATCAAGATACTGCTTGTTAGTCTGAGCTCTTCGAGCGCGAAGCCTTTTCCTTCCGTGTGTTTGGTCATATGGCTGCAAAGTGTCAGATGACGTATCTTGTGGGTTGTCCGTGTCTCGGCTTACCCGATAAAATCGTTCCGATCAGTCTTTGAACTCAGTCGCTTACCCAGCCTCCGATCAACATAGCCATGATACTTTTCCCTCGCTTGTGCCAAAGCTGGCAAGCTCCGCAACAGTGCAACGAATGGTACCCCTATAACGGGATATTGCGAAAGTGTAGTTCCGAGAATGACCCATTTCAAACCGTCAAAAAGATGCTCGATCCATGGATAGTGTGCATCAGCATCCAAGGCACCGAATGGCTCGCCAAATGTAAGATCTCCGGTGATATCAAAAGTTGTAGCGTTCAGCCAGCGTGTCGCATCGACGGGAGACTGTTGCTTCGCACGCAGGTGTAGTTTTGAGATCATGAGGCTGACATATCCAGTAATGATATCTTCTTGACTACGCAAAGCCTGCTCAGAGAAGGCATGGTTCATGGAGCGACGCATACGTGCATGGTCCTTATCGCGAGCCCCTGACACTGATCAGAATGACTCGTCTTTTGATTTGACGTGATGACCTACTTAAGAGATCGTCGACTTTGTCAAGTGGATCGCGATTGTAGTAACGCCAGTCCTTCTGCAGTTCCTTACCGAGTCCATAAATGTCTGTCACTGAGGTCAGCGCGTACCGCCTGCATCTGCTATTAATGTGACAAATACCTCGCCAGGCTTCAGGAGAGATTATAGATATATTGTCAGGTGAAATTCGAACGACCTCTCCATACTCCTCGTGGAGCAGGCGCCAACTGATTATGTAATTACCGCGAAGTCGCTCGTAGTAATATGGAAAGTAGAAACCGGCGCGCAACTTTGGTCCAGGGAACCGTGACAGAGGTGAGAAGTAGACGTTATACAGAGCGCGTAGGCATCCGTAAAGCAAGTACTGATGCTGTAAGCAGCATCCTGTTAAGGGCCGAGGTGACCGCTTACGCCGAGAAGGCTGAAGAGCAGGACCTGTGTTGGTGGGACACTGCTCAGTAAACGCTCTGTGGCCATTTTGAGATTATGGGGTATGAGTTGTGAAAGGAGTTGTGAAAGGAGTTGTGAAAGGAGTTGTGAATTCTAGCACTGTCGTGAAGGTCGCCAAGTTGCTCGAACTCGGAGACGAGCAGTCTTGTTTTAAAGAGTGATTGCAATATCCCATGTGAGCGGGTTCTGATCATGCCATGGTGGATCGTCGATGAACCTTTACAGGCGGGCTGAAAGGCAGTTGATGTCGTGCAACCCACAGTTTCGATTTGACGAATAAGATTCGTAAGCGTGGTGAGGGAAAGTTGCAGGTGGAAGATGATTACCAGACTGGCGGTCCTCCCTTCCGCTATTGGCCGCCTTCGCGTGCAAGGCAGTCGCGACAATACCAGAAGACAGAAGATGATGAATGGAACCAGGCTGCAGGCACGGAAAGGATGTTTGAAGAATAGTGCATTGAAAATAAACGCTATGTCGCGCAATAACAGCTACGGAGGCAAAGATATCCATGTGCGGACCAAACGCCAGTCTCTGTAGACAACCCAAGCCCAACCAAACGCCAGCATCGTGACAGCATCGCATCGTGATGTGAATTAAGTACATGAACACGCTACAAGGAACACAGCGCGTCATTACGGTTCGCCTACTGCCTCAACGACTGGCGGTGCTATTGTGGCTTCCTCTTCCGTCAATGTTGTTGATTCACACTTCACTATCGCCACGTGCTCAGCAGCAGGCGCGAACTGAACGATCTTCTTTACTGGATCAACGTTCTCGGACGGCGACTCGACATCGACCTCCTTCGACAACCTCGACGGCCTCTCGATCCCAGCATCGACGGTGACGTACGAGCTAGCATCGCATCCATCAGCATAGAACTCGCTCGGGGACAAGTCGCCCAGCGGTCTGCGATCCTCGTCCATTGCGTCCTGGCTGAGTTTCCTGAGGCGAGGGCGCTTGACAGGCTCTTCGATCTCGGTCTCCTCACCGTCATCAATAGCTTCCGCTGGTGCTGTCCTTGACTGCAGAAGCGCGAAGTCAATCGGTGGGATATTCTCCTTGCCCTTGGACAGCTCCTCGTTCCTCGTTTTTGTCTCGGCGTCGTCGTCAGAGCTGATGTCCAATACGGTAGCAGAGTGCGTCATCAAATTGGCAGCTTCCTGCTCGGGTGTGTCCTCGTGGATCTCGAAGAACCAGCCCTTGGGCATGGACTCCTCGAGCGCCGAGGCCTGCTGAGGTACGGGTGCCGATTTCGCTGCTACGGCAGGCTTTGATGTGTAGTTGGAGATGGTGCCGCTGAGTGCTGCATCGATTGAGAAGGGCAGTGCGCCTTGCGAGAATGAAGGAGGGTCCACGCGACGGAAGGGAGAGCTGGATGTTCGACGTTTGGTGACACCATGGAGACGCTTATTCTTTGGCGAGCCGCGGCTATGGCTGATAGGAGTCGACTTGGCTGTGTTTGGTTCAGAGAGGGACTTGCGAACGGATGGCACAGAGGTAGCGGGAGAGGCGGTGAGAGAGACGCTGGTCTTGGCCGGCGACGCAACCATGGAAAATCGGGCGGGCTTCACAAAGTCATGGCTGATGTTGCACGACTTCTTGAAGGGCGAGCTAGAGGCAGCCGGGTCGGTGTTCTCGCAATCCTCGTCCTCGAAGATGTCAGGCTCGCGCTGGCGCTTGCCGATGGACGATGGCGCGCTGGGCTTCAATGGGCACACAAAGCTGGGAGTGGTGGGCGACAAGGCTGCACAATGCGTTCAGTTACAGTCATTTCTCGACCATCAGCTCGTCTTACCGTTCTGCCTGTTCTTGGAGCTGCCAAGGGCCTGCAGGCGCGGCGTGCTGATATCGCCAAAGGGCTGGCGCGTGAAAGTAGCCATTTCGACCGGTCTACAGCGAGACGAATGGTGGTGCGAAAAGACAGGGGGATCCGAGCTCAGTATTCGTGATTGAAGTCGAAAGCGCACGCTTTGACGGCTGAGGCTGGTGAGTGCGCTGACGATACACGGTGAGCGGGGTCCAGACGAGTCGCGATTGGGCGGCTTCAAGGTCAATCGTTGTCCAAGCAACAGCAACGGTAAATCTGCAATCTCTCCACAACAGTGATGGAACTGAACAAAGAGCAGAGCAGGAGAAGGAAAGAAGTGAACGACAGCAATCCGCGTCCGTCGGGAATTACCCTCCCTCAAGCGGGCACACGCTCCTGATCAATGCTGGCGACGCGTCCCCGTCCCGCCTAGCGCGCCAGGTCGCGTTGCTCCACTTGGACACGCAGAATCGAGCGATGCCAGCTCCAACGCAGGGATCCGTTCCCGAAACCTTGATTTGTAGCACGCCACTCTCTATGCGCGGGCTACTGACTGGCTGGAGAGGCTCCACAACAGGTTTCGGTAGTCTGCAAGGCTGGCTCGGGTTCATGCGCTGTTAGCTGTCGCGAACGCGATAGTGCCGCGAAACTTCGCGTGATGCCGTGAGCGTGGTCGTGAACCCCGGATCATGCAGCTCTAGCACTCCAGGGTGGAGACGAGCCGTTCAAAGAGGTCTGGATGAGGTGGGGCTACAGACGATCGTTGAGACTACATGCATACAGTCGGTGAGCGCGGCTGGGTGGCCATTTGTACTCGTGGTGTTGCACTCTCAATTGGTGCGTGCTCCTGCGAAAGTCGCGTCGACGCATCTTGTACGCGTTTGGGTCACGACGTCCATACTCGGAAAGCTCGCAGCTGAAACCAGGGCGGATTCGATCTACAGCTTCAAACAATCCTGCATGTACCACAGCCGCAATTCGGGTCGATCGCCGGAATCTCGCCCTGATCCTCCACAACGGACCGTTCCTTCCTTTGTTCTTCCCCAGACTCACACGTCCTTCTCAGTCCCACCCCGCAACACTGTTATGCGGCGACGCTACGCGTACAGGAACGCCACCCCACGCCTCGTTCAAGTACGTCGCATTGTCTTCGTCGAATCAGTTATGGTACTTTGTGAGACTGCCCTTCTCGCTGCCGTGTTTGCTCTTGGACCAGCTGTGGTTGCTGTGCTCGCTGCCATGTGCACTTGTGGGCCAGTTCTGCTCGCTTTGAACAGCGCTTCCGCCCCAGTGAACGTCGCTGCCGGCTTTGGAGGCGGCTTGGCTGGCGGGCCAGTCCGGGGGACTGTGTCTGCTGCTCCTGCGAGACGTGTGGCTGCGCTGCGTGCGCTGCGTGAGATGAGTGTGCACGCTGTGCTGGCTTGCTGGCCAGCTACGCTCACTTCCTCCAGCTACGCTGACTTCGCTGGTCGTCTTTGGCCTTTCGAAGCCGTCCCACTCTTCGTCGCCATGCTTCGAATGGCTCTTATCGTTGCTCCTCCCGTGAACGCTTCCGAGCTTGCCTCCAGCTCTACTCCCCTCGCGCCCATCCCCCTTCGCCGACCCACCCCACCCTAGATCACTACCGGTATCTCCATGTCCGAAGCTCTTGATCGTCCCATCCGCAACGTCCTCCCAAGCACCACCACCACCCTCACTATTTCCCTTCTTATCCGCATCACTCCAACTGTGCGCACTCACTGCGTTCCCACCCCAGCCGACTTGTGAGTACGATACCTCGTCCAGCGGTGTCTCGCCATAAACCACTTCAATGATGTCGAGGCTTCGGTGGTTCAATTTCGTATCTTGATCGTCGTCGTGACGGGAGCCTTGATTGGAGAGAGTGTGTCTGCTGTCCCTCAAGCTCCTCTGCCGTGACTGCTGCAAGGAAGCCGCTTTGAGGTACGTGAACGTAGAGCTGCAGACTGAGCTCGTGGGCGAGGCGGACGGAGAGAGCCAGCCGTGGGGTACCGTGTGGCTTGAATGATGGCGTGGTGGGACAAATGCTGGTGGTGAAGGGCTTCTCGCAGCCTTGATCCATCGCCTGCTTTCCTCTGGCTTCTCCACGGTCTCCTTCACGGCTCCAGAATCGTACTCGCCCCGATCGTCAATGACAACCACCCGTCCATCATCACCCTTGATCACGAAGGTCCCCCATTTCAGCGGCGCTGGCACACTCACAACCCCCCTCCTCTCCCTGTGCTCTTTCTCTCCCCTCACGCTCGTCTCAGAACGCTTGACCTGCACTCCAGCAACGCCCTTCATCCTGGCCAGACTGCGGTGGATATCGCCGCCAACAGCGCGCGCGATGTCGTCGTTCCACGCGCCGCTGCCTTTGCCGCGCCGCTTTGGGGCCTCGTAGAACTTCGCGTCCACGCGTCCGAAGCCAGGTGTCGAGCCGGGTAGCAGGTCGAGGCCGTCGTCGATGTAGCTGCCTGTGTACGCGGATGCTGTTTCTGGGAATAAGGGGGTCGTTTTCAGCCAGCGCGATAAGTTGGTGGATGAATCTGCTGGGGGGATGCGCCGTGCGAAGGAGCGGCCGTCGTCGATGTAGGATGGTGCTGTGGAGCTCATGTTGAGAAATGTTGCGTGCAAGATGCAAAGGCGGGTGGTAGAAGAGAGGCGATGGGTTAATGGGTTACAGAGGAGAGGTGATGGGTTGCAGCGGAATGAGGAGATGGGCGTGTAGGAGGTAAAGTGAAGGTGAAGACTGGATGGAGAAGTGTGCCACGCAACGCGGACGAGCAAACGAGATTCAAGACGACCTGTGAGACCTGGCCGTCCTACAGCCTCTGGCGGCGAATTACTGGGACATCGTACTCGCAAACAAACACACCGTGTCGTCTCGTTCGGGCCCAGTGTCCCGCCTACAACTTCGCCTTCTCCTTCTTCTTCGTGTCCTCCCAGCTCAACTGCACCCTCCTCATATTCCACCAACTCCACAGCCCACTCACCAGTCCCAGCGGCGGAAGCACCCACAGCAGCTTCCCCCACCACCACGGGCTCCTCGCGCGCACATCATCCATGACCCGCTTGACCTCGCGCTCCAGATGCGCTTTATCACCATCGTTCCACACCACTACGCCCTTCCCCTCGCCCCGCCGCAGGCACCGCTCTGCTTTCTCCCGTATATCGCCCTGGCTCATGACCCGATTCCGCGCATCCTCCTCGGTTAAGTGCGCATCCCGTGCGCGCAGGCGCTGGATCTGTATCGCCGGATCGCTAACGCCGACGACGATGATCGACCCGCAGTACCGCTCCCACCCGCTCTCGAACAGTAGCGGCACGTCCAGCACAACGGCCCAGTTGCCGCGCAAATACGCCCAGATCATCTGCCTGTACATCTCCCTCCTGATCGCGGGGTGGACAATGGCATTCAGCGCCTTCCTGTCCTTTTCCTTGTCGGCGCCAGCGCCGAACACGCGGCGCCCGAGAGCTGGGCGGTTGATCGGTCGCCCCCGCGGGTGCGAGGCGTCGGAGAGAAGCAGGTCGGGTGTGCTCGGCGCGAAGTACGAGACGATTGCGTTGTAGCCGGGTGTCCCGGGCTCGACGACTTGGCGCGCGATCAGGTCGGCGTCGATTATCGGGAGCGAGTACGGGGCGGCGCGCAGGAGAGTCGAGACGGTGGATTTGCCGGTTGCGATGGAGCCTGTGAGGCCGAGGAGGAGCATTGTGGGGGGTTGGTGGTGTGGCAGTCTGGGGTGGATGGGGAGTATTTGCGACGGGGCAAGGGAGGTAACTTGGTGATGGTGATGTTTATGGGACGCTGTGGAATGTTTGAGGCTTGTGGTTTGGTGTTGGATCGCAAATGCCGCGTAAAGTGACGGACGCGGGGAGCTTGAGCTTGAGCTTGGACGGGAAGTTGTTGTACCTCGGCGGTTGTCACGGTTATACACATGCACAATTGATCATAGTCAAGACATGTCACTCATAACTGCACGTTTTGTTATAATTGATTCAATTGCAATTGAGAGCTGACGCTGCTCTGGATATCCGTTTTGTGCGCCGAACGCCTCCATGTGTTCGATGCTACATGTATCCGCTCCGTCCATCAAACTCATTGCGGCACCTTTTTCTTCCTTCCAACTAGCGGTGCGTGCGAGTCTAGGGCGTTTCCTCTGTGCAAGCTGGCGGTGGACGAGGACGAAGCTTAAAGTCCTGCAGCGGTAGAGGTGCTCCCATTGGTGGAGCCCTCAGAACATCGGGCAAGCTCTCGTTGGTAGATACTGCCTGCGACCGCACGTCAGTCACAAGAAGCTTGACACAACTTAGAGTCTAGTCTGAAACCTCTCCGTGGTTGACAGTTTGTTGGACAGGCTCAACGAGCTTGCGGGCAGGGCGGAAGATCTGCAGCTGGTTGTCTTCTGCGGCACCCATCATGACCCAAGGATCGTTCTTGTTCCAGTCGAAGTCGCAGATGCGGTTTGTGAAGCCGCCGTGCATGAAGAGTCTAGGTTTGTCAGTAACATGTAGAGATTAGAGTGACAGAAGACTTACAGCTCAGGCGGCCCGTCCTCAGCCTCCTCCTCTGTCTGCTCATCACCAATCTTGCTGGTGTCCCACAGCAGGATGCGGCGATCATTGCCTGAGCTTGCAAGGATAGAGGCATCCTGTGGGTGCCACTGCAGGCTCATAACTTCGCCCTTGTGCGCTTGCAGGCTGTGTAGCGGCTTCTCGAAGTTGCGGAGGTCCCAAATGCCAATAGACTTGTCCGCAGACCCAGTGGCCAACAGTGAGTCCCACTCGGGATGGAAGGCAATGCTGTTGACAGCGTCTTCGTGCGCCATCTTTCTCCAGAGCGCTGTCTTGTGCGACTCCATGCGCGTGTCGATGACCTGCCATGTGAGGTCGTCGGACGCCGAACCAATGAGGTGGTTGTGGATGGGGTGGTACTGGATGTCGTTTACTGTCGCGGTGTGAATGGTGTACGTGGCGGTGGGGCTGATGGTCTTGTTGGTCTTGGAGAAACCGCTCTTGATATCCCATGTCTTGATGGTGGTGTCTTCTCCACCGGTGGCCAAGTGACCCTCGTGGAAGGGGCTCCAGCTAAGCGCGAACCCTTCCTTTTCGTGACCCACACACTCGGCCTCGAATTGGACGGCATCGCCCTTTGGCTGCAGGGGGTGTTTTGTACGGTCGAAGATGAGCGCCCTGCCGTCTGGACAAAAGGTCGCAATGATGTCTGGATTCTGCGGCTGGTACCGCGCCTTGTTAACCTCGCCGGGGTGGTTGATCTTTTGCACGATCTTGAAGTCGAACGGCCGTTTCGCATGGCCGTGACCGCCGACCTCATCGCGGTCCTCGCCGACCTCAGACAGGTCAGGCGTGCGGAAGTCGGGGATCTCGCAGTGGGCGATCTGCAGGTAGTTCTGCGCCTGGTTCGATGTGTGGGTGCCCAGGATCACGCGGTGCTGGCTCATGTTGGTGCCGTCGACGCTGCCTTCTGTCAGCCAAACTGTCTTTCACTTGTTGGCGCGGGATCGACGCACGGCTTCTTATCAGGCAGCCATTGTGTGGTGAGTGTAGGCCACTCGAGCGCGCGCCCGTAGAGCATATCGTAGAGGAAGACCGAGTTCTTTTTCCAGATCTTGTACTCTTCGTTGATGATCTTGTGCTGCCTCTCCTCATCCTGGTCGTCGTTGCTCCGCGAGCTATGTTCATCGCTCATGGTATCGTCCATCGTGGCCGCGACAATCGGTGTGAGTTTGTTGAGAGTTGGAGGTGTGGTCGTGCGGACGTCTTCAATAATGATACCGAAGTGTGAACTCGCCCAAGCTGTGGAGCCAAAGCGCGTTGGAACCGCGTTTCGCGTTGCGCTAGCGAACTGTGCCCACCCTGACCGCCTGCGCTACAAGGGTCATCGATCGCCGCGGCCGCCACTATGTCGCGCCTTGGCGTTGTAGCATCATATTAAGCAGCCCGCGATGCCTTCTCCTACTCTTTGAAGACCACAGCGTCGAGAACCATACCCTCTATTGTTTGCCTTTGCGCCCACAGCGCTGCTGCGCTTTCTTCATTTGATCACCCACAACTTTACCGCTCCCTCCTGCGACACAGCCCAGCGCCCGCGCCTTTCGCCTCCACGTATTGCTACACTATCGCTAGACGGCAGCAGCAATCATGGGTGTTCCCAAGTTCTTCAGGTGGATGTCCGAGCGATACCCGGGCATCTCTCAGCTCATTGCTGAGAACCGCATCCCCGAGTTTGACTGTCTTTACGTATGATCACTTTCAATTCGTCCTGCAATGATGACTCTGACACCGCATGCAGCTCGACATGAACGGCATCATCCACAACTGCACGCACAATGACTCCGACGGCCCTACTGCGCGCATGACCGAGGACAAGATGTTCATCGCCATCTTCAACTACATCGAACATTTGTTCGGCAAGATCAAGCCCAAGCAGCTGTTCTTCATGGCCATCGATGGCGTCGCCCCGCGCGCCAAGATGAACCAGCAGCGAGCTCGCCGCTTCAGAACTGCTCTCGACGCTGAAAAGGCTCGAGAGAAGGCCATCAAGGAGGGCGTGGAGATGCCCAAAGAGGCGCCTTTCGACAGCAACTGCATTACCCCCGGCACCGAGTTCATGGCGAAGCTCACACAGCAGCTGAAGTACTTCATCAACAAGAAGGTCTCCGAGGACCTCGACTGGCAGGGCGTGGAAGTCGTCTTGTCCGGTCATGAAGTCCCTGGAGAAGGCGAGCACAAGATCATGGAGTACATCCGTCAGGCGAAAGCCCAGCCGGAGTACGATCCCAACCGCCGTCACTGCTTGTACGGCCTTGACGCCGATCTGATCATGTTGGGCCTGCTCAGCCACGACCCTCATTTTTGTCTTCTGCGCGAAGAGGTGACATTCGGTCGTCAGAGCAAGACCAAGTCCAAGGAGCTGGAACACCAGAACTTCTACCTGATGCATCTCTGCATTGTTCGCGAATATCTAGAACTCGAGTTCCAAGAACTAGAAGAGCCTGGTGCTCTTGGCTTCCCATTCGACATGGAACGTGTGATTGACGATTTCATCCTCATGGCTTTCTTTGTTGGTAACGATTTCCTTCCCAACCTTCCACATTTGCATATCAACGAGGGCGCTCTGGCCCTCATGTTCAACGTTTACAAGACGGTCTTGCCCAAGGCTAAGGGATACATCAACGAAGAGGGTGTAATCAACATGGAGCGCTTGGCGCTCCTGCTCGACGAGCTCTCAAACATCGAAAACCGCCACTTCGAATCCGAGAATGCCGACGCCGCGTGGTTCAAGGGTAAGAAGCTTGGACGCGAAGACATCATGGAGAAGACTGCGCGACGAGGCACAGTCGTAATGTCCACACAACAGAAGGATCTGTTCTCAAAAGTGAAGACCTGGGTTGGCAACCATCTCCAAAAGGTCGATCAACCTCCTCTCGATCTGCCTACAGACTTGAATGCCGAAGACCGGAAGTTTGTACAGGAGCTTGCAGACAAGCTTCACTTGCCGTGGAAGTCTGTCTCAGACAATGATGGCAACCGCCATCTTCAGATCTCAGCCCCACCCAAGCTGGTCGAGAGTGACGAGGACGACGAGGACGACGAGGCAAACGCCGAATCCACTAAGGCGATTGTCCGAGTTGTCCAGAAGTACGAACAGGCCAAGATCGTCGACATTTCGCCTGAAGAAGCGCAGTCGGTTATGCAGGCGAAGTACGACGAGAAATTTGACGCTTGGAAGAACGACTACTACAAGAGCAAGTTTGACTGGGATCGCAGCAACGAGGAGGAGCTGCGCAAATTGACCGAGAACTACGTGCAGGGATTGCAGTGGGTTCTCTACTACTACTACCGTGGTGTAGCATCATGGCCCTGGTACTATGGCTACCACTACTCGCCGATGATCTCCGATGTCAAGCGAGGTCTCAAGGCTGATATCAACTTCAAGCTCGGACAGCCCTTCAAGCCTTACCAGCAATTGATGGGTGTGCTGCCTGATCGCAGTAAGACCATCGTTCCAGAGGCTTACCATCCCCTCATGACAAACGCCGACTCCCCTATCATCGACTTCTACCCACGCGACTTCAACCTCGACATGAATGGCAAGAAGCAGGATTGGGAGGCCGTAGTCAAGATTCCATTCATCGAAGAAGACAGGCTGCTCAAGGCGATGGCGACGAAGGAGCATCTACTAACACCCGACGAGAAGGCTCGCAACTCCTACGGTGTTTCTTTGAAGTTCACTTACTCCAAGGACGTGGACTTTGTTTACCCGACCTCCCTTCCAGGGATCTTCCCGGATCTGCCCAACTGCAAGTGCATTGAAAACATTTTTGATCTTCCTACCATGGAAGGGCTCGAGTACTACATCGGCTTGATGGATGGCGTCAAGCTTGGCGCATCTGCGTTGGCTGGCTTCCCTAGCCTTAAGGTCCTTCCGTTCCACGGTGCGCTCGAGTTCGCAGGCGTTAATGTCTTCTCACAAGACAGTCGCAACGAGAGCATGGTTGTCACTCTTGTCGACACCGAACCCAGGACCTCAGTCACATACGCACAGAAGTTGCTAGGAAAGGCAGTCCACGTTGGCTATCCATTTCTGCACGAGGCCAAGGTAGTCAAGGTCTCTGATGAGCTTTTTGATTACGTGCTTCCCGGCGACGGCGTTGCAGCTCCTCTTGCATTGGAGCATGGCCCTATGGAAATTTCCAACTGGAAGAAGATGGCGAATCGCATCCAAGAGACCTACAGCAAGCGTCTCGGTATCATCGCTGGAGAAGTGGAAGCACTGGTGCATGTCGAAATGCTCAAGGGTCTCAAGAAGACCGACGAAGGTGCCACCATCAAGGAGTACGCTCCAGTCCCCGGACTGCAAGCTGAGTACGCTGCTCAAACCATCGTCGGAGATGTTATCAGCCCCGATCAGCGCTTTATTGAGAAGGACGCTTTACCCATTGAGGAAGAATTCCCTGGAGGCTCTCGCGCCTTCTATCTCGGTGACTATGCGTACGGTCGCCCTCTGCAGGTCATTGGCCATGCGGACCACAAGGCTACAATCATGGTCGCCAGACTGAAGAAGCCAGAGCCAGACTTTGGCCGTCAGATCGTCATGCACGCTGAGCAGACAACGCCATACCTGCCATCCTACATGGTTGCCAGGCAACTGCACATGCCTCCTCTGGCTTTGTCGAAGTTGACATCATCATTCAATGTTAACTCCAGTGGTCTCAAGCTGAATCTGGGCTTGAACCTGAAGTTCGAGGCTAAGAAGCTGAAGGTTCTAGGCTATTCACGCAAGTCCGCCAATGGTTGGGAGTACAGTCAGAAGGCTGTAAAGTTGCTCACCGACTACATGCAAAAGTTCCCTGAGTTCTTCGCCGGTATCATGATGAACCCAACGGGAGATGGCTGGGAGGATACCGACTTCTACCCTCCAGAGATCGCAAAGCAGAAGGTCAAGGAGATTGGTGCTTGGCTCAAGGAGGTACAGACGAAGAGCTTCGAGAAGGTTCCGCTTGATGCGGAGCAGCTTGACTCGGACACTGTCAAAGCTATTGAGCAAGCTGCCGATGCCAACCTTGCACTGCTGCAGGATGTTGAAATGAAGAAGATCGGCAAGGTCCCGCGCAGCGCGATTTTAAAGCCGTCTGACGCTGAGCAGCGTCTTGGTCATCAAGGTTTCAGCATTGGTGATCGTGTCATCTATGTGCAAGACTCCGGACGAGTTCCCATCGGATCATCAGGAACCATCGTTGGGAAGACCAGGACAGCTCGCGCTGTGTTGCTGGATGTTGTTTTCGACGCAACCTTCATGAGCGGAACCTCACTCAACGACCGATGTTCACCATTCCGCGGATCAACTGTGCCCTCTACTTCGGTGCTGAACTTGACCGACAAGCAGGTCGTGTCTTACTCTACTGCAGGTGCCGCTGCTGCCGCAGCTAAGCAGAGAAACAACCAGAACTCGGGCTACTCCATGCCTCGCTTGGGTGCTCCTGGAGGTCCCCAGCTGATCCCGGCTACCGCTCCACCACCTCTTCAGGGCTCTTACCGTGGGGCGTTCGGTGGTGCCAACGGCAATAGGGGAGGTCGTGGCGGTGGCATGGCGCCTCGTATTGGTGCCGCGAATGGTGCTCAACAGACCCTGCCAATCCACGGAGGACCTCCACGAGGCGGTCGGGGCGGCTTCGCTCCCCGCGGTGGGCAAGCCAACGGCCACGCAGATCAAAACCTGCAATCCAACGGCAACGGTGTGCCCCCTGGCGGCCGCGGTCGTGGCGGTGCTGACTTTGTCCCGCGAGGCCGTGGAGGTGTTCACAAGGCTCGTGGTGGATTCACGAGTGTCGATAACAGCGATCCAGCTGAGGGCATTGTGCAGAACAACCCCAGTTTCCGCCCGCAGAACTACTCGAACGTGCCGCCGCCTGCTGGATTGGACGCGGGCCGTGGTAGGGGTCGCGGGCGCGGGCGTGGAGGATTCAGAGGAAGGGGCGGACCGAGGGGAGGCGCGCCTGCGCCTGCTGCTCAGTAGAATAACTGACTCCAAGGTGGGGTTTGAGTAAATAGAAAAAAAAACGAGCCGAGTGTGATCAGAACAGTCGACCTGCCCATCTCCCACCTTCTCCCTTTCACACTATATTTCATGCACCACCACGACCATGCTGTCCACGTTCTCCTGTCCCCACTTCACTCATCTCGATTCAGATGCGACACAGGGCGGATTAGTTCATAGTCCGAACAGCAACATGTACAACAAATATGATCTCACGACTAGCCATGAGAGGAACATGAAGAAATACCCGGCCTTGGTGGTTCAATCGACACCTCGCCAGGACCTCAATCTCATCAGTCCGAACAGACCCCACTCTGGCTGCCCACGAGAGCATCCTCCAATGATGACTTGGCGCCCTTAGTGTTCTTCGTGGCAGCTGTAATGTACGCTCTGTGTGAGCGAGCAGGTGTCAAGTTGAACCTAGGAGTCTGGAGCTAAACGCAAGTTCTGGAACGGCAGAATCATGGCCATTGTACGCCAGCAGGCGAAACTTGATACTGTGACGAAGTTAAGATGCTGACAAATCGGTGAGTTGGAGCGGCGAAGGCTGATGTGAAATGTGTTATTGGTCATTAAGGTCTATTCTACGCTCGTATACTAGTATGTACATATTTACAGGTGGGTTCGTAAGCTTAGTCGTTGTTCCGTCATCGTCCTTACTACTCGTCACTAAGCTTACACCTAGTAAGTGTAGACAGGAGAAGTAGTGTTGGGGTACTGGCCAGAGCCGAAAGGGTTGGAAGCAGTGACCGCTTGGCCGTTGATGTCAGAGACACCGAACCAGGCCAGCTCCTTTCCGTTTACAACAGTGACGACAGCGAAAGCAGGAGCAGGCTGAGCAACGTATCCCCAAGAGACAGTGTAGTCGGAACATGCCTGGTTTGACCAGGACTCGGTAGCGGCGTCCTTGCCGGGCATGCGGATAACGGTGCAGCGTTCAGTCTTGCCGTTGGCCTCGATCTCGAAGTTGTAGTCGCAGCCAGTGTTGCCTTCACCGCAGTAGCGAGTTAGGCTGTTGAGGGCCCATGTCATATCAGTCTTCGTGGGGCTGGAACCTGGGGTGCCTGTGGGAGCCGGGACAGAGACTGATGGCTGAGCGGTGGGAGTAGGGCATGAGCCAGGGTGTGCTGGGTTGCATCCTACATCAAGTTAATTGGTGCTTCACGAGATCGTGCAGATCACTTACCTCCGGGAATGCCAGAAATCGAAGAGAATGAGGTGGGTGTGGGAGTAGCCGACGAGTAGGGCGTGCAAGACTCTGTCGACGTCGGCGCGGGAGTAGACTGCGTGCTGGTGCGAACGATGGTCGCGGTAGCAGTGGCGCAGAACGAGCGGATACGGTCGTTGTCTTCACCGAGACAGAATGTCGAGTCGCACCGACAGGCATCAATGGGAACACCGGAAGCGATGCAAGCGCGGTATGCGACCTGGCAGGGATTGTCGCTCTGGCGTTTGTCGAGAGGGCTTGCGGTGACCACGGAGGTCAAAGCGAGAGCGAGAGCGAGAGCCTTGGAGTACATCTTGGAGAGGTGTATTGATTTATGGTATGATGATTGTTTGGTCGGTTGTGTATTGACTAAGACTGACTGCAGGATCGAGTGACTGATGTTGGTGTAGATGGACATGAGATATAAAATGGTGCGCCACCAACCTTTATATATTGACTTGAGGTCTCATACAAGTCCAAAGTTTGGACACCATCATCACCGTACTCATGTCACTGCAAATGACGTCGATCCTCGTGTTTTGGGTCGAGGCTGGCGAGGGTCCAGCTTTGCGCGCTACTTCGCTAGTACCCGTGTATTGACTCTAAATTTGACTCTTCACCACTCCACTCGCCACCCGGAGCCGTGTCCGACTCGGAACCTGCGGCTCTGTAGAGGGATGCCGGGCCGTATTTGCTGCGCTGTCACGGTATCTTAGTGCCTTCCAGAATAACCCGGGGAGCAGGTCAAGTCACATGAGGGCGGTGGCAATGCGACTTTGGGCGTCATCGGGTCAGTTCGATAGACCGCTAATCGAGTAAAGCGACATCCGACAGCCCGACCACACTCGTGTCATGGCCAAAGCTTCAGATGCTCTCGTATCCGGCGTCTCTTGTCCGCAATCAGTCTAAAGTTAAGTTGTTAAAGCCTGCCAGCCTCCAACGTCACTCAACTCGTATACAACTTCGACTGGAAAGGAACTTTGCATCGGTTAAGAATGATCTTCGACGCCGGCATGCAAACTTGTCCGCGACTCAAGAGAGCTCAGATGACCAACTCGCCACGAATGCGAGCTGTTCCGCTGCCCAGATACGGATCCTGGTGATCTGTGGCCGGGATGGAGGTGCATCGACTCCACTGCTACAATACCGATATCACCAGAAATGGCTGAAGCTTGGGGGCAGGTGTGGACTCTGTGGAGATCGTCTGTGGGGCAGATCACCATATCGTGAATTTTTCAATACGTAGTCGAGTTATCTTTCATCTGCTGGGGTTTGTTATACAATGTTTCCTCGCTCACGATAAGCTCTGAGCCTGATCGGAAAAGCTCTGTCGGCGTATTTGCATGGCCCGCTCTTTACTGACCGGAGATCGCGATTGGGGTTGCGATACTCATGAGACCTCACCTCTGCCTGAAATTCATGGTTGTAATCCACGGATGGACAGTGAGGTTTGGTACACCGTGAATCACAGTGGCTGGGAACACGAGACGGGCCGTGCGCAATAGAGCAGTCGACTGTCGTCCAGTGGATCTGAGCAGAATCGCGAAATGGTCACGTAGCACCGTCGATAGGACTGCAGCATGCCGGACAGGTCTGCCGAGAGGTCAGAGAAAAAGTATTTGCATTCTGTTCTCGAGCACTAAACGAAAGTAGAAGAACTAGCGTATCCTTGAGGCATGACCTCACATCTAAACGGCGAGCAGAGCAAGTCCACCTAGCAGGCCAGCCATACCAGGCGATAGCCCGTATTTCTCTGCAGCACCTGTGAAGGGCTGAACGGTGTTTCTAGGCATTCCACCACTTCCACGGGCTGACGCTGTCCCTTTGGCGGTCGATGTTGCTCTGCCATCGACCATGAAGAAGTTGCCAGCCATGGGTGCACTGACTTTGTTCTTGGTCATAAAAGCGTTGATGTCGAAGTTGATCCGGGCCGATGTCTCGTTGAAGTCGGAGGCTTGGATTTTGAGGTCTGCAGGCTGCTGGAACAGTAGCTGAACGTAACGATGAGGGATGGTGTCTGTTGGCGGCGGGCTGGGGGGAATGTATGCTGCTGGTCCCTTTTCAGTCGATGTAAGTAGGGTGGCAGACCCGCCGATCTTCTGCTGTGTCGCCTTAAAGCCTGTGTTCACAGCGTGGAGTAGAACACGGCGCTTTGTGGTCCCTTGCATTGGCGGCACATCGAGGTCGAGCATGACGAACATATACGTCGCACTCGAGTTGGCCATTCTGCTTGATAGTGCAATCTTTGGCTGGCTTGCTGTTTCTGTACATTGTCAGCTGCGACTCCTTAATATGGCCTGTGTTTTCCATACCCGCTTTGGTAAGCATTTGGCCTGGTGTCATGACCATAGTCGAGTTGAAGAAGATGTCTAGCTTGTTGCTTGCTGATGGAGTAAAGCCTGAGGGTGTGACACTTTGCGCCTGCGCCAAGCTTGCCAGAGCTGCGATGAGGACTGATGACGTGAAAAGCATGTTGATGGAGATTAGATGAAAATGATGACTTGGGAAGATACTCTGAATCCGAAGCTGTATATAAGATGCAACATACAGTCAGTGCAGCACCTGACGGTGGATGGCCCGAATATATCAGCCGCGCATCATGCACGCGGCATCAAGCCGTCTGTATCGAAGCTGGCACTCGTCGTCGCACGCGCTCTGGAGTGCATATTCCCTTACACCCATGATTCGAGATCTTGAAACAGCTATCGCGTGAAGCCTCCACCGTAATCCTTGGCGACAGCGATGCTTCGTGGAGACGCACGGTGCAAACTGACTATCTCACGAAGTGTCAACATGCCAAACCTTTCTTCTGCGCTTATTCACCTCGATTTTTTTAATGGATTTTGGAGGCGGTTGTCCTCTCCGTGAGCACGGGTCGAGGTAAATGAATCCTGAGCTTCTGTGGTAGATCAGCCTAATATGAACTTTGTTGCGTCGAATATTCTATAGTATGAAGAGGGCACAAGTACAGCGGGAGCCCTTCGTGGTTGCGATTTGATGTTGCCGATGCCATGCGGCTCGACTTGCCAACGCGCACTTCGAGTCGGTGTTCGCGATGGAGGTCGAAACATGCACGTCTGAGACGCGACCTGTAATAGGCGTCAACGGCCTCGAATGCGAAACTTGACATGCGGAGGGTGTGCCCAATCTGTAGGGCGTGACAGTTTCAAGCTTTGAAGCCTTCGAGCCAGGCCACACATCGCAGCTAAGCATTCTTAGCTGGTTCACCAAGAAGATCCACCACCGCAAAGGAGCACTATGGAAGGCTACTCATCATTGCATCTAGAAGTGGGCTGCGACGCCAGCGACATGTTGTAACTTTGCACCTGGCCGCCGGCGTTGTGTGGTAGTCGAGGATTTGTTACAGATGGACGGGGTGAGACGCCGTGAGGCCACAAGGTTTGAACAACACTAGCAAATGGACCCCGAAATAATACCATCTAGGCTCCTCAAATGCAGTGCGGTCGAATGCCTGGTAAACTCACTTGTTGACGTTGGAGTGGAGGAGCCGCGGTAGTCAAAAGAAGCAAGCGTGCACGTGTTCTCGCGACTTAGCGCGGTGGCGACTTCTTCACTCGACGTAATCGACCAGGGTCGAGCACATCAACAATAGACAGGCTGTTTTCAACAACACCCCAGTCATTAGTCACGCTCGTATGTCTTGGCGGCGATCATCTGTGATGACCGACTCTGAGCCTAAGGCAGCGATTCTCAAGTTTGCGACATGCAAAAGCAAAAGCGAGACGGCATGTTGGCCACTCAGCTTTCGAATTCCGCCTGAAGCGCAGCATCAATCTCAGCAAGGTCTTGCAGCATTCAGCATCACTTCAACGAAGGAGAAGCCCAAGAAAACATGGTGGAGCCACCAGCTATACCGTGGACCAAACGATGAGCGAGTCCAGGTGCAATACAGCAAAACGAAAGCGGACTCTGAGATCCTGGCCAAGCAATTTTTGGACGAGAAGGTGGTCGGGTTCGACATGGAATGGCCATGGAATGACTGGAAGCTGGACAGACTCCAAAACAAAATCGGTCTCATACAGGTCGCTACGGAACACAAGATTGCACTCTTCCACATTGGTCTACACACAGGAAAGACAACCGACGACATTATAGCTCCATCGTTACGCAAACTGATTGAAAGTCCGACGATTGGGAAGATCGGCGTTGGCATACTCAACGCTGACTTTGCCCGGCTAAGCAGGTACTTCCAATTGCAACCGAAAGGAGCAGTTGAGCTAAGCCATCTACATCGCCTCGTCACCTTTGGCGGACGGAAGCCCGAGCTTGTCTCAACTAAGATGACAAGCCTCGCAAATCAAGTTGAACAACACCTCGGACATCCGCTTTTCAAGGGTGACGTGAGAACGTCCAACTGGAGCAAGCCGCTGTCCCGGGAGCAGATCGAATACGCTGCAGGAGATGCCTACGCTGGGATTATGCTGTACCACTACCTGAACTACAAGCGCCTCCAGATGGACCCTGTTCCGCCGATGCCCATACATGCGGAGAAATACATGGGCTTCAAACTTGCTGGAGTTGGCTCGCTCTATCTAGAGCCTGTAGAAGACGGCGGCAAAATTATGACCTCGGCATTCTTCTTCGGAGTCCCGACCGCGTTGGAAGATCTGTCTGAATCCAAAAAGGCAGGTGAGGTAAGGAGAGCTTCAAAGGTCTCCGAGTCTATGATCGAGACCAGGCCAACGACGATGCTGAGCGGCACACAGACGGACGTACAAGTCAAGGTCCGTCGAGTTGTAGAGGCAGATGTGTCTGATCTAGACACTACATCGTTAGCTCTCTATCAAGAGCTTCGCGAGTGGCGTGCAGATACCGCCGCTGATGGCAGATCTCGCATCAACAATACGGTCCTCTCCCAGCTCGCTGAACAGCGTCCCCTCACTTTCGAAGCCCTATTGAGAGTCAAAGGTCTCGGAAAGGTGACTCAGAAATCATATGGCAAACAGATGGTGGAGGTCATATTGTCTTTCATGAGCAAGAACGACATGGGCATACCCGGGTCCGTTGTCACTGCGCCATCCGAGACTACTCAAGCGACTTTGAGTGACGACGTCGAAAAAGTAGTGCTTCCCAGCACACCAGCCCACAGCTCCCTGCGTGCACAGAACCTACAACCGTCAACACCAGACTCGTCGCCTGCGTTTGGGACGCCACCATCACCGCGTACACGGCAACTACACACCGGACTGTCATTCACATTAGCAGAAACGAAGCTAGCGGTGGACTCGGACACGGAAGACAGCCTAGCATCACTTGACTTCGGCTCACCTCCCTCAAAGCGGAGGACGTCAGGCCAGAAGCGCAAACGAAACGACAGTCTAACTAAGAATGCACCTTGCAGCTCGCAAAAGCTGCAAGAAGTGATCAGCCCATTTCCGTACGAGGAAGGCGATTCCGAGAGCAGAATATGGCGGCTCGTAGACACCACGCCGTCGCCTAATGCTGCAGCAGCCGGCGCACTCACGCCTCGGTCCAAGATGTTTCACAACAAGCTCATGGCTTTCAGCAGGCTTGTCGCGACCAAGAAGCGAGCGCAGCCGGAGTCGATCGTGTCGGCCGCGACGCTCGAAGCCATCGCACGGAACCCACCGCAGACGCACGACGAACTCCGGCGGGTACCGGGGATTGAGGCATTCTTCCTGGCGTGCGTCGATGTCGATGTGGATCTGCTTGCGAAGATCCGGAGGTTTGCGCCTGAGGGGAGGGTGTGAGATGCACTGCTTTGATAATTTCTCCAAAGAATCCAATTTGCTCTAGAGCTACGCCGCTTCCGTTTTGCAGACACAGCTAGACACAATCACGTGACTCTGGAGTGAGACATACCTACCATACTTCCTTGGCCGCAGTGGATCAATTGTCGCCATGGGACGCGCACCGATCCCCAAGTGCGGTGGACGAAGTCCTTACAAGTCATCTCCAGCCGCGCACTGCGCCCCGGCTGCCTTTCAAAGTCCGCACACCACCCGGTGTTTTGCCTGGTGCGCCAGATGACGTGTTGTCTGGATAGCCTCTGGACGCTGGGATGTGTACATGGCCGTCTTCATTGGGTCTTCGCCGGCGGCTGTGCGCTCGGGGGCGCTTACTGGGATCTCATGTTGGAGGGGCTGAGGAGCAGGGTTAATTGCATACGCTGAGCGACTGGTTGGAGGCTTTCCAGCAAGCTCAGATGTGCATGGAAGGATTTTGCTTCACGTGCCATTTCACGTGCGTAGCCATATCAAGTCAGCAGCCTTGCTCATCAAGATGATGCAACTAGAACCTATAAGAGTGTTTCTACAGAGCAGTTTACCATGGCGCAGAAACATGGAAGGAGTGACTAGCCGCGAGTACAAATGAATGAATCGGATAAACGGTTCAGGGATAGATGGGGAAATTAACACCGCCGAGGCAGAGCTCGAGTCCGACCTTTTCAAGGGAAACGCGGATTTTGTTCCGGCTGCGGAGTCTGCTCAGGAATATCTGAAGCCTGAAGCTGCCATCGTTTTGCAGCCACTTGCTGGGTACTGCGGCCAGCTGGCCCAGTGCTAGACTGAGCATGGTTGCAAGTGGCAATAGGATGGAGATGCTTGACAAGGTATCGGCAGATACAGGGCTCGAGGGATTTGTTCGGTTTTGGCTCCGGAGACAAGGGCTGGTGTTCTGGAGGGTGTCGCGTTGGATTGACAGAGACATGTGCCAGGTGAAGGTGACATAGTGACACTTTTTGATACCAACTGCATCAACTACTCCATCCACGCAACCCCAGCTCATCAGTTGACAGTGAGCCGAGCAATCACTTCACAAACGCACTCGCCGCCCCTTGGCGATGCGCAACCTGCCTCAACAACGGACTGCTACTGGATCTTGTGGCTCTTGCTTATAGCAGTAGCCGTCACGGTGGCCTGGTGGTCCTACAGACTGGCCTACAGCAATGCACTGCTTGCAGGCGCGGGCGTTTCCGGATTTCTCTACGCAGCCACACAAAACGATACCAGGATTGTGAAATCGCTACTCGCAGCCGCTGTTGTCGGCTACCTACTTTTTTCACATCAGCTACTGCAGCAGCACCAGCTCGGTAGACGAGCTTGGGTACCTGTTCTTCCTGCAGCGGCATCAGCTCGGTAGACGAGCTTGGGTACCTGTTCTTCCTGCAGCGGCATCAGCTCGGTAGACGAGCTTGGGTACCTGTTCTTCCCAACGACTGTGCTGTTTACCGTCATATCCTTTGGACTGCTGTCTATCACGTCCGGGTCGGGTTCCCTGTGGGTCGAGGGGACGGGATTGGGTCGTGTCTGGTCGCTGATTCCATTGCACCTTGCAGTTGTGGCGATTCTGGCTTGGCTCGTCAGGATGGGACATGCAGGAACCCGTCGTACAAAAGGTCCCCTCCTACCCACGTCAACACGCAGTCGTGGCGCTGTGGAGTTGCCCTCGGCCCACGTTGTTGGTTCGCAGCCGCCGGTGAGGCGCGGTACCGTAGAAGCAGAGAGCACATGTTGAACGGAGGATGGGGCGGATACGCGCAGATAAGCTGCACATGTCGAACGGAGGACGGGGCGGATGCGCGCAGATAAGGTGCACATGTCGAATGGAGGATACTCGCAGATATAAGCTGGAGATGCGTTGGCGTGTTAGTGGACCCTGCGTCTTGTGCAGCAGCAGCAAGAGGTGGACTGTTTCTCGCTGGGCATACATCGTTGTCAATATGAAAATCGTTCAAGCCTTGATCAAGGCCGTACTTTATTCGACTTGATTAAGGCTGTACTGTATTCGACTTGGTCTCTCTATTAGCATAAAATCAGTAGCCGGCCCCATGTTGTACGTCGGGCAGGTAGTGGGCGGTTGCTCCTCTCTCGCTGCCTTGAGCTCGAAGCTCTCCGTTTCAGGTTAGGCCAGGCAGTGGCAGAACCTTGATGTTCTGCCACCGCTTTGATTATGCCATCTTGAACTACAAATCAGATTTCACGCTGTGGCAGACAGCACTGACATGGTTATTTACATTGGACATGGTTATTTACATTGGACATGGTTATTTACATTAGACAGTTATTCACATTAGACATGGTTATTTACATTAGACATGGTTATTTACATTAGACAGTTATTCACATTAGACATGGATATTTACATCAGACACAGCTATCCACATCAGACACAGCTATCCACATCAGACACAGCTATTCACATCAGACACAGTTATTCACATCAGACATGCTTGTCTCCGCCCGAGGAGGCGGGGCTGCATCGGTAGTGCAGCGTGCAGTCGGCGTGTTGTGACGGACGTAGTGAGCATCTGCTTGGCGGAGTATTCGACTCCCTGTGCGCTGGGAGACTTGGATGATGATCGCACGTGGAAAGGGGACATGGCTCGCGCTGATTGGCCAATGGCTCGCTCTCGACAGACGCAGAAAAGTGGGGCGTATCGTGAGATTGCGCTGGATGCCGCACCCTCATCCACACGCAATCGCAGCGCATCTCGTATGCAGCGTCTGCTGCGGCGGCAGTGGGCCTCGCGCTGTTGAGCCGAGGAGCGCTGCAGTCGTTGCGCGCGACGGACGAGGGCTGCGGCGTGTGTCGGCGCATCAGCGGCCGACTGTCTCGGCGCCACTTTCTTCACGACCGGGTTCGCGTCAGGGCTGCGGGGGAGCGCATATAGCTTCCCCCCCTCGGCGAGGCGTGATCTCCCGGCAGAAAATGATGGCGTCGGCACTGCGTGTGTTGCGGACGGCCAGCAGCCCGCTGTGCCGTCTGCATGTTTGGAGGGCACTCTGACGCTCTGCTGCTCTGGCACTCTGCTGCTCCGACGCTCTGCTGCTCTGACGCTCTGCTGCTCTGACGCTCTGACGCTCCGACGCTCCGACGCTCTGACGCTCTGCGGCTCTGACGCTCTGCGAGGGTGCGCCGTGCTGTGCGGTCGCACACGTCTCGCGGTCCCATTGCGTCGCTTAGACGCTGGACCCGTAGCGACGCGCACTGGATTGGGCGGCCGTCGCACTCGGAATTGCGCACGACTAGCGGTGTTTAGAGCGCTGGGTGGCGGCCGGATCGTCGCGACATGTGATGCGGGCGTAGTGTGGCATGTGAGAATCGCGGCTTTGTGAGGGCCAGTAGCAGGCCATCGTCGCTCCTCTGCACATTCTGCTTGCTTGCTCCTATTCATCCACTGCCCGTTTCGCTCGCACTGCCCGTTTCGCTCGCACTGCCCGCTGCGCTCGCACTGCCCGACCGTCCGCCCCAGCACCCGACAGCTCTCGACACCCGACAGCTCTCGACACCCGACGGCTCTCGACCACCGACGGCTCTCGACAGCAGACGGCGCCCCGCGCGACTCGCAGCGGCGGCGGACCCTTTTTCTCC
This sequence comes from Didymella exigua CBS 183.55, assembly GCF_010094145.1. NCBI lineage: Eukaryota > Fungi > Ascomycota > Dothideomycetes > Pleosporales > Didymellaceae > Didymella > Didymella exigua. Next base: position 573,889 of record NW_022984788.1, read on the forward strand.
CGACGCCGTTGCTGAGATATTCCCCGTCCGCTCGATCCCCCTCCCGCCCACCGCACGACGGGCAGCGGCAACCACGCGCCGACTTGGTCGTGAAGAGTGTCTGGCGGACGGCCGGACGGCCGCGACCATGCAGGAGGAACGGCAGCGCGCTCCTCCCCCAGCATATGTGCAGCACGCGCCCGAGAGCGTCCAGCTGCCGAGCGTGCCCACGCATGCGCCGACCCGCCAGGCGTGCGGCAGGCTGCCGGGCATCCAGGCGCTCGACCTGCCCGCGCCGTTTGTCGACGTCGGCAGCCCCATGGACACGGCGAGCGTGCGGAGCGAGACGAGCGTGACCATGGACGACCCCGACGTGCGTCTGGCGGCCGAGGCGCTGAGCGGACTGGGCAATCCAGGTGCGTCGCGGGCCTGTCGCGCACACACTGGCGCCGTACTGACGTCGCACGCAGACTTTGTGCGCTCCCCGACGACGCGGTCGCCCACCGCTGAGCCGCCGCAGCCGATGCTCTCGCTGCTGACGTCGAACCACCCCTGGCTCGGCGGCACCATCAGCGGGTCGCTCGCGGCGTACAACCTCACCAAAGACTACTCGCCGCGCTTCGTCAAGTACGGCGCCGAGCTGGTCGAGCGCAACGTCGGCTCGCCCGTCGTCAACACCGTGTCCTCGGTCGGCCGCCGCACCGGCATGGAGGAGAACCTGCGGCGCTACCTGGGCGAGCAGCGCCGCGGCCCGTCGGACGTTGAGCAGGGCGAGCTGCACCGCCGCCCGTCGGACGTCGAGCACGCTCCGCGCAAGCGGCAGCGCGCGGCCAGCCCCGGGCCCGAGGCCATGCAGGTCGACTCGCGCACGTCGTCCCGCACGCGCGCCGGCTCGCAGTCGTCGTGCGCCGAGTCGCTCCCCGCCTACGACGACCAGCGGTCGCCCAGCTACGAGGAAGAGGCCGTCGTGGGCGACTCGTCGGCCCCCGCGACGGCCAAGGACGCTGGGCGGCGGCAGCAGCCCTCGGCGGTGCAGGACCGCCGCGTCGCATGGTCCACACAGCTCATCATGACCACGTCCGGCCTCGGCGTGGCCCTCTCCGCCGCCTCGCTGCGCTCGCTGAAGCAGTGTCTGCACCTCCTGCGCGGCGCCACAACGCACATTGACGGCGTCATGCACGCGCTGAAGCTGCTGCTCGCCGAGTACGAAGCGGCCCTGCGCCACCAGCGCTCCTCCGACGGCGGCGACGGCGGCGGCGGCGGCGACGGCGAGCCCGAAGGCGAGCGCGCGGACCACGACGTCCGCGCGCTCGCGGCCAGGATCAAGACGCTGAGCAGCGACATCTGGCAGACGCTGCAGGGCGTCGTGCAGTCCGTCTCGCGCTACACCGGCGGCGCCCTCCCGCAAAACGCCTCCCAGGTCGTGCGCACGCAGCTGCTCTCGGTGCCGCAGCGCTGGCAGCTCGCCGCCCGCCGCACCGCCAGCGCGCCGCCCGACGAGGAGTCGGGCGGGGCCGAGGCCGTGCGCGGCGCCAACCGCATGCTCGCCTTTGCCATTGAGGGGCTGGACATGATGGGCCAGATCACCACCGTCGTCGATGGCACCGTGCGCAGCGCCGAGTCCTGGCTCGCCTCCATTGGGCGTCCGCCGCGCCAGGACCGCGCGGGGCCTGCGGACAAGACGGCGGCTGGCCGGCGCGCGTCGGACGCCTTTTCTGCCGACCAGAAGCGGTAGTTGGCCGGCGGACCAGGAGCGGTGGTTGGCCGGCGGACCAGGAGCGGTGGTTGGCCGGCGACGCTGCAGCGCATGCCCGGAGGTTTTCTTTGTCCCTGTCTGCTCAGCGAGGCGCTGTGGTGCTGCTTGTGCGTGTCGCGCGGGTGCTATGTACACTGTCCCTTCCTAGACGGCTTTTTCTTCTCCATTCTTCTCTTCTCGTGCGGCCTGGAGTTCGGAGAGGGTTGTGAAAAGCGAAGCAGCTTGTTCGTTCAATATACCATTCCCATTGTCCTGTTGACACACCTTTTGTGCCGTTGGATGGTGCAGCTCTGCCATCGCCATTCATGTGTCTGGGGCTCTCGAGTGATGCGAATGTTCTTCTGCTGCTGTGTGCATGCTCTCTGCTGTGTGCATACTCTCTGCTCTGTACATACTCCCTGCCGTGTACATACTCTCTGCTCTGTACATGCTCTCTGCCGTGTACATGCTCTCTGCTCTGTACATGCTCTCTGCTCTGTACATGCTCTCTGCTCTGTACATACTCTCTGCCGTGTACATACTCCCTGCTGTGTACATGCTCTCTGCTCTGTACATACTCTCTGACGTGTACATACTCCCTGCTGTGTACATACTCTCTGCCGTGTACATACTCTCTGCTCTGTACATACTCCCTGCTGTGTACATGCCCTCTGACGTGACCATCACCACACGATCCCCATGCCCACGCTCATCGAGCTCAACACGACAGCGCCACACACGACAATCGCCGTCCACCCATCACCACCCGGTCTCAACCCCGCAGCGGCATCCGGGCTCGCACTCGCACTCGCACTCGAGCTCGCCGCTTCATCCTCCGTGCCGCTGGGATTCGCGTCGCCACCACCCGTCTGCTGGTCCTTTGTCGTCACACTCCCACTCACACACGCGCCCTCGTCCAGCGCGCCGCCATTCCCCCACGCGACCTCAGCCGTCTTCGCCCACAGACTGGTCACGTTCAGATACATATCCGGCTGGTACCAGATGCGACAACTCGCCGTATCATTGAGGAACTGCGTCGGCACGCCAGCACCCTCCTTGCCCTTCCTGATGTTGTCCTGGAAATTGACGCTCGCATCCGACACGGCGATGGCGAACGGATTCGGTACGAACCGCGCCCATTCGCGCGCCTGCGCTCTGTTGTCTGCAAACGTCGCGACTACGTATTGTGCCAGCGCTTGCAGGAATTCAGACGGCGTGACGAGCGTCCCCTTTGTGCCGCCGACGGGTACCATGGGGCCCGGTGAGGGACGCCCGCCGACCGCGATGGTGCGCACGCCTGATTGCTGGACCATGAGCTCGAGGAAGATGGCGCACGTGGACGCGCAGATGCCGTCGGACAAGATGACCATGTCCTCGGCGCGGAAGGGGGGGGTCGTGATGTCTGCGCGGTTGCCGTATCCTGTTACTGTGATGCCGATGGCCAGGCTCTCGCTGCTGGTTGTCAAGGGGTCGGAGAGGTTGTAGCGCAGCAGGCTTGTGAACTTGTCGTTGTGGTGCCGCACGGGCGGGTACATGTCCGACCAGGAGCCGAACTCGTTGCCCTCGGCGTCCATCCAGGATGCTTTGCTGAAGGGGCTGACGTACAGGTTGGCGTTCAGAGTCGTCAACGTGTTGAACGACGAGATGGATTCGCCGTAGATTTCACTCGCTGCGTGCCCGCGCCAGCGCGACTGCGTCTGTGGCTCTTGGTCCGGGAAGAACTGCTTGTACATGTCGTAGCCGGACAGGACTTTTCCGCCGCCGTTCTGGCGCACGTCGATGACGATACGGCTGACGCCGCGGGACTGCGCAGAGGAAATAAAGTCGTCGGTGACTTCCTGGAACTCTTGCGCACCAGCTACATCGTCTGTGTTGAAGGTGCCTACAACCAAGACGCCAACCTCGCCGGCACCCGTGCTCACAAAGTAGCCTGCGAGCGGCACGCGATCGGCCGAGTGAGCTACTGCCGGGCTGGGGTAGTTCAACGGAGCGGATCCCTGCTGGATCGAGTTGTAGCCTTGCATCTCATGGTCGCGAGGGTTGTCGAGGTGGAACGGTATCGCATTCGGGTCCCGCTTCTTTGCCTTTGTCCCCGATGAGCTGCTCGTTGAGGGTGTAATGTACACCGAGTAGAAGTCGTCTGGGCTAGAGATGCTTGGCCACGTCTCCGGCTGCAGTATCACGGCTGCGTTCAGATATTCCCTAGTGGTTCCGTTCTGGTATGTGACGCTCGTAGTGGGTCCCGGGTAGAACCTTGGGCTCGTGAACAATCCGTATGCCTCGGCGCTGGACATGAAAAACAATGCGTTGTACCTAGTGTCAGGGTCGTGGTAGGCGTTTCTCAACGCTTCCGCTTGGAGGAATTGCTGCACGTCCTGCCCGTCAATCTGCGTGATCGGAGATGGTTCGTAGCCAGTTTGGGAAGCATTGAAGTCTCTGATGGACCAGACCTCAGGGACAGCGCTTCCGTCTCTTGATGCAGAGACCAAGGCGATGTTGAGATTCCTTCGCCACCGGAAAGCGCCGCCATATGCCATGCCATTGAACGCCAGATGTCCATCGTGGGCCTTGATGAACAGTTCCGCAATGTCGTTCTCAAAATCATACTCGTTCGTGTACGTGCCGTCGTTGACTTTGGAAGCAATGTCATCTAGTCCAGCAAGGAGGTCTACAGGTTCATTAGGCCAGCCAGTGGGCGGTTCTTTGAGGTATGTTAATGTCGACTGAAATTCAACCATCTGCTTGATCGAGGTGACTGTGAAGTTCGCTTCGTCTGTACTTATGGGAACAGACTTGAGACATGCATACGCTAGCTACGATACGATCAGCTTTTTGAGCTCAGAGCATTTGACTTCTGTTTGGTATGGTACCCACCTCGGCATTTACGCTTGGGAAGCGTGATCGCGAGCCGGAGACGAGATTTGCAACTTCTGCGCACGCCTGACCTGTTTCTATCGGCCCCGACGCCGTCTCTGTTGCTGTTGGCTGTACATCTTCTATCGACGAGACTCGACGTGTGGTTGTGACCAGAAAAGATTGCGACTGGGCTTGAACTGAAGCAGCGACCGCGATGATTGCGAGGAAAAGTTGGGAAGACCTCATACTCATTCGTAAACAGGACGGGCTTGTCGATCGTGTACGCTTTCAAATGCGGGTAACCGTCTCTTATTACAGTGTATTCAGGCCCCCGTCCAAGATTATCTTCACCGGGACAAACAGCGCGCAGCAGACAGGCACCGGGATTGCAAAAACAAAAATCAGCGTCAAATTCTAGCGACGCAGGGCGCATCGCACTTAACATCTTCCCGCACCGTTGCCTGAGAGCCTTACCGCAGCATCCTCGTATACGTCGGCCAACGCACACCAAACTTGGAAGTGCTAGGCTTGTGGGTTACAAGAGCCGCCGCCTTTATCTCTTTGAGACATAGGAACGGCGATCAGCAAACGATGGCACGAATTGGGGCGCCACATGCACGTTGCAATGTGCACTTGTGGAGGGCCAAGACACCAGCTGAGCCAGCTACTGAACCTCGGGTGCTGCTGGAGCTCTTGGAAGACGGCGTTAGTGTGCGATGGTGTGCGTGGCTGTGCGGATCCTTTCGAAGCAAGCTAGGCACCATTGAATACTTGGAGCATTGGAGGTGACGACATGCATTTTGCGTGCGATGGAAAGATTGATGCTCGAACACAAGAGGCGGCTGAGGCACGAGGTACCGTGAGGTGTGGCTTTAGCGCGTCGATCTGATTGGCGCTGAGTGACCTGTCACACATTTGTCTCGATCGGCAGGTACAAGCCGACCTCAGCCCGTCCACAGCACAGTTTAAGACTGCTAAATTTGGAAGGTGCACAGCTTGCATGAATGTGCTTGCAGATGCAGAGTTGTGGCTGTTGTCGCGCGGCTGATCGACGTGGCTCTGACACATGCAGTCCTCACTCTTTCGATTGAGGCATGGACGGCAGCCCACCACTTATGCTCACATCGTTGACAAGAGATAGAAGCAGCAAAAATTCTCGACTACAGGTCGAACCTCACTCGAATTTACGAATGTGTTGAACAGAGCCGGCCCTGACCCAGGATTGCGCAATCGACCTCCGCAAAAGCGTAATAAACTCCAGCACGATACAAAGCAGGATGCAACCCTATTCTACCAAAAGCGCCAGTCAGTACCTGAGCAGCGGAGCAGAATCCTAACAGCAACGACAACAGCAAACAACAATGTTACAGCCCACCACAGCCTGGCACAAATCCGCTCTTCACACAAGTACATGCAAATCCCAAGCCAACGATCGGACTTCACAAGAGCAACCTGCACCAGGCCCTAACACCTACACTCTAGCCGAGCGCTTCCCCTACTCCGCCATAACCTAACACTCCTGTCCACCCCCTACTCGTCCACGCATGCCGCTGCACCTCCTGTCAGCGCTCCACCTGTCCTTCGCCCTGATAGAGGGATGTTAGGCTAGGTTATTTGGGGGATTGGAGGCTCTCACGAAGCAAAATCAGAACGTGAGCGCATTTTCAGCATCAAGGGAAGTCTAGGTTTGATCAGGAGTGGGAGATCAGAGTTTGAATGGTGTTGATAGCTCTGGCCTCACTGGAGCAATCAGCCTCCGTACTCGGTGCTTATCCTCGCTAGCCCTTGTCTCCACTGTACTGCCAAGAGACCTCTTCAATGCACTTAAGTTCAGGCTGGCGGATGGCCTGACCAGTGACGACATTCTAGATGTCAACGTGTTCGACCTGAGATAAATACTTACGCCGTAATCGATTCATCTCTTCCTCTCGTGCATGACCGTGAGCTGGTCGTCTAGCCACGTACTCGCCTCGTCCAGAGCTCTCTGCGGCTCTTGCTTTCGTGTGAGGAGATAGCCCTGGATGGCGGCGGGCGAGAAGACGCCCTCTGGCAATTTGTCTGCGAAGTCTTGGGCCATTTGTCTTAGAGCAGCCTTGTCGAGGGTCTGACTGACAGGCTTCTTGAACAGTAAATCCTCAACAGCACCCCCCTCATCCTCGTCCTCATTCAAGCTCTCCGTATCGCTGCGTTCCGGCTTCGACGAAGGCTTCGGATTCGCGTCCACAACGTCGCTTTGTGAGAGCGATGTGCACACATCAGCCCCGTACATGCGCCTGAATATGTCCCTGATCTGAGTGCGCGTCGCGAGCGTGAACGGAATGCGGATATCCACGCGTCCCGGGCGCGTGAGCGCGTCGTCGAGGGTCTCAAGGCGATTCGTGGTCATGATGAGCACGCGGCCTTCATGTGACGCGACGCCGTCGATGACATTGAGTAAGCCCGCGAGACTGATGAGGCTCTTGCGCGGGCCTGGGCGGTCGCTTGCTGTTGGTGCTTTCGAGCCGGGGACGGTGGGCGAGGCGGGTTCGGGCGCGGGCTCGTCGTCGCGACGTAGGCCTGCGGAGTCGATGTCTTCGAGCAGCACGATGCAGCGACGGGGGAGCTCGTTGAAGAGCTTGTTCAGGTCTGCTTCGCTGAGGCCGACTTCGCTAAGCGAGATACAGTAGATGTGCAGTCCGAAGATGCCGGCGAGCGCGAAGGAGAGCGAGGTCTTGCCTGTTCCTGGAGGGCCGTGGAACAGGTAGCCCCTTCGATACGGAATGCCGCGTGCGTTGTACCAGCGTCTGGTCTTGGGCTGGAGGTATTCGTTGATGTCGCTGACGATGATCTTTTTTTGCTCGCGGCCCAGCGACACTGTGCGCATCGGTCGAGATGCGCGGTTCGATTGTCTGTTCCACGTGGTATCGCCGCTGTTCTCTATCTTGGGCGAGGGTCGGTATATGCTCGTGGTTTGGTCTTCGTCCTTCAGAGTGCATTGTCTGATGTGAAGGAGGAGGTCTTTGATGGGTTTTGTGCTTCGGCCGTTGCACCGGATAGTCATGAACTCGGCCCACTGCTCTCCCCACCAGGCGTTCTTCTTGTCTTTTCTCTCTCTGGTTAGATAGTAGGTGCGGCCTCCATGCACAAACCTGACCACCCCGTAGTTGGTTTCATAACGCGGGGGCACATTGCTCACCCATTTCCCATAGTTGAAAATGCCATGTTTGCCCGACTTGTCGTCAGAGTAATCGGGATCATCTCCGGAGTCGTACTGCGCACCTCGCGACTTTGTCTGCGCTCTGAGGTTTCTACTGATCCTCGTCATCCGCTGTTGTGTGGCCCATTTCATGACATCTCGGTAAATCTCGTCATCACCGTCGATGGATACCGACGATGTGAAATAGCGATCGAAATATGAGTGAATGTATGAGTTGCAGAAAGAGACAGTATGCGAGAGACAGAAAATGACAACCAAGCCAGACACAACAAGACCTATGTCAACACCAAATAGACGCAGGATGATCTGTGAAATGATACCATACCCAGGAACAAAGCTTTCCAAGAAGGTGGATGGAAGGCTAGTTGTGGAGGTATTCGATGCCAGGAAGTCCGGTCCTAGCTGATATAGTCGTGAGAAATCCATGTCTGCGAGTATGCAACAAGAATGCAGAGAGGCTAAGTGAGGAGAAACAGAACGTATTTTTAGCGACGAAGGGACCAGGTGACTTCCTGAGCATCATGAGACGGGCGCGAGACTGGCCTTATGGTGCACGGTAAGCGCCAGTGACAGTTATATCAACCACGTTCTCCAGGCAGCTGAAGACATGGTCGTTCTCAGCTTTAGCGCTTCGATATCTGGCAGCCATCGCGATCATGGTGTAGGACAGAGTTTGGATGTTGAGGGCGGTGCCATGAGTGCAGGCTGTGTCAGCGTCGATTGGTTGTGGCTGAGTGGCTGTGCGACGCCGCAGATGCGACCGACTGCAACGTGCAGCAACAGCGACCAGCTTGCCCACCTCCACGCCCCCTGTGACGATGTTATGATCTTTAGCGATTTGTTTGCGTACGACGACATCTAGACACCGCCATGGACGATCTCAATGGCCTTGATTGGTCACAGCCCGCCAAACAGCCGGCAGGCACCCCCGCGGCGTTTCCTCCCTTCCGCCAGAACCACACGCCGCAGCTCTCTGGCCGCTCTACACCTCTGTCTGGGCTATCTGGGCTGTCTGGGCAATCGGGACAGCAGTCTGGAGGTGCACAGCAGGCCAAGCCGTTCAAAGCGCTCTCGAAACCCGCGACCCCCGCGAACGACAGCTTCGCAGGCTTAGTCTCGAGCAAGAGCACGAAGCCTGCGGGAAGTGGCCTCTCGTTGCAGGAACGGCAAAAGCAGCTGCAGGAGGAGAAGCTACGGCAGGAGGCAGAGCGGAGGAAGCAATATGACGCGAGCTTTGGGGGTGCCGATTCGCAGTTCTGGAATAATGTAGGGACCGGGAAGAGCACGCCAGAGCCCTCGACGTTGGGTGTCATTCCTCCGCCTGGCTCGAACAACCCCTTTAGCAAGCAGACGCTGTCGCAAACTATCAACAGGCCATTTGCCGGCCTCGACACCACCTCGACGCGCCCCATACAATCTCCTCCCGGTGAGGACGACCTGCTCGCGGCCTTTAATAAAGCAGCCCCAGTCGACAGGTCGAGCCACTTCCCTCCTCCTTCCAATGGCAGCGGCCGAAGCACTCCGGTCTTCAGCGCAACCGCTTCGAGGGGCCACACGCCTCTTCCACAGTCGTCCAATTTGAACGCTTTCGCAGACGCTGCCGACGACGACGACATGTTCGGACTCAAGCAGATGGCTCAGAAGTCAGCTTCACCGGCTCCACCGCCACCCACCAGCGCCGACGATGACGACATACTCGGGCTGCTGGGGAAGCCTGTCGAGGAGTTCAAGAGGGAAGAGCCAAGGCTAGTGACAGAGGAGCGACAACCGGAGGCACCGCGAGAGAGATCCTCGAGTCCCATGAACGCCCACGACAGGGCTGTTGCTGAACTCGTAGACATGGGGTTCTCAGCAGATCAATCTGCCATTGCACTTGCGACCACCGATTCCGGACTCGACGTACAAGCGGCTGTAGGGTATATCCTGAACCAAGCGCACGCAAAGACCAAGCAAAGATCACAAGAGCCGAGCCGAGACAGCTCGCGGCGAAGGCCTGATGAGTTTGAGGACCGCCCCAGACGAGGCAACAGCAGACCCGGTGCCAGGGAGGGAAGGGGCAATGAGCCCGTGCCGGCTTGGGCGCGGGGTGATGATGCCCGCAGCCGCTCTGGCCAGCGTCGACATAACGGGCAACAGCAAGAGAAGGACGTCGCACAGGTTGCCTCAGAGATCGGAAGCAACCTGTTCAAGTCGGCCAACTCGCTGTGGAAGCAAGGTCGCAAACAGGTGCAGAAGGCTGTGTCTGACTTCCAGCAAGATGGTGGTGATCCGAACATGCCGAAATGGATGCGTGATGCACAGGCAGCTGAGGCAGCTCCAAAGACAACCAGACCGCAACGCAACGACGCTAGCGCAACTGACGAAGCCATGATGCTAGAAGCCGGAGGACGTCCCAGCAAGCCGGCTCGTCAGAGCCAGCGACCTGACGAACTGCCTGTGCGGCAGAGGCGAGAGCAGGAAATGTCTCGTAACGGCCTGCCTGACAGGATGTCTTCACAATCTCCGGCGCAGTGCCAGCCTACACCGAGCTTTGCAAAGAGGCCTGCAGCGCGTTTGACTAGGCAAGACCTGGAAGAGCAAAGCGCTCAAGCATATGTCAGCCCTGCGCGCCGGAAGAATGCAACACCACAGCCTCAGCCGGAAGTCGATCTGTTCTCACCCGAGCCAACACCGTCAGCACCTAAAGTGCGCCAATCAGTGACGACTCAGTCGAACAACCCCTTCCTTCAGACATCCTCAACACCCAAAACACGAACGCCCGCTCGCACACCATCTCCGCCTAGACCGAAAGCACCACCTCGGAGAATACCCCCTGCCCCTTCATCTGCACTCAGCACATCTGCTAGGGACCGTCAGAAGGGGTCAGAGGCTTTCAAGCGTGGTGATTATTCCGCTGCTCATATCGCCTACACGTCTGCTTTGGGACCCCTGCCTGATACACATCCGGTCACCATCATCGTACTCTGCAACCGAGCTGTGACTAACATCAAAGTCGGGGATCCGAAAGCAGCAATCGTAGATGCCGATGCTGCTTTGGCCATTATTGGTGTCTCCAAAGGTGATGGCGAGAAGATAGCGTCGGGCGGCGCCGAAGGCGACAAAGACATGAAAGAGTTCTACGGCAAGGCGCTGATGCGCAAAGCCGAGGCTCTCGAGCACATGGAGAAATGGGCGGATGCGCACAAGGTCTGGAAATTGGCTGTTCAAGATGGAGTCGGCGGTGCAGTCAGTATCTCTGGTCGTAACCGGTGCGAAAAGGCGGCCGCTGGCGGTAACAATGATTCCACGCCACCACCTGTCAAGCGCCCGCCTGTCCGGAAGCCAGCGTTGAAGCCCTCTGCGATGTCAGATCTTGGTGGCAATGCGCCTGATTCGGAGGCTGTAAAGAGGCTGAAGCTTGCTAACGCGGCAGCTGAGAAGGCCGACGATGAGAAGTTCGCTCTTGCTGATCAGGTCGACGCGAAGCTCGTGGCATGGAAGGGTGGCAAGACTGACAATCTACGCGCGCTCCTCGGATCTTTGGACAATGTGCTCTGGCCTGAGGCGGGGTGGAAGAAGGTCGGCATGGGTGATCTTGTGATGCCGAACAAGGTCAAGATCAATTACATGAAGGCGATTGCCAAGGTGCATCCTGATAAGGTATGTCAGATTCAGAGCTTCGCTACACTCAATTGCTGATACACTTAACAGATTCCTCAATCTGCCACCACAGAGCAGAAGATGATTAGCGCATCTGTATTTGCGACACTGAACGAGGCTTGGGACAAGTTCAAGGCCGACAACAATCTCTGATCCCAGTCGGATCGAGGGCCATCGAGTCATACGGAAGATGCGCGCCATAGGAAGCGTGCCTTGAGTCTTCATGAGCTGGAAACATATAGACGCATGATACCTACCTTCAATCTACTTGTTCTGGCTGATTCTCAGCGATTGCACGTGATGCGGCTCAGTCCTGGTCGCATTGTGCCTTACAGCTTACCCCGGATCTTGGCATTACCAACCGCTCGCGACTTTTCATCTGTGCAGTCATCGCAGCACGAGCCATTGACAAGCCAACTTCATCACACTCATCAATGATTCCAAAACACTATCTCATCGGACTGTGAAGGAGAGTTTCTTTCCATTGCTCCGACACTGAAATAAGCATCCGCAAAAGAAGGAAGCTCGGTCACAGTCATTTCTTTAAGCACGCGCCATTTTCGTTCCAGGACGCAACCAGCCTCTTCTCACTTACTACCACTACCGTGGTAAACTACCACAACCTACACTCGAAGACATATCTCGACGTGCCCGACACCGTTTATCTTTTGAATAACACGATTAGGCGCGACTGACCTTGCCTGTGGCTGAAAGAGAAGGAGCAATCGAGGGCTGAGTGTGCGCATACGTCATAGGCAAAATGTTTCCACCATCACAAGGCCTGCGGCTGGACATCGATGCAATCAGCCAGATTTTTGGTTCAATCAGTATTGCTTGTTGGATAGGTCAGTTTTCTTCCGTTTCACTGTTAAACGCACAGACTTGCGGTGTTGCTGCTGCATACGCATACTGAAAGGCCGCACGCTCACCGAATCGCAGTGGTCTTCTCACCTCAAATCATCGAAAACTGGAGGAGGGGTTCCGCCGAAGGCCTCTCGGTCGTTTTCATTATAATATGGCTTCTCGGTGACTTCTTCAATATCTTCGGCGCCGTCCTTCAGGGCGTGCTGCCCACCATGACTATCCTGGCCGTATACTACACCCTGGCCGACATCGTCCTCCTGCTCCAATGCTTTTGGTACAAGGGTTTCACGCTCCGCGACATAGTCAACAAGCCCGGCGACGAGTCGACTGATACCGGCTCCCCCGTGAGCGAGGACGAGCCCCTCCTGTCTGACTGCCGCCAAAACGGCGCCTCATACGCCAGCGTCGTTGCCAACGGCCACTCCAACGGCCACCCACCCCGCATCTCAGACGCAGACCGCCGCCACTCAAACCACTCCCAGTCCTCCTTCCGCGAGCGCTTCCTCTCAATCGACGGCACGCACCTCTCGCCCGCCACGCCGCTGCACGGCGACGCCAATGGCGAAGTTCGCGTCGAGCGACGCCCGCAAGTTCAGTCAACCGTACAAACCATACTATTCAACCTCGGCACCATCATCCTCGTCGTCGCAGCCGGCATCTTCGGCTGGTGGCTCAGCGCCATCCAATCCGCACCCGATGACGGCGCGCCCGACGTCCCAGACGCGAAGCCGGAGTTCAGTCTCTGGGGCCAGATCTTCGGGTACATATGCGCGGCTCTGTACCTCGGGTCGCGCATCCCGCAACTTCTCCTCAACTACCGTCGCAAGTCTACAGATGGGATCAGCATGCTGTTTTTCCTGTTTGCGTGCCTGGGCAATCTGACATATGTGCTGAGTATCGTCGTGTATAAACCGAGGTGCAAGCACCATCACTGCAGAGAGGGCGAGGCCATGGCTATCTACGGGCGCTACATCGCGGTTAACTTCTCATGGCTGCTTGGTAGCTTTGGTACGCTTATCCTGGACGCGTGTGTTTTCGTGCAGTACTTCATGTACAGAAAGGAGGAGGATAGTGATGATGAGGAGGATTAAGGGGGGGTGGAGAATGTAGTCTGGGTGGAAAGAACCTGTATAATACCCAAAAGTTACTGAGCTGATGCATATGGAGTCGCTGTACATATCACGCGGAAGCGTTCTTGATCGAATCAAATTGGATTTACGCACACCCATGTTCTGTCTGCACGGTTCAAATACCAGTATGATGTTATCGCCTGCTACTGCAAGGTCCGTTTATACACTCAGGCAGCATGCGCGCTCGCATGCCATTGCGACTCTCCATTGGCCCAGATGTGAGCTCGAAGTATGCAGCATCGTTTGTCAACGACGCCTCGCCCGGATGGCCACCATAAAACCATTCCTTCCTTTCTCATTCCCTCAATCCGCCACACATCTTCCTCGAATTCCCAAACCAAAGACTCCATCATGCCCATGTCCGCGACCCTCAAAAGTAGCTCCCCCTTCCCCCACCCCCTCACAGCACACCGATCCCCTCCAGGCACAGTCTGGACCGCCGTTCACGCCATCGAGCGCACGTTAACATCGACCTATCCGCAGCGTTTTGCGGATATTAATGGCGCGAAGCGCCACGTCCAGGGCATTTGCGATGCGGTGAAGTTCGACTTTGGGCTAGGCGAAGCGTTCGACCTCTGTCCCACTGACCCTCACCACGTCGTCCCTGTTTTCAAAGATCGAGCGTGCTTTTTGGTCGCTGTGAGATCGCACGAGCAGGGCGAGTTCTATCTCAACGAACCCCTGTCGGATTGGCAGCTTCTCCGCAGTGCGTACCACAACTCACTTCAGCCTGGTGTCACGATCATTACTGATGTGTCTAGCTGCCATCGAGGCCGATCTTCCGCACGTCCTTGCCCTTGTTCAGACCTGGCCGCCATGCTTTGCGTCCGCGAGTGTGGCGGCGAAGTACGTTGCTGGCGTTGCTGTGCTGAGCGAGTTCGAGTACATGAGCATTGAGGGTGTGAGCGAGGCAAAGTTTCGAGTGTATGTTGATTGGAATGCGGCACGTCGCGCGTGGGAGAGCTGGTCCTTCGAGCTGGATAGTGTGCCAAAAGGGTGGGTGAGGAAGGCTGAGAAGAAGGCGGCGACGATGACAGGTACATTCCTTCCTTCTGCAAGGATGACCGAATAGTTCCATGGATATGGGAGACTGACACGTGCAGATGCGATCGAATCCGACATCACCCGCCTTCGCACGTTCATGCCCTCCTCCATTTGGCCTGCTACATTCACCGACCTCAACGCTGCTCGCAACTTCGTCGGCCAGTGGTGCTACGACAACAGGTTCAAATACATGGGCTGGCCGGATGTGGAGCTGCGCAAGTACCGTCTCTTTGTCAACTTCAACGCCGCGAAGTATGCGCTTAAGGCCGGTATTTTCGAGGTCGAGCGTGCTGTGCCGCCTTTGGGCGGCGAGGGGAAGAGTGCTAGAGCTGTAAGAGGAGGAGCTGTTCAGCAAGGGGATGACATAAGGTTCTCGAGATCGAAGTGCCTATCGCTCAAATGGCGGACGGCTCACGTATCTGTGACGAAACATACCAGACCCAGAACAATGACGACCTGCCGCCTTCCGATGATTGCGGCGAGAACCACCTCAGACCTTACGTGCACTCCGCAGCTGTGTCTTCTTTTAAAGCAGATGCCATCGGCAACGCTGTCCTCACGCCGATGACCGAGCCGGAGAAGAAAGAAGCTGCACTTATCGATCCCTTCAAAGTAAGTCTCTCTACACCCTCTTCACGATCCGGTCCTCGCTGACCGCATTTCACAGGATCTCATCGCTGAGCTCCAGCGTGGCTATATCCTCAAAGCTGCCTTCGAGTGATTGACCTGCAGGATACTGACATTTGATTGTCACACGGTGGCATCTGCGAGTACGATATGGAATCGATACACGAGGAAGTTGAAAAGTTCGGGTGTTTGTCATAGTTGTGGTACGAATGTTCCAGGTACGTTCTATTGCTTCGGCGGATGCGAAAATGGTCCGTAATTTTGGTGTCTGTCAGTCCGCCACAGGCGGGTCGATTTCGAGCATCTTGCTTGAAAGGTCTGCTGAGGTGTTCTTCAGCCTCGATACCGAAGATGAGGTTGCTCGGTCCTGGGGCACGTGCGAACAAATGAGCGAATGAAAGAAGTTTCTCGTGACGTCACACGGTAATTTCCCCGGACTGTTCGGTTGCAACTGTCCCGAGTTCGTGAACACAACTGCAAGCGATTCAGGAACGCTACGGCTCTGCATTTCATTATGCCTCCAATCAAGCTTCTCTACGCAAAGGCTTATTTCCCCGCGTTTCCTTCGGGATAGATCAGTCGGGTGATTGCGAATAACATAAGGCGACGCTGGTCTGCGCCAATAAATGTTGCCAAACTCTAGCCCTCTATCTCTGTGAATTAGACAATATGAGACTCCCCTCACCATCACTTGCGGCCCTTGCCTTGTATTTTGCTGTGGCATCCGCGAGCATCAAGCACGTCACCCTTCCCAACGGACGTCGGCAATGCACCGTACACGCCAACGGCAATCAGATCGACGACGTTCCCAACCTTCTCAAGGCCTTCGATAGATGTGGCAATGGCGGCGACATCATCTTCCCCAAGAATGAAGACTACTACATCGCCACACGCCTCAACCCCGTCGTCAACGACGTCCACATCCACTGGCACGGCCAATGGACATTTTCACCCAACCTCACTTACTGGCGGCAGAACTCCTACCCGATATTCTTCCAAAACCACGCCGCCGGCTTCGTCCTCAGCGGTGACGGGATCTGGATCAATGGCTACAACACCGGCGGCATCTTCGGCAATGGCAACACTTGGTACGTCGCCGAAGCCGCATCGCCCGTAGGCGACACACAGCCCGGACGCCCCATGCCGTTCGTCTTCTGGAACGTTTCAGACGTGTCAGTGTCCAATTTCTATGTCCGTGATCCTCAGCTTTGGGCTATCAACATCATGAACGGGACGAATATGGCGTTCGCTAATATCACGGTCAATGCGACAGCGCCGTCTGCGCCGAAGAACGGAACGAACTGGATTCAGAACACGGATGGGTTCGATACCATGGACGCGAATAACATCCTATTGGAGAACTTTGTGTATCAGGGCGGCGATGATTGCGTGGCTATCAAGCCGAGGAGCTACAATATTAAGATCAGGAATGTGACGTGCTATGGCGGAAACGGTATTGCGATTGGCAGCCTGGGCCAGTACCTCGAGGACTCGAGTGTGGAGAACGTGGTCATTGACGGCGCGAGGCTCATTCGCAATGAGTGGCTGCACGGTTCTGCGCTTATCAAGACTTGGGTTGGTGTGCTTGTCAACCAATCGAGTCGCGGCTATGAGTCGGCATATGTTCCCCGCGGCGCTGGTTGGGGCAGCATCCGCAACGTTCTGTTCTCGAATTTCCATGTTGAAGGTGCTGAGGCTGGGCCAGAGATCAACCAGGACAGCGGAAACAACGGCACCAAGGCGTTCCAGGGAAGCAGTCTGATGGAAATCTCGAATATCGTGTACGCGAACTGGACCGGATATCTTCACCTCGATGATGGTGCCAACAAGACTGCTGAGGTCTCATGTTCAAAGGTGCATCCTTGCTACAACATCGACTTCAGGAATGTGAGCCTGACGGTGGCCGAGAACTCCTCGGACACAGGCACGGGCGGGTGCAAATTCGTAGGAGCGGGCGGCATCCACGGATTGAATGGTACGGGATGCTGAGACGAGACACTAATCGTAATAGACGTAGACGCAAATGAAACATCTCACTGGGAATTATTGCCGGTGCACCTTGACAATAATTGCGGAAGCTGGCATTTGACATGATGAACCTCACATCCATGTTGTCATGATTCAGATTGCCAAGCCAACCAGGCATACGCCGTGATAAAGCTTAGCTAACGCCCGCCATGAGTGGGCTTGCGGTGAAGCGCAACGACAATGAGGGTGGCCTTCCACTTGAGCTGGCGTACTTAGACCACTGAAAAACCCTGCAGATCGCGTGGCAAGAACGGACTTGCTGTTTTTGGTGCAGATGCCTCACGTGCGCATCCGTGCCGGTGACGCTACTGACTGCTGTGAGGGGAAAGACTCCGGCGCTGTCGTCGTAAGCTCTCAGCCGGCGTGGACCTAGACCTGCTCATCTTGTAAATTCTTGTAACTCCAACGACCGAGTCGTATCATCAAAGTAAGGTAATCAGAGGAGCACGAGATTGCACGCGCAAGGTGGTGTGGAGGTGGAGCGACAAAAATAGCTAGCCCCGTACGTCCGTGCACAGCGGGCGCTTCGATCGTTCCCATCCAATGAGCCAGCCCTCGTAGCGCCCAACCACCAACAGTGAAACGTTCACTAACGTCTATCCAATGACCTCAGATCGATATGCAGGTATCCTTACACACGGGAAGGAAAAAACATGTTCCGCACCTCGAAGCGCCTACGCGTAGCCATTTTCCATCCTTCGTACCTGCGGTGCGCTCCGTGGAGGCGTCAGCTGGCGCTCCCTCCCTTGACTGCGGTCCTGGATAGCGCCCAGAGATGCATGCATGTTCTATGAACAGCAGCCTGGGGGTAAGCCAGCGTATCTGTGAGTGGTTCGTGCTATGTATGCTCATCTTAGTCTATCAAGGTGCAGACGGATCAGACCTACAAAGACACCAAGGCGCCTCGAGTGCATGCGAGACGTTTGAGCGTTCATCTTTGCCGTCTCTTGGCCAGTGCTCGGTGCTAATACCCCCAGAGCTCGAATCTGCGTTGTAGCATAGCTTGCTGGCCTCAAGCATCTTTATCTCTATCGTTCATCATGCCGTCTATTTCTATCTTCGTCTCTGCAAGTGTGCTGTTAGCTCAGTCTACAGTTGCATTCAACTGCTCAATCAAGCCTGTCTATGTCGACATTCACAAACGCGTTGTTCACGACTCGTTAGCACTTCAGTACGGAGCGTTCATCGGAGTCGGCACGGGCGAGACTGCGTCAGCAACGTCAGCACAGAACCACAGCTTGTGGCCATCATTATCACAAAATCATATGTCGTTTAGTGCGCATAGCTACTGTGACAAGAGCACGCTCAGCAATTGCGAGGACTCGACCGGTGGTTTCTTCAGCAGTAACGACTCTACATCGTAAGTCACCCGTATGTTCGAGAAGTAATAGATGTCGCTCACACCTGCCAGCTTTGTGGAGTACAAAGACTTTAAGACCTTAGATTCGGATCTCAATAACACCCTCGAAGGCTACTTTGGTCAAGACAGCCTCCGGCTGTATACTCACTTCTTCGAAACAGATGGGGCATCACAGACTCTCATTCCGAATTCGACTATTGAAGTTGCTACAAGCGGAAATGTCGTACCCGGAAGGATTGGGATGGGCGCAGAGTCAACACTTCTACGAGATCTTGCCAGCCGCGAGATGATCACAGGCAAGACGTACTCACTCTACATCGGCCAAGGTTTCGATCGTGCCGGAGGCATGGTCAATGGCAGCAACGTTTTCGGAGGCTACGACTCAGGTCGCTTCACAGGGACTCCGCATCAGTACCCCATGGACCTGAGTAAGGTCAACCCGATGAGTGTACGCATCAAGGATATTGTCATTACGCAGACAGGGAGCGGATCGAATCAGTCCTTGTTCAGCACCAACGCTTTCCCTGACATGAAGTCAACACCACAGACTTTCGAGGCTGAAATCACTACTGAGCAGTTCCCGCTATCACTACCATATCAGATCACTCAGAACTTCATTAAAGCCGCCGCCGCTCAGAAGGACAACTATTGGGGCGACAACTCCCTGAAGGCGGACGGATCATTCAACGTCACACTTTCAATCGTGCTGGAGGACGGTCTCACCATCACTTTCCCGCCCGAGGTCCTCAGGAACACCTCAAATATCACTCCCATCCAGGACCGTGACGAGAAGGACGACTCTCCATTCCTGCTCGGCTCCGCCTTCCTCGGTCAAGTTTACCTCATGGCCGACTACGAAAGCAGCAACTTCTTCCTTGCCAAAGCCGTACAGAAGAACAACATGGTTATGCCCGTCACCTTCTGTCCCAAGTCAACACCTGAGGCTTACGAGCGACCCACGCAGAACCAGTGGCAAAGCCAAGGTCTGATCGGTGCTGTTATCGGAGGTGTCATCGGAGGCATCGGATGTATTGCTGCTCTGTACTGCTTGTATGTTAGCTGGTTGAGGAAGTCGGACGAGAGGAGGTTGAAGAGGGACTTGGCGAGGAACAGTGCTGCCAAAATTGAGCAGATGGATATTGAGTCCGCACCGAGCTTTGAAGGGCCACCAAAGACAAGTGTGAAAGAGAAGGCGACGTTCTGGAAGAAGGGGTAGTTTGGTGCTAGTTTTGTTCGTTACGTCTAGCTTTTGCAATTTCGATTTGTTTCGTTTCTTATCAACAATATTTGACTAGTCGTGCAACTGGATCTGGCACTAACCACCTCCTGGCTCATCAATCCAGGCTCTGTTTAGTTCTTCATCTCTACAGACGAACTCAACTTCAAAGAATACCTCTGCTGTCCATGAGTCGTGGCTGCCCAGTTTGAGTGGGTTACATAAGCAACACGCGACTTTGACGCGGGCGCATTTTGGCTTCGACCACGATGGATATCTCCGCCAGACCTCACTCACAAACAAGGACTCCAGAGCACGACTCTTCAACACGTCCGTGAAGGCAACGAATTTGTCTCAGACAATGTATCAGCCACGCTCAATGCGCCTCACTACCAGCAGACTGGTTGAGGTGCGCGGGGAAGCTGCACGTCATCACTTTGTCTCAACACCACGACGGAGCGCCAGTCGCGCTTTGCCATGTACCTGGTACACAGATGCATGATCGCCATTTTGGTGGATGTGTGGTAGTCGGTGCTCAAGACACTGATCGGTGGGAAAGTCCAGTCTCATCCTCCCTTGAGCAGCTACCGCGACCGCGACAGCTTCGCAATAACATGTTGCACTGACGTAGCCCAGCCTGCTTTTCCCGCTGCGCTTCTGGTGTAAAGGGTATTGAGTGATCTTCAGCTGCCGAACAATCGAATCATACTCAGCAAGCCTGTGCTGAAAGGGCAGTCGAGCATGTGCCGTTGCTCCACCGCACCACGCGGCGCCTGACAGCCGCGGGAACGTGCAAGCAGCTCCGACAGGAGGTGTTAATATCATCTATGCATAACTTACCTCAGCAAAGATTCGTCGCGTGATGCGCGGCCAGACCCAAACCATGCATTCCAGCTTCATCCCTCCCTCGGCGCTATCGACCATTGTTTTGCTCCCCATATTTGCCTCGCATTCCATCAACTTTACCCAGACGACGAAGAAAGAACGCCAAAATATACCAGAATGTATGTTTACTTGCAGACAGCCCAGTGTTCGGTCTATTTTGGCATAGCCTTTGTCGTGGGTTTCGTTGCGCCGGTTGTTGTTGGCCACCTTCACCGGCCTGGATACTGGGATTGAAAGAGGAGGATACTAATTGACAGCAGAGTACTAATACAGCTATATAGCAATCGCCAAGCCGCCCGATCGCGATCAAATCGACAGGTGCCTGAAGTCAGGCTCGACATTGAGATCTCGAAAGATGACTGAAGCAATGGCAAATCTACGCTCACGCGCCGAGGCTGGCGGATCCTTGAGCACTACTGCGATCGTCGCCATCGTAAGCGCCATCGGCGTCGTCATTTTGGGTCTTCTGGCCGCCCTTGTTCTACTCCTCATTCGGGCAGTACGCAGGCACAAGCAGCTACTCGCCGAATTCGACGAACGAGGCATGAGCTTAAGCCAAGCGCAAAAGGAGGGCAAGCTCAATGAGGTCGCAAGGCCTCGCGCTGTGCTCAGGCGGAACACTATCCTTCCCTTCAACGCGAAGTCAGGGTGGGGAACACTGCCATCAGTGGAGACCATCGGCTCCGCAGCTCCCTCTACCGACGGGCCATCTGGCTCGGCACCGGAATACTATATGCCTCCAATACCCATAGAGCCAAACAAGAGGACGAGCAGTCTGTCATGGCCGTTCCACAGTCGCAAGCTGTCGGGCCACACTATGAAGATGAAGCACTTGAAGGTCAACCGACTTTCCGCTGTATTGGAAGATCCAAAACCATCTTCATTGGTCCCGATCCTAGGCAATATTCAACTTTCTGGCTCGAGGCCACCTTTGGCACTGCTTAGTGAATGCGAAAGTCAGCCCTCGTCTTGTCAATCACTATTGCAGTACCATCCGGCTTTTCGTAACCAGATTCATGACACAGATTTGATAGAGCCTGCACCACTGGATGTTTCGAAACGCTTGCAACGAGCGAAATCGGTCACTGAATTTCCACTCGAAACTGAACGCCCACAGATCCGGCAACGATCTACAAGCCTTCACAGCCAGGCTTCCGGTAAGGCGCCGGACGTGATCTTACCACCGCTCCCGCTCGACATCGCTCGCATCAAAGATGAAGTTAGGCGGAAAAGCCAGCTCCGGCATCAACCTTCGAAGAACTCAATCTCAAGTTTTGGTTCGACAGATAGCTCCATACTCAATCCCCGCCCCAGTCCGATCATCATGCAATCTTCTAGTGCGCGAGCCCCAAAGATCACCAAGCGGGAGCGGAAGAATAATACTATCGAGAAGATGAACCCTGTCCTTGAAACCCGCGAAAGCATGTACAGCTTACATGGTTCGATGAAGAGCAGCGCGGCAGAAGTCGAGATAGCTTCGCCTGAAGCACGGCGCGAGTTTGTTGAGGACTCCACTACTCTTCCTAAGGAATCAAGCACGCATACGCTCGGCTCGATCCGCACGCCTGGCTCCGTTGGTTCAGTCAAGAGGGCTGAGTCGATCACCGTGAGCAGGGTAGTTTCCGCACGTGCAAGTCCGCGTTCGAGGACACCGACGCGCAGGTCTAAGACGCTTGTGACCTCGTCAGGGTCTCCGGAGAAGTACTGCCAGATTACGACAAACCCGAAGTTAACCTTGAAGTCGCCCAAACGCCAAACCTCGCGAGCATCGTCCAGGAGTAGCTGTGGCAACCCGTTCCAGTGGGATCCCGCGCCCATCATTTCCACCAGCATACCTCCTTCTGCGCTGAAAGGGAGCCCTAGCGCACGTCAAGGCCACCGACGAGGACATAGCGTACGCATCTCTCTTGTCCCTACTATTCACTCTATTCGAAGCCGAGCGCCGAGTCCCGCCTTGGTTTACGAGAATGAGAAGCCGTCGACTGAGATGACACTAGCGAAGAGACCGTCCGGTCTTGGTGTTTCCAACACTCACTCGCTGCCTACGCCACCCACGTCTGAGACCTTCGCGCCTGAGCTTAGCTTTATGGCGACTTCGCTCAGAGCATCGTTGACGCCTACATCCGCCGCACTACCTCTAGTCAGCTATGACCCGACTTTCGTTGTCGCGCCAAGCGATCACGTACTACCGGAGCTTTCGGATCGTGAACAGAATCGCTTGAGCACTGGTTCGGTTTTCAGTTTGTCTCGCTTTCCCCTTCCGTCATCTACCATTGAGCCTGATGATGACACCGTCATTCACGTCCCAGATCACAGCTTGGTATTTCCAGTGCCCGATACACCCTACCTGCAACAATATCCTTTCAGAATGGGCACGCTGGATCGCCAATCATTTCCGTCTCCCACAAGTCCCATAGATCTCGATGAGTACGATCCGCAGCAGCCTGGTTTGGGATTTGAGACACCTGTGAACGCTCCATCTCGCACGTATCAGTCAGCATGCACTACAATTCCGGAAGAGTCCTCGGTCGGATCGAAGGGTACTATAGATCACGAGCAGGATCGCTATGGAGACTCTCCGCCAGTTTTGCCCAAGACTAGCTCGCCTCCGGGGTTCATGTTGAACGACCAATACAGTCTCCCAATCTATGCTACAACGATCCCAGAAGAAGAATCTCCCAGGACTATTGATCCATCAGTCCTAACTAGGGACAACTTCAGCCTCCTCAACAGCGGCTTCGAGTACTCCCACGGCGGTATCACACAATCCGCAAACAGCAGTCGGACGAGCATCGCGATCCCCGCCACACCAGGCCTGCTGGACCCTCTCCTCAACGCTACCTTTTCATCTCCCAAAAGCCTAGACTCACCAACAAGCTCCCTCTACTCCTCACCAACTCACTCTCCCCACGCATCCCTCACAAATATTGGCTTCCACGCACCCTGCTCGCCCCGCCCCGCTCACGCCTCCCTCCCAGCAATGGGCCTTAACTTCAATAATATGCCACAATTACACCCCGGTACAAGGGGCCCGCGCGTCTCACCCCCAAAGCCCTTGCGTAGCTCGATACAGCAACTGCGCCGCATGAACAGCGATGCATCAGATGCGCGCAAAGACCGGGCCGGGCGCGGTGAACGTCGCTATCTGCGTCTCGGTCGCGAGTCCAGCGTGCAGCTATCCGGTGACGAGAGCTGGCTAGACGAGCTGGACGAGTACGAAGTCGAGGGGATTGAGCTCGACGATGAGGAGGTGAGGAGGCTTGTTGGGACGGTGCTGGAATGCACCGATGACGAGTGCGATGTCAATCGGACGGTGCTGGATCTGGAGGCTACGCCGCGCGCTGCAAAGGCGCTGGGCGGCGGGAGAGGTGTGCCTGAAGACGCAGTCACGGGTGCAGATCAGAGCTCGAGCAGCATCTGGGACGAAAGCGATGCGTTCTGGAGCTCGAGTACGCCGCCGCCGGAGACTCAGCAGCAGACTAAACCGATATTGGGAGCGAAGAGCAAGAAGAGACAGTTTGAGGTTGCGAAAGATGAGCCAAATACCCCGCAAGAGAGTCCTGTGCTGGGCCATGCAAGGAGTGATAAGAACCAAAGAGACGGCTACGAGGTGAAGAGTGACCGCAAGAGAAACGTGCTCGGCGACGGGACGCCGAATGTGGGTGTCAGGATTCAGGTCATGAGGCCGACCACGACGCCGAGGAGTTATTACGATGAGCAGGGGTTCCTGAGGGCTTAGTGCTGCACCTTTTGTTACTGAAGTGTTCTGAGATGCAATTTCGAGGACAGGGTTGGGAGCATTGATAGGAGTCTTGGATGGAGCCGCACATATGGCATTGGGAGAGTGTCGTTATGGAGATATGATCAGATAGTATAATTCTTAGTCAATAGTGTATAATGCAGCATTTGCTACCCTCAAAAGCCATCCTGGTCGAATCGCGCCTTGGATAACCAAGCCTGCTTTGAATTGTTAATACAAAGGTCGAAAGTAATCGTGAATCATTCGTAAAAGTCCAGTGTCATCCCTCAAGGCTTGGGCTTCTTCCGCACCAGCCCAGCGCCCAGCACTTGGGCGCCGTACGTGCTCCCTGCCGAAGGCACAGGCGTAGGTTCAATCTTCGCCTTCTTCCGCACCAAACCTGCGTCCAACGTATTTGCCCCACTCTTATTCGCTGTCGATACATCACCATCTTTCCTCTTCTTTCGCACGCCCATAACAGTGATTGGCGTCGCTCTTTCCACTGTACTCGCCACCGGCGCTGCAACCTCTTTCTGGCCCACTACAGTCCAACCCCACTGGGTAATACCGCCGAGTACTCCGACCTCCTTCTTGAACTGCTGGGTACTTCGTGCGGTAGCTGCGCGGGTGGCGAAAGACGAGTGTATCAGGACTTCATGTGCGCGATTGTAGTTCTTCTCGCTGAAGCAGATTGTGCCGCGTGATGAGGCTGGCCATGTAAAGTACAGGCTGGTCTCTGGAATTTTGGATGTGGATGCTAATGAAGTGGCGGAGGAAGTCGAGGGGTTCGACGAGCCTGATTTGATGCGTGGAAGAATGAGGGGAATAGGACCCGTTTTCTTCTCGGGTTTTATTCGGCGCTTGTTAGTAGACTTCTTTCTTCGTGGTGTGGACAGGCTCTCCTGTGAGTTGGGAGCTGATTGCTGGGACGCTTGCGAGAGTTGAGATGCTGTGTCTCCATCCTCTTCTGCAATTGCATCCTTAGGTGGTGTCAGGACGACCCATATGAAGCCCACTATCCGCCCAGATGAGCACTCCTGGCGAAAAGCCATGAATTCCCAGAATTGGTCCAGTGTCTTGACACTCTTCCACATGCCGCTACTGCGTGACGGCGTGCCTCCATCGACTATTACCCCTTCGCCTCTATCAGGGAGCTCCTCGTCCAGCTCGTCGAGGAAGCGTGCTTTTGGGTCGTCTGGGAAGTGTGGTACGAGGCAGCGAGGTGGTGCAGCCGGGTGAGGCGCGATCTGTAGCAATGGGTGCGCGGCAGCCCATCGTCGAGGAGTGTTCGGTACGGGCGAGGGAGGTGCGTATCGAAGTGTGTCATAGGTTTCGTAACCTGGAATGACCAAGTAGCCTTTGGCTGTGGTCCCAGAACTTGCAGTGGACACACTGCCGTTGCCTTCAGTCAGCCTTTCTTGAAAAGGCTTGCGGTCCTCTTCAGCCTGATATTGCCATATTATTGGGTCCAAGACTTTGCACCACCACTTTACAAGCCCTCGATCATCGAGCACGTGCTTCTTCTTGTTGTCAATGCTCGCTGGGAAGAGGTACTGATCTTGTGCTCTTGCAAATAGTGATATGACCAGCTTCTTGCCCGCTCTCTGCCGTTCTTTCGCTAGCCATGATACGAATGTACCGCATATTGTCTTCAGTGGTGACCCACTTTGAGATCGTGGCAGTTGTAGCTCCGAAAGATACCCTGTCGAGTCCGCTTTCGAGACGAAGATGGTCGTGAGGTGCTTTGTGGTGTAGATCAGGACTTCGATGGCAAGGACGATCAGCTCTTCAGGCAATTGCGAGCTTGCGGCATCTTTTGGTACAATCGTTGCGGAGAGGAAGTGTGATTCGCAGTACGTTCGTTCTGATTTGGCGTGCGGCGGCGCGGAGAAGAGGGCCGGGGACTTCGAGGGAGGCGTCGAGTAGTGGTAGAAGGTAAATGGCACGTCCTTGGGCAATTGCTCGGCAAATAAGTCACTCAGAGACTTGCGATCGCGACTGGGCATGTCCGCCATTTGCAAGAACAATCCGCAAGCTGGCGAGCCTCGCGTCGCGCTAAAGACCTCCAAGCTGAGGGATGGGGAGCGCGACTTGGGCTAAACTTTGTTGGGTCTTAGTGCATTTGACGGCAACTTTTCGAACTTCACCAGCATCAACCACCAGGCATCGCAGTGTGTCGCCCGCCTGCGCTCTCACCTTCACCAATCCCGCAAGTTACAATGGCATCAAAACGGGCGACCCGAAGCGTACTCTCCTCAGCTGCGCCGTCCCTGCGCTGTGTTCACGCCTCTAGACCTACCACACTGCTGCGACCCTCGGCATGCGCATTCTCGACCACGACTCCATCACGTGCGCCCGAATACGACACCGAAGCAGCAGACAGACCACGATGGCAACAGACGCCGCCGCGCATGCAGGCGCCCTTCAGGGTACGGCCGGCAGCGAAAGGAGGTGTACTCAAGGTCAACGAGGACCCCAAGATATTAGACGATGCATACGTACGAATGCTGGGACCTGGCGGTGAGAAAGTGCTAGACGACGAGGTCAAATGGCTGGCGGTGACACACAAGAGCTTCGACCACGGAAGGCGAGGTTTCAATGACAGACTTGCATACTTGGGTATGTACCAGTAGACTTGAGATGGGAAGGCAGGAATTGACAACCTGCAGGTCGAAGGATAGTCGAGCTCCAGACATCACAAGCTCTCGTCAAGTCTCCACAAGCCAAGTCGTGGCCTCGCGACGCATCAGGCGAGCCGAAGGTCGACAACTACGGTCGAAGGCCCTTCCTCCACCCCGCGCTGAACGGCCTCGAGGGCCTGTCCAACGAGGCAGAACAGAGAGTCTTGGACAAGACACGGCTAGCCCAGCTCGCAGAGCGCTACGGTCTGGATAAGGTCACGAGGTGGACACCAAAGCGCGCAGACAACCTGCAGGGCTCGGGTCTGGAGTCTGTCCTGATGACTTCGTTATATGCCATTGTCGGTGCGGTTGCTATGGAGCGTGGTGGCGAAGAGGCCAACAAGCTTGTGCAGAACAAGATCCTGACACCGCTGGGCTTCACCTTCGATGTTGAAGCGTAATGCGGGGTCTTGAAGGTATACATTGTATAATAACTGTATCAGGCATCATGGGCGAGGGTTTTGCGCCCTGATAGCGACTGCATTTGGGACTTCGAGCTGCATTTACCAACCGGCCAAGGGCAATGAAAGCACTTTGACGATGACATATGTGAATGCTCCAAAATATGTTCGCGTCATGTTGACTGGACGTTGGTGATCCGGTCCATGAATGCTGGAAGTGCGCGGCAAGTTCGGAGATGAACGCGTTTGTTTCACGGCCTTGCAAACGACTTTCGCCCAACGTCAAAGACACACAAATCTCTGACTACATCCAGGACCTCGTACAGCCTCCAAGTCTCACCTTACCATAACTGGGGGGGTTGATCACGCAACTAAAACTACACGGGATTGTGCCTGCCAAGCCGCAAGTCAATCTGTCAACCCGCGTCGCGCATCCCCCATTCCGTGCCTTCCCCACACCTTTGCACAACTAAACGCGCATGCGCCCTGAGCTCCTCCACGGCGCTGAGACCAGCAATGGCTCTAAGGCGCAATACTATGCGGCTCTCGGCAGTCTCATTTGGTGGGTGATCGTTTGGAGCGTTTGTGGAATCGGGTTCACACAATTGTATGTTGACTGCCTCCAGGCTGTCATGCCTTCCCGTACTGACACCCAAGCAGATTCCGCTACTACTGGAGAAAACCCCAGCCGGCAGCATGCCTTGAGATGAAAGAGGAAGACGTGCCTCACGTTACCGTCATTCGACCTGTCTCTGGCCTCGACCCCCGCCTGTACGAGTGTTTAGCATCGAGCTTGCGCCAGACTTACCCCAAGCGCAAGATTGATAACGTCTTCTGCGTCGCCAGGCGCTCGGATCCCGCCTTCCCTATCCTCGAACGTCTCGTGCGCGAATTCCCGGACGCCAATGTACACATTACGGTCGAGGAGGAGGATCCGCTGCTTAAGAAGGACAGAAAAGCGCTTGGACCAAACCCCAAGATCAGAAATATGAGTCGAGCCTATCGAGAAGCCAAGGGCGAGGTCGTATGGATTCTCGACTGTAACGTCTGGGTCGGGAAAGGTATTGGTGCTCGCTTTGTCGATCTGCTATATGGATACAGCAAGGATAAGGGAGGGCAAGCGAAGACAAAATTCAAATTTGTGCACCAGACACCACTAACAGTGGATCTGGACTCGCAGAGCTTGACTTTGGAAGAGCGTAAGGAGCTGCTGGGTGGACAGCCAGAAGAACGTCAGGACAGCACAGCAGCCGCCGCCAGCTCCTCATCGAAAGCCTCCAGCAGCGCCTGGAAGCGGCTTTTGCAGCGTGGTGGCGGACGTTTTGACGAAGCCTTTATGTCCTCTGCGCACGCGAAGTTCTACCAAGCTATCAATACCGTCAAGGTCGCGCCCTGCATCATGGGCAAGAGCACGATGTTCCGTCGCTCGCAGCTCAACTACGTTACCTCTTCAAACCCCAAGTATGCACCTGGCATCGACTTCTTCTCCGATAATATCTGCGAAGACCACCTTATCGGCGACGCACTATGGAAGCAACCGCAAGCATTCGAGAAATGCGGCTACAAGCCTGCGCCAGGTGAGAAGAAGGAGAAGTGGGGGAAGCATGAGATGCTATTCGGTGACTTCTGCTTCCAGCCTATAAGTCACACGTCTGTGGCTGCGTACCTGGATCGTCGTATACGCTGGCTGCGAGTCAGGAAGTATACGGTGACCCTGGCTACATTTGTGGAGCCCGGCACGGAGAGTATGGTCTGCGGTGTATACGGTTCATATGCACTGACCACACTACCGTACTTCCGCACATTTATCAGCCCGACCTGGACCTCATTTGCTTTGATTTGGCTGCTGCACATGGCTGCTTGGTGTTTGGTAGACTACGTACAGTACCTCCTCTTGCACTCTGCCAAGACTGTGGAGATCGACAAGGATACTCCAGACTTTGTTCTGCCTCAGCGATCGAACGCCGCTTACCGCCGCGAAGAAGCATCGAAGCCTTTACTTGCTGACAAGACGAGTGCTCAGCCAAGTTTACTTGACGGCAAAAGGAGGAACTTCCGGGAGTTCTTGTTCGCATGGCTTGGCCGGGAGTTCTTTGCCCTGCCGATCTGGGTCACAGCCTTCTGGGGCGGTGCGACAGTCGAGTGGAGGGGCAAGAAGTTCTATGTGGGTCTTGACACCAAGGTGCATGAGATTGCATCCAAAGAGCAAAAGACACCCTCTGCAGATGATGGCAAGGCCAAGAAGTGAGATGATCCCTGACTTAGGTCGGCTCACGATAACAACAGTTGTTTAGATTCGCATAGCGTTTGCATATGATATCCTAGGTCTTGCATTTCCGTATCAGCTCTCACGCGTCAAGCATTACAGTCAACTCGACTGCTGTCTTTCACCATTTCTTCAGACGGTCCTCATAATCTCCCCGTTCTCCTCAGCTGCATCATCGATATCGCGCACCCAGTCTATATCTTCGCGACTCATACGTTTCTAACGGCGTTCGGTATGTAGGTCTATCGCTCCCGATCTTGCAAGTGTGATCCAGATCGTCACGTGGCACTTTATGTCTTTCTCTTTGCAGGCTTTGCATGTGACAGCTCTTGACGATTTCGTTTTCTTCTCGAAAACCGAGGTTGCGTCCTCTGATATACCGAGAACCAGAGACTCGTTGCTTTGTGGACATATTTTGCTGATGACTGTGCTATCGGAGATCGAAAAGTGTGATCAGGA
The DNA here is from genome assembly GCF_010094145.1 of Didymella exigua CBS 183.55. Classification (NCBI taxonomy): domain Eukaryota; kingdom Fungi; phylum Ascomycota; class Dothideomycetes; order Pleosporales; family Didymellaceae; genus Didymella; species Didymella exigua. The sequence goes on from NW_022984788.1 coordinate 603,994, forward strand.
AGGCGTGTTGTTCGTGATTGCCAGTAATTCGCAGATTTGAGCACAGGAAGGTATTTTGTTGGCGGCTGTAACTTTCAGCGTGGTTGAAACTGTGGTGATGAGATCCCCCCAGTCAATTTCGGTGAGGCAACGGAGGTTTGGTTTTTCAGGAGAATAGGCTGGAGGTGAGACGTCGTGGAGGTTGTATGGTGGTGGGAGGTCGACGCTAGCGCTTGCTGTGGGGGTTGAGGCCGAAGCGGTACATACTGAACCGTCGTCAGAATACCAAAAGCGAGGCGTTTAATGTTGGGAGGACGGAATATCATTGTTTCGATGGCGTAATGCACGTACAGTACTAGTACTACCAAATATCCTTTGGTCCATGCGCCGATACTCCTGGAGACAGCCATCGACGGTCATACGCAACCGGCTCAAGATGATCGCGATGAGACCGCCGGTCCTTGATCCGCAGATCAGGTCAAAGCAATGACATGGCAGGAAGTTGTTCACTGTATCTCCTCCGTGTTCTTACGTCATCGCGGCTTCCTTTTCTTTGACGGCGAGTCTCTGCCCTTCCTCCTCAACCTGTTTCACGAGCTTTTGCATTACAAGCAAGGACAAGAATCTTCGTATAGGAAGCATGAATTTGACCATCGGCATTGTACGACTCGTGACCGTCATCGGGGACGACGTACTTAGGTTCGCCAACAGACATGTCGAATTTCGGCGTTCGGTTTCGATGCGTCGTCTGTCGGACAAGGTCGAGGATGTGTTTTGAGTGAGTTGGTATTCGAGAATGCACCATAATGAGCAACTGTTCCTGCCATAGACGTGCTAGGAGGACTTCGAAGTCAGGGTTTCGCTACCACAGTGGTGTACCAGCTGGTCATTAATTACTGCTCAGCGAACGGCAACGCACTCAACGTTCAGAACAGAATAGTCAAATCTCTGTATAACCCTCTATCAAGCCTTGCAGAGAAGACACATGTCTATCCACTACGCCATTTGCTAAAGAGAGCGTCCTTGCAGTCGGTATGCGAATTCGAAAGTAGTGTTCCCATCCACATCTGTTGTCTTGAGGCCTGCATCGGCACGAGCCCTTCTTTCTGCCCTCATAACCCATCCCATGCCTTCTCGGTCCAAGGCGTAGTCCCAGTGTCTTTTGATGTGCAGATACACGTCGTTTGTATCTTTATCCCGCGTGAACCAGCCAACCATATCGCATCGATTGTCGACGCAGCCGAAATTGCGCTTCGACTCGGTATAGTCGTCCGCCGAGGGAGGTATTCGGTTTCTGCAGAAGCGGATCCAGAGAAATAAGGCCTCCAGTCTTCCGAATGGGTAACGGGATGTTGACTTGGAGAAGGCTTTTGTGTGCGGGCATCCCACGATATCATTTGAACCAAACACAGCCTGAAGCATATCATCAAAAGCGATTTTTTGAGCTCCAGTATGTTTATAGACCCGTGCAGATACTGTCACGGTTATTTGGCCAAGATTATGGTGCTGTATATGGCACCGGAAGAATCGTCGCGGATGATACTGAAGTGGTTCTAACGGTGCTAACAAAGTGTATGGCGGTGGTGGAGCCTCCTGTTGCGGCATCGTGTCACGATTAGACGTCCGAGGACAGGATCAGGTTTGGAGTTTTTTTGTTGGTGGTTGTAAGAGTTCTTGATTTTGCAACATTCAGGATGTAGTGTGCTGCCCCAGTCGTTGCCAATTACACCCTGAACTGTATTCTCGCTACCACACAAGGTCGAAACTCTCAAACCGTGTAACCGAATATTCAGCTTTCGTTGGGACATATGTTATGCTCTGATAGTCTCCATGAATGATGATAAGTGAATAATCTGTCGGGTCGAAATGTGGTTGCACACAAAGCCAGGGTAGTCCATCGCTCACCTCGAACCTGATCTGAACTCATCGATACCATGGGAAGAAGTATGTTCACTCAACAAGTACTCGGGGCGAAGTTTTGGCTATTGACTTTAAGGTGCAAGGAATCACAGAGCAGCGTTTACGCATAAGTATCTTTGAAAAAGTTTCGTGACCCTCATCAAAGTCTCACCCAGTCTAATAGAATTCACTTTTCAAAGCGGTTGCAATGGAATACTGCAAAGCTCCCGCGCCTCTTGATAGCGCCAAGAGCTGCTCATCACCCTCCTCTCCAACGAAGGAGTCTCCTGGCTCATCTGCCCGCTCCAAAGCCTCGAGCCAAACTTCGCCCGCATCTTCCCAAGCCAGGTTACCAACAGAGAAATACGTGCCCGTCGCAGACGAAGAGGCAAGGCTCCTGGCGAGAAAGGCGGTCGGGCTTCAGAACAGCAAGTCCGATTTGCACCATCCCACCTTGTTGCCCGACTACGAAACCATATTCCTCGCCTACCATCCCTCTCATGACATTGAAACAATCAAATGCTCGAAAATTCGCGAAGACCTTTCGAAATTCGAGCAGAGACTCTGTTCGCACAGATGCACATCCGACTCGACATTTTGCAAGTCAGTCCAGCGAAAATGTGGCTTCAAATTTCTTCTGAAAGGGTCCACCCCGTTCTTTGGGCAGAAAAGTAATGGGAATAGCAGGGTGTGGCACTGCTCCGCACTCGGATGTAAAGCTTCGGCATGGATCGAGATGCAAAGCGATACCAAAATGCTTACGATAGAAATCAAGCGATAGTTAATGGTCGAGAACAATGTCGCGTGGAACATGGTTGAATTGTACATACATATTCGGATGCTCAATCAGTGCATTTGAAAAAAAGAATTCCTCTAGGCTCCGATGTCAAGAAAGTCTTCGAGTTGAATTTATAACTCAAACACTCTATTCCCATATTATTACATGCATCTTTGTCGGAACAGTCTTTGTGTCCAGTTGTAAGGACTCTGAACTGTTCAGTAGGTGTCCACTTCTGCAGGTTCAGACCTTGCTCCCAAATCTGAAAACTTCGACCTCAGTGACCGGTGTTGCCGAAGTATGTGACTACATTCAGGCTTAGTCTCAGTATAGTCAACAAACCCTTTCCACCCGCGAGGCTGAACTCTGAGCCAGTCGTGCGTTTCTATCCAACCAAATCGAATTTGTACTCGACCCTTTGCGCAGTTTGAGGAGAGGAGTATCGTCACCTGCAATATCCGACCAAAGTTTAAGAAATTCGTTACCAAATGTCTGTCGCCAGATCTCACGCTGCGCCACTGAAATGCACAGAGGCACGTCAACACACGATAACCCATTAGCCCGCCACTCCCCAGCTGTGCAATACTGCAATCTACCGAAATACTCCGGGGAGGTGGCGGTGGTGCTGCAAGCCGGTGACTGGACTATGTTGCTAGTCATATTCTGTCTCAAGTATGAGCCCGACGTTCTCGTCCGAGACCCCTGGTCTGCTGCGTTCGAGCCGTGTACTGAGCTTGAGGCCTGTGGGATGGACCCCAAGACCTCAGAGTTTGCGATACAACACATATTCTCGAACAGAACATAGTTGTGCTTATTCTCATCATAATATCCAATTCAACCCATCAGACCATAAATTCCACCGACAACCTCCATGAGATACATGATCGTACTCAGCAGTAGAAAGCAGAAGCGATTCTCCACCACCAAGAAGCTGCGGACCAATGGTCTTTTTGCCTCGCGGGATATCATATAGGTTATTTACAATGCCAACATTGCCCATGTCAAACTAGCATATTTCCGCCTTGATTATGCATACACCCTAACAACAGCAACAAACCCAGCACAAAGCAGCAACACAGATACCACCCACTCCCCCCACTCCCCTTCAACCCCTTCATTCACTCAACCGGCTCCTTCAGAAGAAAAAAAACTAAAGCGCCACCCTCCTGCAGCAACAAGACTACCGCGCTTCACTTACAACAACACCAACAACCCCACACGCAGCCCACACGCCCACCGACTCTTAGCGAAAGGCCTCAAACACAAATCAGCGCCGCGGCAGCGACTCGTATGAATTCCAGTTCACATCAGAGCGGTACGAGCACAACGAGCCACCACTCTGATACGGTACAGTACTTTGTGAAGCGAAAAAAGCTTGAAAAAGAAAAAAAAAAGAGGGGGGATATGATACGCTATCCCACGCGCTACTTATGTAGAGCGAACTAAAAAAACAAAGGTGGAAAGATCCAACCCCACGGCCCAGAAGGCAATGATGCGCCACGAACACCAGGACGCCAAAGACAAAACCCTAAATCCAGTAACCCCTGGCGCACGCGTCTGTGGAGTGAGGACATGCCAGAATGTACAACGCGCTCGATATTCAAACCACAAGACTACATATCTCATCAGAGCTTGACCAGATCCCTCTTCATCTTCTTGACCGGATGCAGCAGGATGCCCGGCAAACACATCCTCTTCTCCTCGAGCCCGCCATCGCTGCCGGGCCCGCCATCCGTGTGCTCCTCCTCGCCCCAGCGCTGTTTGCGAATCGGCCAGTTGAGCCAGCGCCTGTACAGGTTGCGCGGGAAGCGGCTGGCGTAGTACCAGCTCCAGCCCTGGAAGTTGAACTCGCGGTCGTGGTTGTAGGGGCTATCGGCTTCCTCGCACCACGCGCCCTGCCGCGATTCGACGGGCCCGCCGAGCTCGTTGACTGAGGACGACGTGTCGAAGATGGCCTCTGTGTACGCCGCAGGCCAGTGGCGGTCGTTGAAGATTGGGTGTGGTGCGTAGACGGCTTTGAGTCCGTGCTGCAGCGCGACAGTACTCGGCCACATTTCCGCCTGCATGCTCCGCCCGACGAGATTTTCCTCGTGCATGGCCTGGAGCATGCGTTTCGAGAAGCGGACGACCGTGTTGATGAAGACGCGGCGGTCGAGCTGCTCGAAGTCCGGGTGCGTGAACCAGTCCGCCTGGCCGTCTTGAGGGGTGAAGATGGGCCGGATGTTGGGCAGGTAGTTCCAGATCTTGTCTTTGTAGGACCATGTCGTGTTGCGGGGATCCCACATGGGAAGCAGAGTGATGAAGTCGGCGGGCTCGTTTACGCCCCATTGGAAATCGTCATCTTCGAAGCTTGTGGGTGGTGTTGGGCCGAGGGGCTTCTGGGGCGGATCGGCGCGGGCCCATGGTCGGGGACCCCATACCGGGCTCGGAATGAGGGAGTTGGCTGAGGCATTGAGAACGTCTTTGTGGGTCTGTTCGACAAAAGACTGGTAGTCACCGTGGACGTCGGGGAGATAATAGCGCTTGTTGCGCTCCCACAGGAGCTTCCTAGGTTGCTTGTCTGCGAACTCGCTGATCTTCTCGAAGAAATGGTAATGGTGTCCTGTGTAACGCGCGTCTGTTTCCCAGTTCCAGACATAGTCGAACTCGGGATGTGTAAGACTGAACCACTGAAGGCACATAAACTGCTGCCAGTATACCTGCCAATCCATAACCTTGGGATACCAGTTGGGAAAGATGGATTCCGACCAGAGAACAGCGATATCGCGAAGCTCTACAGGTACATTTTCTCTGAGCACTTTATCATAAAGTTCCTGGTCTTCGAAGATCTTGAGATCGCGGTTCTTGACATGCACGTACAGGAAGACGGCGTATTCGCCTCCCGACTGCAGCGAGAGCTCAGAGACCATGGCTCGAATAGCAGTGATATCGTTATCTTCATAAGTATACCCAGTCCAGGCACGGATCAGGATAGCTGTGCGGTGGTGATACTTCTTCTCAAACTTGCCGCGATTCTCCAGGTTACTGTGGCTTGTATCGGTAGGGATCGCAAAGGCGGATGATGCAACCGCGGGAGCAGGCAACGTAGTACTCGGAATCTTGACGATTGGCGATCGCGCCTCTGGTCGGAAGCGGTTCTTGTTGACTTCGAGGCAGAGGTCCTGCAGCTCGCCCCACTTCACTTGGTCCCACTCGGGAACGGTCGCGGGCGCTCTCCAGTCCTTGACTTCTTCCGGGAACTGGTCATCGCCATATCCATACGGTCCGTAACGCGAGTATCGGTCGAAGCAGACATCCTCATCGAGACCGATGACATCGTAGCCACCAGCATATGCCTTGGGGAAGCCACGTGGCAGACCGCGGTAAGCCTGTATCTCATCGTCGGCACTCTCGTTCAGCGCAATGCCTCGTGGTCCAATGCAAGGCACGTACTCTCCGTGCCACTTCTCCCGCCAGTCCGGGTTGTTGTATTGCGGAAACGGCTTGTAGACGATGGGGCTATTGACCAGAGTGCTATTTAGATCGTCGTGTCCAGCGTTGTAAATGCTGTAGTCCATATCGAATTGCTCCCAGCGGTTCGGGTCGTATTCCTTGCCGACGTAGTCCGAGAAAGGCGGCCAGTGACCACCCCAAGTCGGTCTCCCCCATTGGAGCATCTTCTTCATGTAGGCTTTCATGTCCGTCGGCCTCAGAAAAGGGGTGATGAAGTTGCCAATCCTGCTCGGCGCAGTCACCCACGGAGGGTACGGCTTCGTACTCGACACGGGCTCGCTCGACGGGCTCTTCACCGTCGGGCTCGGGCTCGGGCTCGGACTCGGCGTCGCCGCCGGTACAGCATGCTGCCACGCATCTTCAAGATGCGCCTGTGACTGCTCCTGCCTGTCGTTCGGTATCGGCTCCTGGTGGTTTTCGTATGCCTCGTTGAGCAGCGATACCTGCTCGTACACCCTCTCCTTCGCCCACGGGCTCTGCTGCAGAACAGCTAATATAAAAACAAACGCTACGAGGGAAAGAATCGCAAATCTGCGAGGTGAGCGGACAAACATGCTGGCGATTGTGTAGGCGCTCGTATTCGTGTATTCGTCTATCGTCCTAGGATTGCGAACTAACGTATTGTGGTATCAGGCGTGCTGTATAGGATGACGGCGCGTAGGATTACCGATGCTGCATTGCAGCGGGAACGAGCGTGAGGAAAGCTTATCTGGAGTTAAGCTGTAGGGCCGGCAGTGTGGCCGTGGACGCGGACGACACAGCACTTGTGAAGTCGCAGCAACGGAAGGAGCAATATGCGCCGCAGAGGAGGGAATGACTACTCGATAGTCGTCACGTCGGCAGGTCCAGCGCACGACCGGAGGGGGGGGGGGGCAAGCGAGCGGAGGGAGCAAGCAGAGCAATCGAGCAGCAAAGGAGTGAAGGCTGCAAGGCACAGCAAGACAGTCTCAACGTCGTGCAGTTCAGGGTCGAAAAGTTCAAACCCAAGGCTCTCACGAGCGGCACAGCGCTCTCCATATCCCAAACCACACCACCCGTCCAGAAACTCTTCATCTCCGGCCCCCCATCATCTCATCCCACCATGCCCGCACACCGCAGGCGGCGAGCAGGGGACATGGGACCACACACGGCGCTGCACAACGGCAGCAGCCAGCAGGGTCGTCCCAGGGCGGGCATGACGCGTTACACACCCCCACCGGCACTGCGTCTTAACGACCAACGGGCATCGGCGCTCACGACTAGTGTGGGCGCGCACAAGGTACAGGTCCCTGCCGATGCAAGACGGACGGCAGTTTGGTTTGCGTCAGTCCCCGTTTCGCATTGGTGCGCGATGGTGCGACGACGAGGCTCGGGCCTTTTGTGAAACGCTCATCAAGCCGCGGCGATCAGCGGCGTGTGAGCGGCTGAACAGAGCCGCACGCATGCGCGCATTGCATCTTTGGCCATCTTGGACGGCGATCGTTCATCTCGCCGGCCTTGTTGGCGATAGATGAGGCTCCGCTGATAGGCAGGGCGGATGGGTGCGCCAGTGCGAGTGAGAGCCGTCAAGGGAAGGTGAGGGTGTTCAGATGCATGGTTCGGCAAGGGTGCAGCTCTGTTACATTTGCCCACGGCTAGCCTCATCGTCGTATGATTGCGGCCATGGACGTCATCTTGTGCTTGTGGGGTGGCGATGCTGCAAGGCGTGTTGAGAGATTGCAGAGCCTGTTGGACCGAAGAAGAAACGACATGAAGCGCTTCGACTATCGAGCTGCGAGGTTCGCCATCGATCGAGCAGCCGGGTAAATGCACTGCTCTCGTAACAATCAAGAACAAACACCTGAGTCTCTAGCTGCCAAGCGCTTCACTCTCAGGCAATGCAATGAATGCAACGCATGATGCCAGATCTCAAGTCGCACCTCAACGGGTTTGGATTACGCCCCTCGTTACACCACAGGGCGGATGTTCCGTACAACGGTACGCAGGGAGCCGAGCCCATTGGTCCTTTGTTTCTACACAGACACGTCTCAATTTATTTGTGCCGTTCAGTGTACGAAGCGCTGTCTAGATCTGCGTCATGTTTCCTGCCTGAGGGTCCGCGACTGCATGCCCGTTTGGATTCTGTCTGCTGCATCGAGGGCCTTGCTACAAAGCGCCCTCTTCGTATTCTATCATGTCATTTCGAGTGAGGATATTCAATAATGTCGCCGACCTGCAAGTCAGCCGTGACTTGGTGGAAGTCTCGCGAGGCTGACGTGGTCTCGACGATCGACCCTCTTTTCACTTGCTCGCTGCGGGCCTTCCCAAATTTCCCCCTCACTCATCACTTCCAGCAGCGAGGAGGCCTTTGCAACCTTGTCTATCGGCCTGCCTGTCTACTTCCACTTCTGCACGACCACACCTCCTCGCTTGAACTCGGCCATGTCCCCCAACACCTGAGCCTTGTCCGTCAACTCCTTCGAAGGGAATGTGGTCATGAGCGCATAGGCACGGCCATCGGTACTGGCACGGTCCACGAATGCGTAGACATGACCGACAGTATGCGTAGTGTTGAAGCGCGACTGCATGCGTGTGCCGTCACCGAGGCGAATCTGCAGTGTGACGGTAGGCGCTGAGCTGTCGACGTCGACGGCAGGTTGCGCAGCATCTGCCGATGGCGGGGTAGCAGTTGTTGTGCTTGCGGAAGCGACAGCAGGGGCCGCCGAAGTGCTTGCGCCCGGTGTTGGGCTGCCGAGTCGCTGGCCAGAGCCACCAAAGGGAACGTACTTCTTCTTCGGCTGCTTGTAGTCCTCGTCCTTGTGTGCGTGCACCTCGACGTCGACCTCCTGTCCATGCTCGACGTTCAGGATGTGGAGCGGCGCGTGGCCAGTGTTGATCATCTCCAGCGTGCGTGCATTCGCCGGGTCGTCGTAGCGGAAGAGAGGCCCGTCGTCGACCGAGAAGCCGTCGCGCCAGAGGTGGAGCTCGCGGTGAGCGCGCGGCTGAGGGCCAGCCTGGCTGGCGTTGGGGTCGGGTATGTGCCGCGAGGGCGCGTCGTCGCCGCCGAGCGTGTTGCCGCCACCTGTGAAGCGCGAAGTCGGTCGCTCATCGTCGCCGCCTGGTCGGGGAGCGTTCCTGTCTCTATTTAGCATTGCATTGCCGTCAGAGGCATGACTGTACTACTCACTGCCGCGCCCGCTTCAGGATGTTGTTGATGTGGTCCCGCGGGTTTGCTTGGTTGGGGTTCTGCACAGCGAGTCCAGACTTCTCTCCTCCAGCGAAGAAGTCCTGCGTGTCGTCGTCCTTGGAGTCGTTGTCCGAATCGTCGTCGTCGTGAGCGTGTCCGTGTCCGTGTCCGCCGCCACCCGACGACTGCAGGTCCTTGAGCGTCCGCAGCCCCGCCACACCCCGCTGCTGTGGCGCCTGTCGCGAGGCCGACTGCTGTCGCGAAGACGACGAGGACGAACCCTCGGTCGGCGGAACATATGCGCCTCCGAGCGTGCGGCCGCCACCCGGGACGGGCTGCTGGGGCGGGTCCGAGGCGGGCCTTGTGTTCTGGTCGTCGCCTGCCATGTCCGTGTCGGATGTCTGGCCTGCCTCTGCGGATTGCTCGAAGAAAAGCTCGACGGCGACTTGGACGTCTCCGTTGGCGGCGTCGAGGTACCGCTCGGCCTGCACCGGGTTAGCAAGTAGCTTCTAGGGCCTTCGACTGCGTCCAGGGCAGCCAGGGCAGGTCAGGGCAGGCTTGCCTCTGCGGGCGGAACTCCGGTCAGGCCTGCGAGCTGCGCAATCTGTTCGTCGCGGTCGGCGGGCGCGCTCGAAGACATGGCAAGAGCGGCTGTGGAGTGTGGAGTGGTGATATGCTAAAAGTGGTTGGTGTTGGTAGAGCTCCAATAGGCGCGGTGGGGTTGAAGGCGGCGGCAGCGGCTGACGTGACGTATTGTACCTTTGTACTGCCGAAGCACTGCTGAAGGCGCAAACAAACAAATCTTCCACCTGCTTATCTGCAGGAGCGGGAATTCGTGTGTGGGCTGAGACCCTGGAGGCAGTCAAACCGCTCGAACAGTCAGTCTCACGTGACTCGAGCTAAGCACGACCTGGTCCTGAACTCTTCGATACTTCGATACCCATGTAACCGCGCTGCATCAAAGCTTCCGCTCCCGCGCCCGCGCCAAGACCGGAGATATCCAGAGCCTCAGTGACCTCAATCCATCCCATTCCACAGCGACCCCGGCAGCGGACCTGTCCTGCACATTCATTCAACAAACCACCACCGCATCTAAACACCAAACAGTCCTGCTACCGCAAACGAGACACGCCCCCGAGCGCCCTCCGCAAACGCAATCCTCTCCAATCAATAACAATCACCACGCCCGCGCAGCCATGGCTGACCCCCTCGACATCCTGGCCACCGACCCGTCCACCGGCGGCGGCCTCGATGCAAGCACAGCAACCTTCCCGTCCGACAGCGAAAACTACACCTCGGACGAGCGCTCGCCCTCGCCGCCCTCTAGCAGCTCGCCGCTGATCCTGTACTCGCCGCCGACGCTGTGGGGCCTGCTGCGTGGCGCAGCAATCAATCTGCTCCTGCCGTTTGTAAACGGTCTGATGCTGGGTTTCGGCGAGCTGGTGGCCAACGAGGCGGCGTACAGGCTGGGGTGGAGTGGGACGAAGGTATGTTTTGCGTGATGCATGGGTGGAGGTGGAGAGGTGCCGAGGTGCTGAGGCTAACGTTTGTGCAGATTTTCCCCACCGGACGGTCGGACTCGCGACGCGTGGGGCCTGGCGTCGAGATGCGCGCTGATCCCGTCGAGAGGCGGAGGAGGAACGGGCAGGAGCTGGATATGTACACAGCGCTGGAGTAGGCCGAGGAGTCACGATATCAGCATCACCAAACACACACACACACACACACACACACACACACACACACATACACACACACACACACATACACACACACACACGCACGCACACACGCACGCACACACGCACGCACACGGTTGACAATGTGCATCTAACAGCGACGAGCCACCGGAACCCAATCTAGACAAAGCACTGCAAACGATGGATAAGACGGCGTCTGCGTCCGACCATGTGTACAAGAATCTACAAGTACATCCGCCATATTGTGCCTCGTGAAAAAGTCCCAAACATGCAATCCGTTGCTAATGTACAGCTCCTCTGTTCCTCTGTTCCTCTATTCCGTCTCTACCTCCTGTTCTCGAACCTCCGCCTCCTCTCCACCTCATACTGCTCCGCCTTCCTCTTCCTCTTCTCCTCCTCTCGACTCAGATTAGTCCCGACATCGTAGCCCGCCTTCTGCATCATGCCGCGCATGCTTTCGCCCATGCGGCGCTTGACATAGGCCATCTTGTAGTTGCGGCGGTAGTAGTCCATCCTCTCGCTCAGGCTGCCCTTGGCGCCCTCGTCGAAGTCGGCATCGCGGTCGGGGAATTCCTTGTCCATCTTGGGCTGCTCTGGCCGCAGGTGCAGAGGCAGCGCTGTGCCCTCCTTGATCTTGATAGCGCCGCCGGCGAGGGTTGCGTTGTTGCGGCGGATTGTTGCCTTGTTGAATTGCGTGGGAGCCTGGTAGCGGATTTTGCCGTCAGCGCCCTTGATGTCCTTGAGCTTCAGCTCGCCTTTGACAACCTTGTTGAAGAGTTCGTTGCTCTCGGGGCTGGGAAGCACGTGGATGCCGATCATGCGTCTAAAGCCGTTTTGCTTGAGGAGGTAGGCGGTCCCCGCGCCAAGGATACCGGACACCAAGAAGTACAGCTGCAGGGCCGAGGCCTGAAACGCCGTGATGATACCGATGAAGAAGGCCATGCCGGTCATGAGCTTGCGCCGAGATGCAGCCTCGGCCGTCACGTCTGCAACACCAGTCTCGCCGCCGCTCTGTGGGTGGATTAGCTCTGTAGAGACGTGTCGTTGCGGCTGTCACGTACCTTGAACATCTTGTACATGATGGCGGTGGTAGCAGCGGGCAGGATGAAGTAGGGATCGCGTGAGCTCAAGTCGGCGAACCAGAAGAAACCATCGTGCATCATTCCAGGCACAGGGAGTTCACCCATAGCGCGGAGGCAGCGGAAGGCGCAGAAACCAACAACAGCCTGCACACCTGTGAACGCTGCCATGGCGCCCATGCCGCCAGCGAGAGGCTTTAGGATAACTGCCTGCTGCATCCTGAGCAGATCGGCCTTCTGCTTGTCGCCGGCAGCTATGGCAGCATTCAACTGCTCCTGCAGAGGGGCAGTGACTGGCCTCATTGCGGCCATGACAGCCATCTTGTCGGAACTGAGTGCCTGGAAGACGAACATGCCGCTGCGCACAATGACGGTAGTCGCCATAATGGTTCCTGCCCAACCCCAGCCGGTCTGGAGATAGACCGTCTCGAGCAGCTTCTCGAACAAGGTGGTGATTCCGTAGCCGTAATCCAGTCCGAGCTCAGCAAGCTGTCCGTGGTGGTCGATCAGCTGTGTGGGATCAAAGTCGGCCTTGGGGACGACATCCTTGACGGGAGTGGCAGTGGCGAGCAGTTCGTCGAGGGTGTGCTGATCGAGAGTCGACGACGTGCCCTCGGCTGGTGTGGCGGTGCTGTTTGTGACGGCAGCCTTGTCGATGCCTGCGGGTGCGATCTCGGGGGTGGCCGTCGTGACTTGGGGCTCGAATGCTGGTGCAGGCGCAGGCGCGAGTGGCGTGGGCGTGTTCGAGATATCGGCAGCGGGCACCGTTTCGGTAGGCCCGCCAGGCGTACTTGAGCGACCCCAGCTCCACGGGGCATACCACGAGCCGTAGCGGACCGACGATGCCGTCAGGGCGATGTGCGGGTGTGCGCCTGCGCCAGTCCTCCGCTGAGCGGACAGCAGGCTTGTGCGAGAGGATGGGAGACGGGCGGTTCGGGGGAGGGACGAGAACTACAAGTCACATGTCAGCGCGTCTGCTCCTTCGGTCGCAGCAATGCCTGTGCCGCACGTGTGGACGCGCGTGATTGCATGTTCGCGACAGTTGCGCGGCGGCCTGCGGAGGCGGACGTGTGCTGCCGAGGGACTGCTGAGGTGGACAGGACGCGCACCTTTCTTGAAGCATTAGAATATATATGCGTCGATTGGCGCGAACTCAAGGGAGCGAACTGCGCGGGCCGCAGCCCTCTACTTGGCAGCATTGTGAGATGTCGTCGTCCGGCGTCGTAGGCCATGCTCCGAGTCTCTCTCCATCTTTTTCGAACGCCAAGCACCGGCCCACTAGGGCGGACCGCGGACGTCTCCGGGCTCAGGGCGACCAGCGCAACGTGACGATGAGCAGTGGAGAAGATATTGCTTGATACATTCTTCAACTGAGCATTACGAGAAAGTACATATTACGCCTGTCAGTGGGTATCTCGGCCCCCAAGCCGCCATTACCCCATACCATAACACCAGTCGAATGCGACAAACAGGCCGTTCCGTCAGTGTGCACACGATACACACGACTATACAACAGCCGTCGAGGAGCCTCTGTACTCCGTAGAACTACCCTCGAGATAATCAGAACGAATACAATGTGCAGGAAGTAAAGGTGACGCCCCGGCCGATATAAGAAATCTTGTACAGAGCTGATCCAGAGGCTCAGAGATGTTGTCATGTCGGTCTGGCAATTCTCCGCGGCGACGAGTCCGGCATGTCGAAGACACTGGATACCTAGTCCAGGTACCTGTTGCCTTCGGTGACGGCCAGAGCCTCCTCTGCTTGGCCACCGCCCATCTCCATAGCTTCGCCAAACATCTCTTGCCCGTTGCCCGAGCTCTTGAAGAGGTCCTGCATCGGAGACGTCGGTACCTGTGTGGAGCTTTCGAACAGACCTGGGTCAAGGGGAGCGACTGAAGCGCTGACCCCAAAGCTGAGGGGAGCGTTGCTGGCGAATGTTGGCGAGTTGTTGTAGGCCGACGTCGTGTTCGAGTTGAAAAAGTCAGTCTCGCCAGCCTCGCGACGAGGGTCACCCGGCGGCGTGTGTGAAGAATTGGGGTCCGAGCCAGCAACATGAGGTCCACCCACCTCGCCATCCTTGCGCTTCACTTGGTGGTTCTTCGTACGCAGGTGCGGTGGTAGATCGTCTGGGTTGGATATTCCCAGCTGGCTCATAAGCTTCTGCTGCTTCGTCGGTCGAGGTTTGCGAGTAGACAAGGAAACCTGCAGAATGGGTGGTGGGTTAGGCGCCACAGGAGCCCACTTGTGCAGTTCCTGACGGAAGAAGTTGACCTCCTCTGTGAGAAGAATGTCGGCGCCTTCGAGTTTGCGAAGGTAGAAACGTTGAGTTGTAAGCTCATCAGGGCTAGACATCAGCGGGTTGATGTGCTGTTGCACGTATTCGCGGAACTTGGTACCGTGATCGATGATGGAGTCTAGCGTCTCCTCTTCCTCGGGCTGGAAAGGTAGGTTAGGCAGCTCGTCTTGCCAGGCCATGAGATCTTCGAGCTTTGGACGTGTGGCGTCGCGCGGGATCTTCACACGGTAGTCACAGATGGGACAAGTGTACTTGTCGTCTTCCTTGACCTTTCCGCGTGCGATCTTTAGACACTTGCCGTGGTACCTGGTGATTGTTAGTAAACCCCTTCGCTCAGATGGTATGTTTCAACTCACCATTCGTGACAGAGCTCGCATTCGATCATCATGCCAGCTTCAGGCCTGCGACAGATGCAGAAAACGTCTCGACTAGAGTTTGAACCATCCACTTCCTCTCCATCTACAGGGCTGGCTTCACGTGAAGCAGGCTCTACAGGCATGCGTGGTTGGTCGGACAAGTCGAAGCACGAACGGTTGCGCTCGTCTACCGCCTTCATGTGCTGGTGAAGAATGTGAAGAGGCGCGTTGGCCTTACCGAAGAGCTTCTTGCCTCGACGCATCCAGTCTTCATGTCGCTTTTGCTCCTTCTCGAGATCAATGGTCCCGGCGGGTTTGCTGTTGAGGGCGCTCAAGGCCTCCATCGCATCGCGTACCTCCCTGTAACTTGGTCGTTGACGGAAGTCCGGATTCTTGCTTCGCTCAAACAGCGACATGATAAGATCTTGCGCATCACGCTGCTTCTTGAGAATAGCATCGACTGCAGCACGGGTCTCTGGAGTAACAGGTAAGCTGGTAGCTTGCTTGGACAAAGCATCTAGCTGTTGGTAGTGGACATTCTCAACAGCCATCAGCTCTTTAGCCTTGGTCTCCCAGAACTCTCCCTGCTCCTTCTTGCCCTGTAGGAACTGAATCTCAGGGTGATTCTCAGGTATGCCCAACTCAACACCGCGAGTGATGAGCTCGCCAACTTCTTGGAGCGTCGTAGCGGGCTTGTACTTAAACTCGTCGCTTTCGCGCAGCCATTTCAGCTGCTGAACAACCTTCTCCAGCGATTCCAGTTCAGGCACGTCCACGTTGAATGTCTTGCCCTCTTCAAGCAATTCGTCGAGACGAGCGATGCTTTGCTGGTTCGGACGGTCGCGGAGCGCAATGCGTGCCTTGTCTTGGAACTCGGCGATACTCTGCGCACGATCGCGCAAGGCGGTGATCTCTGGACAATCGAAGCCGAGATCCTTAGCTTTTGTGAGAAGCTTCTGGATGTTCCCCACGCTGCGATACTCACGATCCTTATCCTCAGCTTCTGCTGCTGCGCTTTTATTGGCACCCCTGCCTCTGCCAGTTCGCACGTTCTTCTGGCGGGCCTGCTGTTTGCGTGTAGTGTAGGCAATGGCCTCGTCTGCAATTTCAGTGCACTTCTCGACGAAGTCCTTGAGGTCTGGCAGTCCTGGAAGCTCCCAGTCGATCTTCTCCCCTTCGTTCACTAGAGTGCGCAATACTTTCAGCTGCGGTTGAGGACCCTCCGCCATCAGGGCTTCCAATTTGGCCTCCCAGGCGTCCGGGAGACCCGCCTTATCCGCGACTTTCCGAGACGTTGAGATGATAGCTTCGCTAGTTATACGGTAGATGAGAACGTGTTCAGCCCCATCACCTTGATAACGCCCATCGACTGAACTGCCCGAACAGCACTCGAACAGCCCAGCATGCTGTAAGCACACCACCTTCTTGCTGTTGCGGCAATAGAACCTAGATAGGTAGCTATATGCTTTACAGAAGGCACAAATCATGTCCTCCTCTTGTACATCGGTATCATCCACGATGACCTCAAGCAGGCATGGGGCTGACTCGTGTCCGTCCGGACCTTTGCTGTCATCTAACTTGCAGGTGTGTGGGCGCGATGCCTTGTGGGCTTCGGAGAAGGTTGCCCGTACGCGTTCTTCGCGGATACGCATCCGATCCAAAGCTGGAGCCAGCCATTTGGCAGTCTTAATTGTTGTGTCCTTGCGACTAGCCGCTGCCATAAGCAGCTCATCATGCGAGAAACACGGCTGTCGTCTGTACTCCTGGAGACGCAGAACGCCATGTTCCCCGAATGGCTCCCAATCGCTTGGCGCGAAGTTGACGGCCTCGTTGAAGTTAAAACCATGGTTAAAGCCGGCGTGATAAGCCTGCGGGAACGTGATAACGAACTCTCCTGCACGCTGATCGAGTGCGTAGACCCTGACACCGGCCTTCTTTAGTTGTTCGGGTGTCAGAAGCGTGACTAGCTGGAACAGGAGATCGGGCTGTGTCTCGAACAGCTCGGGAACAGCCTCGCGCATCGCCTGCTCGAATTTCCCTACGTCCTCCGCGGGAATGCCGTACCAGGTCTTTGTGGCGCCGAAATGCTGGTAGTTTGACGAGTATGTGTAATGGTCTTCCGCATGCCAGCAGAAAGTTGAGAATACCATTCCAACGTACAGCCATGGTACTGTCATGCCTGAGATGTCAGACTTGATATGCCTGAAGAGCGAGTCAGGCGCATAGGGCAAGATGTTCAGGTTCCACGGATCAGTCGAGTACGGATCTTGCGGCCTGCGCTCGATGGTAGGGAAACCGCTGCCGTGTGTTGTTGTGTGCACATCAGCACCATACTCCACTTCGACCGTCTCTGTGAGGTCCTCAACGAGCCTCCAGAACTCTTTCTCAATCTCGTCCTCAGTGGGCTGCTTGTGTGCGTTTGTGACAGGATCGAAGACGGTCTTGCCAGCGAAGTGGGCTTGCTTGAAGCTTTGCGCCTTCTCTTGGAACTGCTTCAAAGAGTACACGCCACCCTCTTCGAAGCCAAATTCGCCTGTACCAACAAGACATCGTGGACAGTGCCAGTCGTATGTAGGAACGCCACGAATTGGTGGATCGAGGCAGTAGCCGTGGTAGCCGTTGTCACAGCTATCGCACAGCAAGATGTTGGTCGGGTCATTATCTGTGCCACAAGTCTCGCAACGCTACGATGATCAGCTAAATATATACGATTGTGTGAATTCGTCAAACTTACATCACCGGGGCGATCATCGGCAGGCCGTACGCGTGGGTTGATATTGCCCGGCGTTGACTGGCGAGGCTGCGTCATGTGGGAACCGGCTACGGTAGGCGCATCTACAGATTAGCCCGTTAGCCAAAGTGCCACCAATGAGATCGCGGGTCGAGCCGAGCCATGCAAGGATACAGCAAGCGAGGTGACTCTACATATGCATGCATGCATGTGTGTGCTTACCTTTTCTTAGTCGCTTGCTGCGACGGCCGTTTGCCTCATCAGCTTCCTCGTTCATGCTGCTCTCTCCGTCGTGGGACAAAGCGCGCTTCAATTGATTGAACGCAAGTCCGTTGGACAACGGTGTCAATCCATGTGATGTTGGCCTCAGATCCGGTGTGTTGTTGGCTGAAAGCATGGGGCTATCGCCATTTCGCAGGGGAGTTGATGTCCGTGAGTCGATGGATTCCCTAGGCAGTCCAACTGGCGTGTTCACAGCGGAAAATGCGCTGGCTGCAGGCGTTGCAGGAGCTGGTGCTGCGCTTCCGTTCACTGGCGTGAAACCCCCAGGATTGACAGCCGTGAAGCCACCTGACGAGATGGCAGGTCTGGGAAGCTCGGACGGCGTGGACACTGCGTCGCCGTGCAGCGATGCGCTCAATGCTGCAGATGCCTTTATGGCTGGTGAGTCAAGTGCGGTAGCTGTTGGGGTTCCTTGTTTCTTCAGCGGCGAGTGCGCAGGAGATGGTGTGAACGGGCCACCGTACTCATGCTCTAGCATTTGGTGTACGCCTGGCTTGACAACTCGCAGGTACTCTTCGTATGGATGCAGCCATTTTTGATAAGAATTCTTTAGCGAAGTAGAGAGTGAAGACATGATCTTGCCACTGTAGCCGAGGTCGCGGCCAATCTCAGCCCACTTCTTCTGCTTGCAGACGCGCTCGAAGCCACCTCGAGTTTCGACCGCTTTCTTCAGCTTGAACAGATCAAGTGGGCGCTTGTCGACACTCGGGAACCGGACCAGACTAAGACCATGTTGCTTGTGGAATTTGGCCAGCTGGTCGAGATAGTTCAGGTTGGCACGTGTACCGCCTTCGACTGAGTTCAACTCCTGGCGGCGGGTGCGAAAGTGGAAGCGCTCAGTGTCAACAGCGAATGGCGGATTCCACGTGTCTGGCGGGACAATCTTCACAATGCCATACTGTTGCGCCTCTTCCCGTATGCTCTGGAGGTAAGCAACTGGATCCCTAAACTGCTCGGCGGTCGGCCTGTATGTAGGCGCTTCCTGCAGGCCGAACATGCGCTGTGGCTTCGGCGGCAGGTTGTTCGGTGCATTGTGTCCCCTGCGCTCGACGGTGGACAGTTCCAGCGGCGCTGCCTTGCGTGCACTCAAGGGTATCGTGTTCACATTTGCGGTGTTCGCAGACACAGCAGCACCGCCCATGCGCGATCGTGAGGGACCTCCATCAGATACACCGCCGTCCGTAGCGACTCGGAACGTTGTTATCGTTGCGCCCGTCGGCGGTCCACCCGCCGGCATGAAGTCGACCATCGTCGGGTCGAATGCAACTTGCACTCGTGCCGGGAGTTCTAGATTTTGACTTCGTAACGGCCTCTGCAATGGTCCAAAAGGCGCAGCGACCGTTCCGAGGGAATTTCTGGGGTGGTGCGCGGGCTATCGTAGGGAAATATCTGCAGGCATGGGACCTGCGTATACGGCAGGCGACTGCCTGTGCCCGGATATGTTTTCTCGCAATTGCGGTCTGGCGGAAAAGAGAGTATGCGCACTCTCCAGCAGTCGTGTGCGCCGTAGAGCTCGACGGGTCGGCGTGGCAGTGGTTCCGGGTGGTCGCTGGGTTGTGGGTGGTGCGAAGAGGAGGGCAGCGAGCAGCGAGCAGCGACAAGGAAGGAAGCCGGGGCGAGAGCGTGAGGTGCGGTGCACTAGCGCTCTTCGACCCAGCGAACATGCGGAGACGCATCCAGCGCAAATTTAAACATGTGCATCACTCGCAAGGCGGCTCGGTACTAAATACAGAAAAGCGTCCATTGCGCTCACGCAACATGGAATGCTTGCATGGCTGCATCGAACGATGGAGGTCGTCACTGCCAATGCGCTGAGTTGTAGTTGCCGAATGCGGCGAGGCCGCACTACGAAGTACTGTCATCTCACGACTCGCCACGCTGCTACGAGCATTATTCAGTATGCCAACACCACCCATCAGCGGCAGTGTGCAAAGAACAGATCATGGATCGTACTCCAGACTTCGGTGACACACAAAGCCGTCTTCATTGCAGCCTTGCATCCTCTGACACATCAGACGGACTATAATTGCCATCCCGCCGCATAATACCGCAGCGCTGAGATCCAGGCCCACAACCAATCAGCGCCACCCTTCTTCCAACCCCTGCACCATCAACAACAACACCAGCACATCGACCCACAATCGCCATATGACCGAGCTTCTCAAACTCGAAAGTAAACCCATCCCAGCCTTCTACTGCTGCTATCTCCTGCGCTCCAAGAACCGCAAATCCTACTACATCGGCAGCACGCCCAACCCAGCGCGCCGCCTCGGCCAGCACAATGGCACGAGCAAGGGCGGCGCAAAGCGCACTGCGATGCAGGGCAAGCGTCCATGGGAGATGACGTGCATCGTGACGGGTTTCCCATCGCACTTCGCAGCGCTGCAGTTCGAATGGGCATGGCAGAACACCCACATGACGCGCCACATCGACCGCGACGTGAGAGACGAGCGGGCCGTGGCGCTGCAGAAAGGGAAGAAAGCCGCGCCTGCGTCGACGGGGAGGCGTAAGAGGCCGCCCATGTCGCTGGAGGCGCGACTCAAGAATCTGCATCATCTGCTCGGTGTGGACAGCTTTAGGAGGTGGCCGCTAAATCTGAGGTTCTTTGCGCTGGATGTGTTCAAGCAGTGGGAACGGCACACGGCGAAGATGAAGCAGAGACTGAGGGACGGCGTTGCGGTGACGGTCACGCCTGCTGAGATGCCGAAGCTTGCGCCTGAGATTTGGGCGGAGGTGGGATCACATTATATCCCGGATATCATACGGAACATCCCAGTTGCGTATGAAGACTGCAAGCCGTGTGTCGAAAAGTCGATGAAGATGTTGCAAGATCAAAATAGCCACAGCTGTGGTGTTTGCAGAAAGAGCGCAGACAGCTCGTCTACCATGGTGGTCATCTGTCCCATGGAGACATGCAAGTCCGTATCCCATCTGGCATGTCTGTCGAAGAGATTCCTCTTCGAAGACGACAGTTCTGAAGGCGCTTTGATACCTATAGAAGGCTCTTGTCCGGGCTGCGGAACGAACCTGAAGTGGGCCACGCTGATGAAAGAGCTTAGCCTGCGTACATACGGCGAAGAGGAGATCGCTGCCATGTTCAAACCGAAGCGCAAAAAGAAGACCGATGCGCAGGACGCTGAAGAGAACGTTGGCGAAGAAGACGAGGATCTTGACGAGACGTGGATGAAAGACGTAGACGAGTTTGAAGCCGAGAGTCCGAGCAGATAGGTAGATATTGCTATCGGCTTCGGCACACTCGAACATGGCAACGGCGACTACAGAGTCTGTCATGCATGGAACATTTCATTTCTCCCCCTCTGCTACCACTCGCCGACCGTCCTCAACTCCCCTCCCTCGCCATCAACCCGCTTGACAACCTCCCCCGTCTTCCCCCAAATCTCCCTCCCCACATCCTCAACACTTCCCCCCGCATCAACGACGACGAAATCCTCACCCTCACTCTGCGCCCTTACTTGCTCAAACAGCTCTCTCACGCGGTCCTGCATGGCCTTTTTCTCGTACCTCTCCGTCCCGTAGCCGCCTCTCTGCGCCGCGGCCTCGGGCGAGATGTGCAGGAACAAGACGACGTCTGGCCGCGGCAGGCCGACGTCGGGGGCTCGGCACCAGGAGAGCGGGAGCGACGGGTTCTGTTTGGCGGCCGAGTAGACGATGCCAGAGTAGTAGTAGCGGTCGAGCACCACCGTTGTGCCGGCCTGGATTGCTGCTCTTATTTTGGGGCTGTGTGTGGTTAGATGCAGATCAGACGAGAGGTGGGGGAGTCGGGGTCTGGGGGTCCAAGGACTGAGGCCAATAAGGTCCAAGGACTGAGGTCGAGGAACTTACACGGCTTCCCACCGGTTTGCGCTGAAGAGGAGATGGATCACGTGGTCGTCCTGCTCGCTCTCGCCGCTGAGGTAGCTATTGATCATCTGCCCGATTGGCGTCGTGCGATCTGTACAACCCCAATCAGCAACATCCCTTAGATTACAGCCCAGCTCGTACGAGCCGTACGTTACGCACCAGGGAACCGCATGAACAGAACCTTCTGCCCGTCCTTCTGCAACGCCTCGACGAGCATCTGGCATTGCGTCGTCTTGCCCGCTCGGTCGAGCCCCTCGAACACGATCAACTTGCCCCGCGCCATTATTGCGAGCGAGAATCCGAAAGCGATGTCTGGATGTCGAACATCAGGACCGCTGGAGGAGCGGATAGGGCTGCTAGCGCGATGCGCTACCGGTAACTAGCACATGCATGCATGTTCCGCATCCTACAAGCATCGCATCCGCGGATTCAACATCGAACAACACAACCATCCGAACAATCCCGGAGTAAGCCGACACCGTCCCCCCGAAAAGAGCAAACCAGCAACCGCCCTGCGCCCCATCAGCCCTGCGCACCTAGCCCCTACCCGTGACGCCAACATGCCGCGCGACCCTCTCACAGCACAAAAAGGCAGCTACCAAACCACCATAATCCCCCTACCGGACACGCTCGCATACGAAACTTACGTGAAAAACGCAACCGGCATAATAGTCTTAGCGTGCCACTGGCCCGAAGACAAAACGAGCCGGATCCTAATCACCCAACTGACCAAGCGGCTGCCCGACATGCAAGCGCTGGGCGTGACGGGCGTGTACAGTCTGGACGTGTACAGTCTGCCGACCATTGCTGAGGAGCTGGATATCACGTTTGTGCCGACGCTTATGTGGTGAGTCGCTGCGTGTCCATGGCCGCTACGTGCCTGAGTCTTGATGTGTCACGTGTGGATGGGCTGGGCTGATGCGAGTAGGTTCAATGATCGCGTGCAGGATGCGCTGGTGTGGCATGACGGGGTAAGGATTGAGGGCGAGAAGGTTAGTGGGGGCGTGCAGAGGGTGTTGTCGCGGATTGCGGAGGCGGGGGTGGAGGAGGACGGGGGGGATGCGTGGGAGGGGATGGGGGGAATATATCGGGGTGTTGGTTCGAGTTGAGGTGCACGGGAGGGGTGATGTTTTGCGGGATTGTTTGGAATTAGACGTGCGGATGTGTTTGTGAGCAACAAACTTGCATTGCTGACCGAGTATGGTCGTTGTGTTCTGCTAATAGATACATCTACTGAATATACATGTCGAAAGGATCGCGAAAACGCTTCAAATTTATACGCCCCGGTGTCTCCCGTGTACCCTAAACGCCGTAAAGACATCTAGTGCTCCTTGCGCCTCGGCGGACTCGGCCCAGCCCTGAAGGCTCCGGACAACATGCGCTTGACATTGAACCGATCCGCAGCAGGTCGTTGACTGGACATACTGCTCCTCCTGCTCAGCCCCGTGCCCTGCCTCATGAGGCCGCCAGGTCCATCAGACGCGCCCACCGCCGCGCTGTTGCGGCGCATGTTCATGCGTTTTGTGGCGTCCTCGTACTCACTCTGGTGCAGCGTTTCACTCGGCAGGAGGATAGCGCGGTCTAGCGCGTACGGTAGTCCACGATGGCGGCCACGGATCTGCATCGCGATGACGATGAGCTTAGAGAGCGTCCTGAATTGCCCCGAGAAAGATGTGTTGGCACCGGGATACCCGAGACTGAGGCCAACAGTGCCGTACGCGGAGACGATTTCGAAGAGCACGGAGAAGAGGGTAAAGGCGAAGTCGTTCGTGTTCTCAAGGCGGCCGCCTTCGATGATGGCGATGAGGAAGAAGCCCAAGAACACGAACCACAAGTCGAAGGACAGCTGGCGACGCAAGTGGTGCCCCAGGTAGCTGGAGGGTTCGTTGTCGTCGTCGTCGGCCCAGACGCCGAGGGACTTCTCTTCGTAGACGTTGGTTTGCCGCATCGACATGGCGATTGGGAAGATGGAAATGTACATCATAATCAGGTAGCTGACTTGGATGGCGGGATGCAGCTCGGCGATGTTGACGACGGCGAAACCGGCGGTGCGGGTCGCGGCGGCTTGAAACAGACCATCGAGGAAGCGGAAAGCTGGCGGGAGGACGGTGACGGTTGGATCGTTGAGATCGAGGATGATGAAGAAGATCAGATCGATAGCGTTCAGTCCGATCAGCACAGCGAAGAGCCACCAGTTGGCTGTGCTGGGGAAGAGCAGCGTAAAGCACCGACGGGGGTGATCGAGCAGGAAGCGGAACTCGTCCCACACGCCACTCCCCTTGGGCACAAACTTGGAGCAGAGCCAGATTACAAAACGAAGCATGCAGGGAAAGCCTGTGTTTCCGATGATGATCAGGAAAGTACCCAGAAGCAGGGGCAGCACTGCAAACTGGAACGAGACCATGGAATCCGGAGTTAGCGTGAAGCCAAGATCGTTGAACATGGACGCGGGGGTGAAGAAACCCCACCAGACAGGGCTGACGCCCACGTCCTCAACGACTTTCGTGTAGCGCGTCGATCGTGTGATCCAGGGTGTAAGGCAGACCATGCCGAGCAGGTGGAAGCCAACAAAGTAAACGCAGAGAACCCAAGCCAGCGTCTTCAGAGCGCGATACTCGATACCTCCGAGCTCCTCTCGCTGTTCCTCTGTCAGATCGACGAAGTTGGAGTTGCGTCCTATCGTAGGTGCCCAACTGAGGTACGGCATAGGATCTGCCTCTTCCTCTTCCTTGTCCCTCGTGAAGAAGCTGGCGACTGTTCGCGTTCTCGACCGGTTGCGAAGGTGCATGTTGGCACTGGGCGTGTCAGGATCCGGTTTCCTGTAGACGGAAGCGCTGGTGGCAGCGCGCTGGGGGCCGTCGAATGTGATGTGGCTCCTGAACTTGGGTGCCTCTCCGTTCGCTTCTCCAACGCTCATGGAGCGAGATCGCTGCGGGTCGTCGTCTTCGTGCGATGTTTGAGTCATTTCGCGTGCCAGCTCGTCAGTCACGCGCTGCGGCATCAGCCCACGATCAAAGTCTCGTGGGCCCGGAATGCGCAGGAGGCCTTCCCTCGGGTTCCTGTTGCGCTGGATTTGTACAAACGCAATGCTCCGCTCCTTGTCTGGACCGGGGAGTCGGTCTGCGGGAGCATCGACAGCGTCCGAGTCGCGGCGTTGCATCGGGGTCCTGGTGTCGACATTGTCTGCCCACACAATGCCCGAGTTGGTGTGCTGGTAAGACTTTGGTTGCTCGAGGGGCCCAATATCCGCGTCGTCGCTGCTTGACGACCGCGAGGGCTTGCGCATGGCGAGCCCAGCACTGCCGTTCGTTCCCTGGAAGGCCGACTCGTCCTCGATGACTCCGCCGCCGGCGTGTCCACTGGCGGTCCGCATGACGTCGATGCGGCGGCTGCCGACGCCGCGCTCTTCGTCGCCCATGTGTCGGTCCTGCTCCTCTTTCATCTGGCTCTTCCTCCTGGACATGGTGCGGGTGCGGGTGGCGCGCATGCTGCGGGCCTCGAGGACGACGCTCTGGAAGCGCTTCTCGAACCAGTACAGGCGGATGAAGACGACGAAGGTGTTGATGAAGATGGGCGTGCAGAGGCAGGCGATCAGCATGAGGGCAATCTGCTGGTACAGGGCGAGCTTGTTGACGTCGATTCTGAAGTGTGGTCAGCAATTGGTCGCTTCGGTGCCCGGGGCGAACGCACGTATTCAGACCGCTCTGCGTCGCGGAACCGCTCGCGAAGAAGAGAGCATCGATGTAGTCCATGTTCCGCTCGCCATACAGGATGACAGATCCAATCAGGGTCATGACAACGAGGTATGTGTCTGCGCCCAGTCAGCAGTCGTCCCTCACTCAGCAGTCGTCCCTCAGTCAGCAGTCGTCCGCCAAGCCAGCAGTCGTCTGCCAAGCCAGCAGTCGTCCGCCCCCAACGTACAATGCAGCGTTATAAAGTTCAGCTTGGGCTTGAACAGCGCCAGCGCCGCCGGCGTGTGGTCGCGGACCCAGCGGGCAGCAGGGACAATGTGCTCGGCGAACATGATGGCGACGTCCGCGCCCTCCGGCCTTCAGGAGGTGTCGGCAGCGAGCGCGCAAGCAGGCGAGCAGCGGTACAGCGGTCCAGTGGTCCAGTGGTCCAGTGGTCCAGCGGTCCAGCGGTCCAGCGGTCCAGCGGTCCAGCGGTGCAGTGGTGCAGTGGTTGAGGGAGGCGGCGGATCGGATGCGGCTTCGCCAGGAGTTGAACAGCTCGCTCAGCCAAGAAGCCAACGGACCGACCCGAGTAGCGTGCAGCGTGCGAGGCAAAGTGGGTGGGTGTGCATGGTGACCGGGGACGGGAATGGGTGGGTAGAAATGTCGAGGCGGGTCCAAGTGGGCGGCGGTCAGTGAATGGGCGCTGTGCGAGCGCCGTCTCGAACCATCACAATCTCGCACTTGGCATCGTTGTGGATTCCCGCTTGGAGTCCCCAAGGGCCCAGGATGTGCCTCGGAGCTTTTGTTGTGCAGCCGTGGCCCACGCAAAACGAACCGCCCACAGGGAACGCAGCCAATGAAACACCACCAAGCAGCTCCTCCTGAAACACTCAAACCCACGCACGGCCTGTTCTCCAAATCTCTAATCTCTAATCTCGTGCGACCAAGCCGCCGCTGCGCCTCCGCCAAGTCACTGCACGATTGATCTGCCTCCAGTTTCACATCCTTCTCGAAGAAAGATAGACCGTTCCAGCGTGCCCTCACAAAGGTATCGAGTGCGCATAAGGTTCGGACCGCACCGTGACAATACAGCCTTCAGGAGTAGTGTGTACATTGGCTTTCAACAGCACTGACATGATTCAAGAGAACTGCTTCAATAGCACTGTGGGCACCATAGTATTGACAGATCTGGTAGTACATCGTAACGCGTCGCGGCTTCTCTCCATGCAATAACGATGGCCTGAAAGGGATACAAAACATTAACAGACAATGCACCTTCTTCCGCCTGCTCTTCTCCATGTACACCCCTACTCTGTGCCGTTGGCCTTGGTGGGCGTCTCGAGCGTCGGTGTCACCGCCCCCGAGCCTGTGCCCTTCTTGGGCTTGAGTGTGAGCGGGAACTGGAACACTTCGTCCGTCTCTTCCTCCTCGCTGTGTGCTGTTAGCTGTGCTCAGGTTGAGAAGAGCCGCTGGTACTTACGGAAGCTTCCACGCGATGTAGTCCTCGGTGCTCAGCCCTTCACGACCCTCCTGCAGTGAGGCAAAGTCGCCAGGTGTCATCATGCCCGAGCGGTCCCGGGGCGATCCGGGCTCAGATAATGGCCTCGAGATCTTCGCCTCGTTAGCGCTGAAGAAGTCGGGCTCATCATCGTCTTCATATGCGTTGGGGTACGCTCTCCGCAGCGCCAACTGTCGAGCTTTGACGTATTCGAGACCCATGCGCTTCCAGTCAAGCAGATCGCTCAATCGCTCTGTTCGGTTACGCTGGTTGATACGCTGACGCTTGCTCTTTTTTGTGAAGTCGAACATGTAGTCCACGAGCTGGTTGACTGAGTCATCTACGCCCTTCATCCTGCGGTCGACAATGTAGATACCGTAATCCTGGGCATTCTCGATCAGCTCTTCCATGTAGCAACCAAATCCTGACAGGTTGGTGGTGATGCTAGGGACACCCATGACCGTGCACTCGGCGGGTGTGTAGCCCCAAGGCTCGTAGTATGATGAGAACACACCGAGATGGGTTCCGCGGACGAAGTCGTCGTAGTCGAGAGGAAGAACGGGGTTGGCAGAGTTCAGGAACTCAGGGTGGAACACGACCTTGACGCGGTCTGAAGGGTGGTTGAACAGCTGGCATCTTCGCAGCTGGTTCAAGACTGGGTCCTCCGAGTCATTCGCCATGTTGTGGGTGACGATAGGAGGCAGGTTGTGCCTCTTCATTGCGTACAATCGGCGACGGAGCAAGATCTTGTCCTGGGGCGAGAGCAGGTCCTTGTCTTCGGGCAGTTCCTGGCCTTCAGTCCAGGTCAATGAGCGCTCAAAGAGCTTCTTGGCTACGTTTGCAGCGATGTTGTCAACAGTGTCGTGCAGAGACTTGATGACAGCTTGCCCCTTGAGCGAGTCGACGGACAGCGAAGTGGTCTGTGCTGGCAGAATGATGAAAGCCACAACAGTCATGTCCGAGTTCTCGTTCTTCATCTTGTGGTTCAATCGTGCCAGAGACTCGATGAACATATCCACACCTTTGTTGCGGTACTCGTATCGTCCGGCAGTGAAGAAGTAGAGGGTCTTGTCAGGGTCGAAGTCGTTGTGGCCGTAGAAGTGACCTCGGATGAAATCGTTGATCTTGACCTTGGACTGCTGGTGCAAGTTCTGGAACTCGTGGGTAGCCGAGAACTTCTTGACGTTCAGACCGTTGGGGAGGACGCCGTCCGGCTTGCGCTTGAGGAGATGCTCACTCTCGTAGGCGGTGATGTGAGAGACAGTTGTGAACACATCGGCCGCGTGTGTTGCTGCGCGCTCGATGCAGTAGCGGTGGTATATACCGCGCTTCCCAGCCTCGGCGTCGACATCGAAGTATTGCAGGTTGTTGTAGAAATCGACTGAGCCAGCGCAGAGGTAGCGACCAAGTAGCGTGGCGTGGGTGGTGAAGATGGTGGTCACATCGATGCGGCGCTTCTTGCAGAGCGGCACTGCGACGCCAGCGAGCCACTCGTGGAATTGCACGATGATAGCGCGCTTCTTCTCGTGAAATGTGTACTCGCCCAAGAACCATGCAATCAGGTAGCCGAAAACGATGGCCTCGTTGGTCTCAGAGTCGCCAGGGGGCGAGGGAATGCCAGCCGAGGACCACAAGTCGCCCTTCCACTCGTCGAGCCACCTGTAGCCCGTGCTGGTGTCGAAGAGGAGCACGCGAGGAGCTCCATCAATGAGCCAGCGTCCGTACAGCGTCTTGATGCCGCGCTCGTCCATCGACTTGATGGTCGCTAGCAGAGCAGGGTCCTTGGGCTCTATGGGCTCGACCTCGACTTGCGCCTGGTTTGCTGGTCAGTGGTGGAGCATCTACGATTGAGCTGGGATTGCGCGTACCGAAGCTCTGTTCCAGGGCCCCAGCAGCGTGTATGCTGCGCCATACTCGGCGGTAGTGACCTGGGCCTTGGACTTGAGCACAGAGTAGATGCCACCCACTGCGTCGTCGAGGTCAGCGTGTGAAGCGTGAAGTGTGGGGCAGACAGTTCTGGCAGCTCGTACCTCTGTTGGCGACCTCGGTCGCGACCTCAAAGAGGACGTGGTTGTTGATGTCTCGCGTCTCGGTTGCCATTGCGTCGGTCAGAAATGCTGGCAGCTACGTGAGGTGTGACGGGCTGCGCCGCAGTTTTGAGGGTTTGAGGGGAGAGCTGAGAGCGTCCCGGGTCCGGCTGGACAGCTTCGTGCTCGAGGCTGGTCGGGTGGTCGGGCTACTGCAGGCGGCAAGACAAGCGTGAATTTGCTAGTGTTGGGATCGATCTGGCCGTGGCGGGCACGTTGAGGAGCCGCAATCGGGAGCGCAGGGAAAGAATGCAGAATTATTTCCAGGATGGGCAGCGCAGACGAGGGAGGGCACAATCACGGTCAAACTGT
The DNA here is from genome assembly GCF_010094145.1 of Didymella exigua CBS 183.55. Lineage (NCBI taxonomy): Eukaryota > Fungi > Ascomycota > Dothideomycetes > Pleosporales > Didymellaceae > Didymella > Didymella exigua. The sequence continues at coordinate 633,163 of NW_022984788.1, forward strand.
CAATGCATTGAGCTGCCCGACGCCCTCTGCCGCTCGCGAGCGAGGTTGGGGTTTATTGGCAGCTATCACGGGTCCATGCTGCCGTCTGACATCATTTCGCGACCATCGTTGCATGCATTGCCCAATAGCAGCCATCTATGTTGCTGCTACGCCAACTCCACACACTCCGCACTCCACAGCGAGACAAACACGAGCCCAAGCAAGCAATTCTTCCTCTCGCCGCGGCCCGTGGGATGTAAGGAGGTCGTGCAGCCTCAGCAGGGTTTGTCGCCAACAACTCAACAAACTGCCAGTGGAGATGAAAGCGGAGAAACGACCGACGAAAGCCGGGGTGCATTCATCGTCAGCGATCCCCCATCTCGAAAACACCACGTGAGCAGATCTCACGAGCGCCCGGCCAATGTCTGCAGCGCTGTACCGCTGCAGGGCTCCGTCATACCACCGACGATGCGGGGTCAGGAGTTGATGTCTGGCGTTGGCAGATGCTCTCCGCCTCAAGATTATGGAGCTGTGGGGCCTGGAGGTGGGCCACGTGAAGATTTCGACTCCAGCCATCGTAGCGTATCGGGTAGCTAGCGAAATGCAGTAACTGGGCGTCTGCATTAATTCTGTGAAAACCGGGGTTGTGAATACATACAAAAAGTGCAGGCCGAAAATCCACCCGCACAGTGAGCCTCAACAGCTTCCAAACTTCATCAATGCGCCGGAGCACCTAAGACAGCACACGCGAATACGAACCCAACAACAAACGACGACACCCTGATCCCGCAGGCCCCAAACACCATGACTCGGGATATCGAACTCCTGAAATGCTAAGAATGACACCGTTCCGTCCTCTGCCTATCACTTGCCCTCCTCCTGTTCGCCTCCACGCAGCGATCAGCCAAACGCTACTTGCCTGATCGATCAATGATGGGCTCCTTCGCGCCACCGATGTTCGCGAGTAGACTGCCTGACTGGAACTCTCGTTCGTCTGAGAAATCCAACATGGGACCACGTGCCTTCGAACCGTCCATCACTCCACGACCGACCTTTGCATTGCCTTGCGCATAGCCGGCTTGCGAGAGCAATCCGCCAGTGAAGGCTTCACTGTCGTCTTGGGGCACGCCGTTGTGGTTGTTGAAGGTGTGGGCTGCCAATGGCTGGCCACGACCCTTCAGCGACTTGGTACGCTCATTTGGCTGGGGAGCATAAACTGGGCGAGGTTTGGCGCGCCAGTCTGTAGACGAGGGAATCTGAATAGCCTCAACTTCCATCGAAGTTGCGCTCTCCACAAGAGGGCCTGAATTGGCCCCGGGATTGTAGCCTTTGCCCTGCTTGGCAAACTGGGGTGGAGGACGATATGTCGGAGTCAAATCAACCAATGGCTGCGGCATGCCAGGGGCACGCTTGGATGCAGTGCGCCGGATGTCACTCGAAGTCCTCCGGTGATGATTGCTCCGCGTCGAAGAGCTGCGGTTGAGCCCGGAGCTGGGAATCATCTGTTCCATATTGCTGATGAGCGAAGGTCCTTCCGTGAAAGCACCGTTCTGCTTCTGCTCGCGGTCTTGGGCTGCTTTCTGGCGAGTTGTGTAGGCCCGGCCGAGCAGCCCACCAGCGGCAAACGCCTCCTCATCCTGAGATTTGTAGCTTTGCGTGATGGAATTCTGGCGACTGCTGTCTTCGGGGACACTGTTGGTTGCAAATGCAGCAAGACCACGGCTGACAGGCGGTGGCTGCTTGGTTCGAACAGACTTCTTTCTGGCATGTATGGAATGCACACCTAGCTTCGAAAGCGGCGCGTCGTCTGGATACTCTCCCGGCTTGTGGACCTCGATCTCGTCCAGCTTCTTGTTGAAGTCGCTCATGTCGATGAGAGATGTAAAAGCGCCCAACTGATAATGTGATCCCACAGACTCGCCACGGTTGTGCGAAGGGGCTCCAGGTAGGATGCCAGAACCAGCGCTGTCCAGCACTTTCTTCGTAGCGGGTGACTTCTTGAGACCTTCGCCCTTCTCGTACTTCAGATGCCAGCTGCGCCAGGCCTGCAGAGCCTTCCAGAATGCGTTCGCAATGGCCCTGTCGTTCGTACAGAAGAAGTGAACATATTGCGATTCATCTGCGAAGATGTTTGACTTCTGCAGACTCTTGACGGCGAACACAATTTTCTTCGGTGGCTTGACTCTCCCAATCTTCGATTGTGGGACTTGGTAGATGTCGTAGTCGGTAAGATGGCACACGTTCTCCTGGTCCGACATTTTCGCCTTCTCGCTCTTGGCTGTAACAAGCTGGCCGTCTGGACGCAGGAGGAAGAACCGCTTTGTCCATTTCCCGGGTTTCGAAGAGTGGTTCAGCATGCAAGCCATGCCTTCAGGTCTCTTCTCTGGCACACCATAAGAGAGCAGTTCCTCCTGATCGATGCCATCGATTGCCGAGTCGGTGATGATGAGTTCATTCTGATCATCGTAGTCCCAGGAGTTCATGACATCTCGCACGTACTCGTAGTTGCGAAGTGGTCGCTTAATGTCGACTTTCTTGAACCACTCAATAGCCACAGCCGTTCGGACGGGGATTGCGTCTGGGAGAATGACATCAGCTGACTTGAAGAGATCAAGCGGAGTGGTGGTTGGCGTGACCGGGAGCTGGATGCGCCTCTTGTTGAACACGACTGTGACACGCCTTTCGCCGCCGTTGACCGCCGAAGTTGGGGCATCGATACCCAGCACAGCGCCACCGCCGCCGGTCAATATGGCATCCGGCTCCTTGGTGCCACTTGGTTGCCTAGATGTCCGAGGCCTTTGGTCGGTTGAGCTGTTGTGTTTAGCAGTCGGAGGCCTTGTGGCTGAATTCGGCCTCTCGTCACTCGACATTGACAGGCCCTCGTCCTTCCGCCGTTTGAACAGGCCAAAGCCCTCATGGCGTGGCGGTGAAGTAGGAGGGGATCCTGACGACTGTGAGAGAAATGTGCGTGATTTCTCAGCCAGCCGCACCCTGTTCTCCTTTTCAAGCTTTGCACGACGCTCTTCTTCCTTCTTGTGCTCGATCATCTGCTGCTCCTCTGCCTTGCGAAGCTTCTTCCCACGCCCTCTCTCCGCTTTCTCCTCCTCTCGTTGTAGTCGCAGCGCGGCGGCGGCTTCAGCTACGCGCTCAGCTTCCAGATGTGCAGCCTCCTCTTGCTCGAGACGCAGCTTCCCCAGGCGTTCCATCTCAGCTATCTTGGCCTCCTTCGCTGCGTGGGCCTCAGCCTCCATCTTCTCCTTCAGTAGTCGCTGGCGCTCTCTTTCCTTCTGCAGGAGCATCCTTGGATCCTCATGCTGCTGTTGTGGTGGCGGTCGTGCATCTCTGGGGTGGGGCGGTACAGCTTCTGAGCGGTGTTTGGCGGTCCGGGACTGGACGTTGTTCGCTGTCAGCGACGATGGGTTTGGTGTGCTCACGACGCGATGACGGGCAGATGTGGAGGGCTGTAGCGTAGTCTGGGATAGCGGAAGGGCTTGCGGGGTGATGCTGGAGCGTAGAGGCGGTGCAATCGGGCTGGTCGCGTGCGCGGTGGGAGGACGGCGGTGGTAACGGCTCATGCTTCTGCCCATGTTGCTATTGGGTGTCTCGCGCTGGGCGCCTCCAGAAGTATGCGACTCAAGCATGGCGGGCATCGGTGGCATTGGCGGCATCGGGGGTGCGGAATGCTGCGATTGCTGTGCCTGCTCCTGCGCGCGTCTCACGCTGCGGTAACGAGAGACTTTCTGGGGCGCCACGGGCGGCGGTTCTGTTATGTCGCTTGCCATGTTGTGCGACAAATGTGCATCTGCGTTCCTGAGCGTGGGGTATGCAATGCAAGGGACTCAAGTGTGCATCAACTGCTGTACAGTCGCCCATGAAGATCTGAGAGTTTGGAGGGGGACGAGATGTGCACGATTAGCGCGGCAGGTGCAAGCGGATAAACGGCTTCTATTCAATAGGTTATACCAAAAACCAGGTGGATGGCGCATTGCTTCTCATACCACTCATTTCAGGAGGAAGCGTTAAGGCGGCTCGACCTTGCCGGCCTAAAAACAGCCAGGGCAGGTGGATACGTGGACCCCTCTTTTCTAGTGCTAGCTCTAGCGGAGGACCTCTCCTGAAAGAGGACATTGTGAAACGCGCCCATTCCACAGGCCATGAACACCACGACTTTCACCACAGACCCTTGAGACCAGGGATCGCTGTGGTAGCGAGTTGAGACCTGTTGCAGATAGAACAGCAAACTTGTCCCCACGATCTGCTTGCAGTTTCACAAAAGGCGCAGCTCGGTATTCAGCCACGGCTGAGAGGTACCAAACGAATTGCGCTTTGCCAGCCAGCAACTGTGTCCTATCAAATAGTTGGAGGCTGTGGAGGATCAAGGTCGTGAAATTTTACTGGTTCCTTAATTGGGGTGAAGGAGATGAGAGCTGTTGGGGGACGCGCGCCGAGGTCATACGAATAGACGAATACGCGTCTGGCGCGTTGCCAGCTCACCTCCTTATGTATCGATTTGCACAACAGCTTGCACGTGTTCACGTCGGTCAAAACACGCCAGTCGATGTTGCTGACTGGCGTGTAAGAGGCATTACCAGGCACTGCTGGCGAGCGTAGCCTAACTTGGTATCACTCAAGTAGCGGGAAGGCGAGGCTGTTTGCATAGCGGCTAACCTGATCCAATTTCGAGCACTGAGAAGCTAGTTCTGCTGCATGATACCGACTCGAACAGAGTGTACCCATGAGGCCTTCATGTCATTGATAGCAACGACGATCCGATCGCTCCACACTATCACGGTGAGGTCGAGATACATGAGGACGGAATGGCTTCGGTGGTGATGTGCGACTCTACTTAAGCAAAGACAGCTGCTGGATTAATAACAGGATTTTGAAGAGTTCCATTGCACTTACTCGATTGCCAGCTAGCAAACGGAGCAGCCCTGCTCGGTCGATATTTGCAGAAGTTCACCGTGACGTCTTATCCATCGCTACACACATATGTTTTGCCTGTATTCTCTACCCCTGACACTGCGACAACCCTTTGCCCTCGTCTTCGAGCCCAATCCTGTACGCGTCAAATCCGCATGTGCTGTACGCCGACGCTACCACACCACCACACGTACTCTTGCATCCGGACACGTCTAACTTCTAAACAGAAAGTCTGCAGAGAGGACTGTGCAGGAGTTTGGCAGAGAGAGGGCGGGTGTTGCGGCGTTCGATGTACAGCTACTACGCGCCTGCGCGGAGGGTTGGACGTGCTGGAGTGTAAGCCCGGAATTGTTTCATCATGTGGATGGGGGGAGTGAAATTCCTGCTGTGGACGGTGGAGGCGGTGAGAAGGTTGATCGAGAGACGGAGTTGAGGGCGCTGCAGAAGGGGGCGTGGAATGTGAGGTGTGGAGCGAGGCATGGACAGTTGTGGATTGGTGAGGGGGATGTTGCGGGAAGGAGGAGGCGAAGGTTATGATGAGGGAGATACTGGAGAGAGGCGAGGGGGAATGTCTTTTTGATTTTGCGAAGGCGGAGAGGAGTTGGAGAGGGTGCAAGTGGGGAGAGTGTGGCACGCAGTCGTGATGGGTCGCCGCCGCATGATGTTCTGAATGAAGTGGTCCGCTACCACGCATCTCTGGAGGCATGTGAAGTGATGAGAAAAGACTAAGTGGGCAAATGAAGACTCCGATTCCTATGTACAACTAGGTGCTACCCAGCCCATACTGATGCCATGAGGTATCGTAATCAGTCATGGCAAAGTCCCGAACGCCTGCTGCTATGGTACAGATGGGTGGATGATGAAAGGGGGTATTTGAGAAGGAGAACTTGAAGAAAAATGATATAAGAAATGCCGATGCGCATAGTAGCCTTTAAGATCACCATCGCATGTATGCCCGGAAATGCTATGCTTACGCAAGTCCGTATGTGGGAACAGCAACAAATTCTGGTTCATCGCCATAGATCGGCCCTGGAGGCACGCTTATCGCGTCCCGCGTGAGTCATCCAGCTTGCTCGCACACCAGGGCCGCCAGGACTCGAGCTGAGTGAGTGCGAGTGGCTGTGACCGAAGCCGCCAAAGCTGCCACCAGCCGTGGGGTTTCCTGCGCTCCTCGGCCGGGCATCGTTATCCGCTGGTATAGCCAAGAAGCCGCCGAAGCCGTTGGGTACCACGACACTCTTTCGAGCATCACCGCCCCATTGAGCTCCCAGGCCCTTGTGTGCTGAGTAGCTGCTGAGCGGTCGGCCGCCAACCATCGATGCTCGCCTCTGCCCAGCTTCTGGTGGGATGATAGACGTAAATATCCATTCCAGTTCATCAAGACCCTTGGAGAAGATCTCAAGCGGTTGATTGAACAATGGCGGCGGTGCCTCGCTGAATGGACGGATCGGCGGTGCTAGTGTGAGGACCTCAGGGAACTCAGGGTCCTGGACGTACACCTGCCGCAGTCCTGGAAGACTGTTCGACAACAATGACTTGGCCAAATATTGGTAGTAGGACGCGCCTGGCGAATAGATCTGGTTCGTCGAATTTGCGATGATTTCGTAGTGGAGTTTCCGAAGACTGTAAGACTCCAGAGGTGGGAGAGGATCCAAAGGAAGCGATGCTGTGACTGTGGCGTTGTACTCGAGCGTTCTCAGGTTCGGTGCTGCCCTCAGAATGGCGTGCAGGTCCGTGACTGTGATGCCGCTGCAGTTCTTGATGACAAGCGTCTTTAGCCTGGCTGCGCACATGTGGCTCGAGAGGTATTGTACCAGTCCCCGCGCTGTCACACCATGCGCCTTCTCCAGCTTCAGCGTCTCGAGGGGCGGGAACGGTGGCAGGGCAGGTGCATCATGGAAGAAAGAGTCGTTAAGCCAGGCGTCGCCCGTCACGCTGAGCTCGCTCAACCGAGGGAGCATACCAAACACCTGCCTCAATACAGTGGGCTCAATGCGCAGCTTGTTCAGCTCGACCACGCGCAGCTCCTGCCAGTAGCCATGGAGCAGCGACTCCAGCGACTGCTCTCCACCCTCGTTGTACTTCATCTTCTGGATGTGCGGGCAGCGTGCCTGCAGCTCTTGTCGTAGCAGTTGGCATGACTGATCGCCGTTGTGGAAACCGTCTGGCAGATCGATGTATTCAAGATTTGGGCAGCCCGATACGAGGCGCGCTAGATCGGCCTTGCACGACTCTCGTGTCATGTACGGTAGCTTCACGAAGCGCACGCGCTGGCCAAGGTGCTGGTTGCCGCGGACACTGTTGCTCAGTATCTGGAGGCGCGCCGTTGGGACATCCTCCTGGTCGCCATTGCGCGACTTGCGCCTTCGCTGGTCGGCAAAGATCTCTTCGAGCTCGCAGTAGTGGACAGCGTCAATGCGGATACTGTTGTAGCTACACCGGGTCAGCTTCAGAGAGCAGGAGGCAGCCGAGGCACTCACAGCAGACCAGCAGCAATGCCGTACCATGACCGTCGAGTCAGGGCGCAATGTGCCAGGTCACGCATATCGCAGGTCATGCACCCATCATTTCCACTGTCCTCGCTGCCATCCAGCGTGTCATCGGCTGTGTGCGGGCACACCTCCTCGAAGATGCGGCGCAGCACCTTCTCTGGCAGGCGCGTCGTCTGGTCTGGCCCATGGTATTCGTAGGTCGCAGGGGAGTAGTAGTCGTTGCGCGGCGCGCGCAGGTCTACGCTTTTCTTGGGCGTCGACGACTTCTTCCTGGAGAAGCGCTTGAACCACCCCATGATGCCAGCTCTATACACTCGGTCAGTCTGTGTATAAATTTATGGATGGCCTCCAGGCAATTCAGGGTGCGGCGACAGGTACGCGGGGTACATGAGATAGCTCCAGTAGTCAAGACTTACCGCTCCGCGGCTTGTGGGCCCGTTTTGAAACGCCGCGACATCTATTGTCCAGATCAAAGCGCTGAATAACAACTCCACGTTCGAATCTGGTCAGCACTCAATGACGAATTGCGCAAATTGGAGGGCGGAAGTGGGCAGTGGCTGCTAGTGAAGGGCGCAATCAGTCGCAGCAAACGCTCAGTGCGGCGCGGCCTTCGTGTTTAAGGGGCATCCTATGGCCTTCTTGAACGGGACAACGACAAAACACCGAGAAGACGTGGACGAATTGAGCTTGGTCACAATTAGTGCGTAGGACGTGTCAGCAAGGCGGTTGGGCATCCTATCACCGGCACGGCAAAAGGCAGTGAAATGCGGATCGGCTGTGCCGCGCGCTGCTACAAAGAATGGATGAACATGTTCCAACGCGTGTGGCTGCGGGGAAGGGGCAAGGCGGAACAGCGTCTCAGGACTCAGGAGGTCCAGCGTATTTATAGATGTGGGCGTGGACGTCATTCAACGTAGAAGTGATTCAGATGCAATTTTGCATAAAAGACTAAAAGACAGCCAGCGCCTCAGTTGCAAGATAGCGAATCGATAGCTTATGTGTAAAGGAGGCTGGCGTACGACAAGTGCATAACGATTGCGCTGACAACGCACTCGCCAAAGGGCTTCATGTGCAGGGAGCTGCTTGATACTTGTTGCGTGGAGGGCCGGAGTGGCGTGTTCTCGTTGAACCCTGCAATGTTGTGGTGTGCCGGATGCGGCGCATAGGACAGCAGCCTTCAGCTCGAGCAAGCATGGACAATTGGGGTTGCAGGCTGGTGTCAATTCAATACTTGAGTGGAGGCACAGAGTCGCACAGCGGAGGCGTAGCACACGCGAGAGAGTTCAACAGAAGCGTGCGCTGATCAATGAAAGTCGTTGTGGTGGTTTCAGGTGCCAATCGAGCGGGCAGCTTCGCCGAGAGTCCTGTCGCCGACCGCTAAACCGCTACCCGCCTGCAGGCGGCCTCGAGATGGGAACTAGGAGCACGGAGAACACGCGGTTTGAAGCTGGCAGGCGGCATTGTAGAACAATAGGTCCCGTGCGAGTGTCGGACTAGCTACCAGTGTTGTCTGCGAGGGGCTATGCATCGTGAGAGAAATGTTACTGTCCAGACAGAACACAACGTTCATGCTCCGGCTCTGCAGGACCGCACAGATCTCGTCGAACTCGCCAAGTCCCATGTCTGGCGCTGAGAGCGCGTTAGCTCCTCCATCCACATCAAGAAATCTTCTGATGAACAATCGCACGGAGCTGCTGCCATCCCTACCGCACCTCCGTCTCCCTGTCTCATCTCACCTGGAGATCTTCTGCCTTGTCTCGTCTCTATTTCCAGAGACTCCACCGCCCATTTCACCTCCGCGAAGCTTGAAGCTCCCCTCACCAGGTGCTCCTCATCCACCTGCCCGCTGACGTCCACGCGCCTTCCTTCACATCCAGGCCCAAGCAAACGCTCCTTCCCTACCCTCACCCGACGTCAGCTCGCAGCTGAGTGCAGCCACGCCCCACGCATCATTTCGAGAAGATAACAGAGCAGCTGGTCCCCTCAGCAATCCTGTGAACAATGGCCTCCCAACCCACCCCCACGCCGCAGGCACAGAACCTCGACCGCTATGTCGTGATACACGTTGCTACGACGTGTGACGAGCACGGCGTATATGTGACCAAGGACTCTGCCGAGGTCATCGAGCTTGGCTGGATCCTGCTGGACGCAAAGTCTTGCGAAGAGGTACCGCTTCCACCGCATCCGCCATTGCGCTCGCAGCTGCTAATGCATGCTGTCAGCTTCACCGCGAGAGCGTACTTGTGAAACCCGTCAACACTCCCATCACTGCATTGTGCAGTAAGTTGTCCTCTTCCAGCAGCTCGACTCCGCAATTGGCTGACGTATACCTGCAGCAAGCTTGACCACCCTGACCTGGGACCAGGTCCGTAACGCAGGCTCGTTCCGGGACGCCATCAACCGCTTTGATGCATTCGCACAGGAGCACATCCTCCCCAAAAACTACGAATTTGCCTTTGTGACGCTCGATTCGTGGGACTTGCGTGTCCAGCTGCCCCGTGAGGCCCGCGATAAGGCCGTTGTCCTGCCTCCATACCTTCAACACTCTCGTACATTTGATCTGCGCACTGAGTACCAGCGCTGGCAAGCACACCACCCCGAGTCGCTGCCGTTCGGCTCGAGTGCGTTGACTAATATTTGTGCTGCTCTTGAGGTCGAGCCTGTGCAGTCATCAGCTCCTATCAAGCACAATCTCCCCTTTCACCTGCAGGCCCTCGCCCCCGCCTCGCCAAGGCGGGCTATGGAAGAGGCTGTAACCCTCGCTAGAGTACTGCGTGGCCTTATCCGCAAGAGTCAGCCGCCCCAGGAGCACCCCGACGTGCTCACCAAGCCCATGGACGCTCGCGCCGACGTTCGGGCTTTCCTTTCCGAGCGCAGCAAGGTCCTTCATATGAGCGGTCTCCCCCACGACACCACTCAGTCCGAACTCGAAAGTTGGTTTACTCAGTTTGGCGGTCGTCCAATTGCATTCTGGACGCTGCGCACCCCCGATCAGCACAAGCCTACCGGTACTGGTTTCGCCATTTTCTCATCCCACGAAGAGGCTGCCGAGAGTCTCTGCATGAACGGCCGCGCCCTCAATGAGAAGGCCATCGAGGTCTCGCCTTCCTCAAGTCGAGTCCTCGACCGCGCTGCAGAGATCATTACACCCTTCCCTCCCAGCAAGAACAGGCCTCGCCCAGGTGACTGGAACTGTCCCTCATGCGGGTTTTCCAACTTCCAGCGTCGTACCGCGTGCTTCCGCTGCTCCTTCCCGGCTATGCAGCAAGGACCTCAGGGTGGTGATCCTATGGGTGGATACGGCGGTGGTTACGGTTACGGTCATCCCGGCATGATGGGTCCTCCCCAGCATCATATTGGTGGTCACGGACACGGACACGGCATGGGCGGTGGTCACATGCGCGGAGGTACCGGCGTCGTTCCTTTCCGTGCTGGTGACTGGAAGTGTGGCGAAAATGGCTGCGGCTACCACAACTTCGCCAAGAACACGGCTTGTCTGCGCTGCGGCGCGAGCCGCGCGGGAGCTGCCGTTGTCGCTGACAGCGCCTTCCCCTCGCCTATGGACACACCCTCAAGCTTTGGCATGGGCCCTCCTTCCATGGGTGGTACTCCTGGCGCTGGACCCTATGGTCCTGCTGGCTACGCTCAGGGTGGCTTCCCTCCTCAGCAGTACGGTGGCCCTTCCAGCCAGTATGCGCTGCCCTCTGGCATGGGTGCTGCGAGCCCCTACCCTCCTATGGGCGCTCAGTACTCCCAGAACGGCGGCATACACTCAACTCCTTTCGACAGCCGTTCTGCCGAGGCTGCCTTCAGCGCTGCTGACAACTACCCTAACCAGGGCGCCCCCAACGGTGGCGGCGATCCATTCTCTTTCCTTTCTACTGGCTTCAACTCGCTGTCGATGAATGATGACCGTCGCAACAATTCGAACTCGGCCAATAAGTCGCCGGCGTAAGCCACTCGTATATAAGGTATCATACATGCCCTCGGAGCTCTTCAGCAACTTGTCATATGCATCCTTGGATCTGCACAAGCGATTTGGTATTGGACGGTTTTTTCGGAAAGGCTGGCGCGGGCAAGATTGAATTCGGGGAGTTCGTCATTCAGAAATGGTTAAGATCTCGTGGCATTTGCGGGCTACCTGGCATGGAAATGGTCGGTGTGCGTATAGAATGGGGACTTCAAGCGATGGAGTTTGATACCTTAGCGGACGGTGGTGTTCCGGGGTGGATTTGCAACAAAAGTACAGGTTCGGCTGTGCGGCGGCAACAGGGGCTGATTGGAGCTTTGGATCTGTCAGTCTGTCCTCTTCCTTAAGCTATTCGTGTTCATGCGATTTTGTTTTTCGAATAATTGCGAATTGAATTACTCAATTCGCTTTGCATGTTATTCGATCTCATTCCTTTTTGCTGGCATAGCGCGGTGGGTGGTAGCGAGGCGCTGGAAGGATATCGGTTTCCTTGGTCGATCATTCAATATTCTTCCATTCCCGATTTCAGCTCGTCTTACAATGTCTCATGGTGAACGGTGTGTTCTGCATCCTGGCCTCAAGTCTCTGCATGTCAAACCCACCTTTTCATCTCACTACTTGCTTGCCGCTGTTCTCAGTCAGCCGTCTTTGTGCATTCTCCGCTCTTCAAATTGCCATCTGAGTACACATACATGCAGTAGAATGTACCATTCAGAATGTAAGAAGCATGTTCGTCTTTTGCGCATATTGCTGTGGTGATCTGAATATTTGTTTACTGCTGCGTTCACCTGTCCGGCGTATGTGTGCGAAATGATGGCCTAGCTCAGGCGGTCTGGCTGAAGCCTACACCCACAACCCTTTTCGATCAAGGTGAAAATGCGCAAGTTTCCCTCCTTTGTGTCATGGCTGGCGATCACGTAGATCCTATCAAGTCTCGCCCCTCTAGTAATACCCCTCATAAGCCTCTTCAGTCTGAGTGACGACGAACGTAGAGCAGCTGCTAAAGTGTAGGAAGCCATCGTGAGTTGTATGGCGTGAGATGGCTTGCAGGGTGCTCAGTCGCTGCCGTTGCTAGCACACCCGATGCCAAACACTTTCCAACAGTCAAGCAGTTTCGACATCTGCTAAAGCCCAAGTTCACAAGGTACCCATTCTGCATCCCGGAAAAGGCGCGCCAAGTTTTCACCGCATACCGGTACAGTCCAACCTCGATCGCGATTCGAAAACACCACAATCACACGGTTGCAACATGAGCTGTCGCCACCGCTACAAGTGTCCAATTAGTCTCATGTTGCATCAGCTATGTACCACAGGTCTTGCCTTTATGAGGATAGTCATTGCGCTTACAAAGACGCCACCCAAGCTGAGGCTGAACCACAACTACACGTAGCTCAAAATATCACAGTAAGATGGCACGTATGCGGCGAGCCAAGACGAAAAATTAGGATAATGAAGTGCTCGATATCCTCCTCAATGATCCGGCAGGCTGGTTTCCTATCAGTGAACTTTGGCTCCGCGTAGTGCAATACGACCTTGAATTCACAACAACAGGCCGTGACCCTCGCGGATTCAGAAGTCTCGGCCATACCGTCTCGGCCATATGTATGCTTCAACGTCACTTTCGGTACTTGCGACGCTTTCTGATCGACAAACGCCCATTGTTTCTAATTGCGCATCGAGGTAACGCTTATCTCCAAAGCATCTGCGGTGTTGCGACTGATTCCCATACCCATCGTCCTGGTCATCTACTGCATCTTCGTGCAGAACCGGACTCATGACGGCGTTACCACGTCTAGAGTATCTCAATGGGTCAGTACAAAAACTGGCATAAGCTCATCCAACCTCACTGCCCTAAAATCAACATTCAGCCATGGCATCGAGAATTTCCGGACTGACCTTGCCATGGCTCCCGAAGATGCTCGACCTCGCACTGCGCACATAGAAATTAAAGACGGGCACCCGACCAGTCAGGAGACTACCTTTGAGCCTTTTGCTATCTCCAAGACCCCTCTTTCAAGACTGGTCAACTTCACGGAAGAGCAAGAGATTAGTGTGATGAGATCACATTATCTTATGCGTACCTCTGCAAAACGTCTTGCACCGCAGCTCACATTCGCAAAGGATGCACAAGGCATTGTGACGACTGCGAATGCGAAGTACATGCCAATCCTGCTTGTATCACTCCGCATGCTGCGGCGCACTGGCTGTCAACTTCCTGTCAAAGTTTTCATCGACAACTGGACGGAATACGACCCTCAAATTTTCTGAGATATACGACAGAGCACCAAACGCTCGAGCACTAACAAGTGTCGCGGAGCAAAAGGTCCACCTTTTACTCCCTTGAGTAAGTTCGTCTTAACCGTGACAACAAGCTACCAATTCAAACCCTTCGCCATCCTCTTCTCCTCTTTCCAACACGCCTCATTCCTCGACATCGACGCTTTCCCTGCGCACAACCCAACATCTCCCTTGATCACGCCACCATATACAACCCACGGCCTCGTCTTGTGGCCCGACCTCTTCGGCCTTAAAATATCAGAGCACTACTACCACATCACCTGTAGCCCGCACGAACCCCCCTCCGCACGCCCGTCCACAGAAAGCAGTAACATACTTCTCAACAAAGCCATCCATTGCGAGAGTCTACTCATGATGGTGTACTACAACTATCACGGTCCGGACTACTACTACCCGCTCTTTCTCCAAGGCTCGCACGGTGCAGGCGACGAGGAGACGTTCGCGCAAGCCACCATAGCTGTCGGATTGCCGTGGTACTAGGTCAAGACCAGTGTTGCAGGAATAGGGTACTTTGAGGGGGGTGAGTATCGGTTGAGTGGACTAGCGCAGATGGATCCGCGAAGCGACTTTGTTTACAGACCGCCGAGTAAGAGCCATATACATGGCAATGATCAATGGGATGGTTTTGATGAACTGGCGGAAGAACCGAAGCCGTTGTTTGTCCATCAGAATATGGATAAGTTAGACCCGAAGAAGATCTTGGACATGAATGAATCAACGGCGAAGAGGAAGGATGGGAAGTATACGAGGTTGTGGGGTGAGGTGAAGGGCATTGTGGAAATGTTTGGGTATGATGTCGATCGAAGGATGTGGAAGGCCGTGCTCGAGGAATATTGTAGAATCGACGGTGTAAGTGAGACTTGTGCGAGTCTAAGAGTATACTACACGGAGGTATTTCTAGCAGTCAATGGTTCTGACTCCCTGGCGTAGACATGTATTGTGACAAGAGTTTCCATTTTTGTCCGTCATCCATGAGGACTACGTCACGCTCGACACCTTACCTGAATGTCCACAGGCTCGGAAAGCCTGCCTCCGTTGTTGGCTGTTTCAATCAAACGTCATTCTCGAAGCATCCTGCCGCTTACAACCGTGTTCAATGCCTCGTCTCATGTATGGTTGTGTCCAGTCCGGACTTCATTCTCTATTCCGATCCAGCATTAAATCAAGTCGTCATTGTCTGTGTACAACGGCTACGATGATATCGATGCCTTATCAATTCGCGCCGATTCCAACAAATCTTCTCTTAGCACCCAGACCAACAAGCATCCATCCTCCTCCTGTGATCTCGACACCGGCGAGCCCGCTTAGCGCCTGCATAAATATGCTTCGACTTTGCCACTGCCTTGGGTCTGGGGCTAGGGGCATTTTTGAGAGTGCGGATCGTGTCTGCCAAGAGAATCTTTTCTTCGGGATGAACCAATGCACAGGACTCGATGGAAAGTCGCCGTCGCGTGGGATGAGAAAGATAGAGCACTTATAAGCGCCGCTTTGGCTTCTTCGTCCGGCCAACAAGGACCATGGCGTGGTACCTCATGTTTTAAGTGACCTTGGGAGCGCTCAAGCACTCGATCGTCCGAGTGCGCAGTATTCAAGGTCGGTTTAACATGCAATTTATCTGACTGCTTGAAAGTGATCCGCATAAAGCGAATTGGCGCAGAGCGCTGTCCAAGAGCCCTTCGCCTGGGCATTCAAAACTTCGCGTTACCATAGTTATCATCTCGAAGATGAGATAGCGTACGTAAGCCTCACTAAGCTGGCGCCCCTGACTATTAGCAATATCACTCTAAACTGACCTAAATCTCGACAAGTCTGCCTCGTGGAAACCCACTCTCGAGCACAGGAGCGACCGCATCGAGAGACAATGCTACGCCTGAGAGGAGCTCCGAGACTATACGAGCAAGTCAGCTGCAAGTCACGAGCAATTATCACAGCATGCACAGGGCTCTCAGCTCAACAATGGTTGTGATGTTGAGCTGGTGCAAGCTAGCGGTGAATTCCGCCTACGCCGACTTCGCATTCGGCAAAGGTCGGATGACCTGGTGCTGGATCTCCGAAATCAGATAACAAACGATCTGATAACCTCACAGGAAAGAACCGCGCCTAACGCCGCCAACTCGACATGTCTTCTGACGATCAAGGCATTGCCGCCCTCACGCCTCCAGCTGACCACCACAGCAGTGCTGGCTCACCCGCCGACTACAGCTCGCCACAGTCCTTCTACAGCCCGGCTGCAGAATCTGCTCGCCGCCAGTCCAACGCCCGCAGTGAGTATATCCCCGCGCTCTGCTTGCACCTCCGCCCCGCCACATCCCATAGCTATGGGAGCTAGCACGTCGCCACCAATATTGACCTTCTCCCTCCACTGCATGGTGGCTGCTTAACTGGCAGGTCCAGCGCTGATGTGCGGGGTCTGGCATTCCGCTAACCTGTTCTGATCCGTATATCTCAGTCTGCACAGACTCGAATGCTAACTCCGCCAGCTCTCGTTCCCACGCCTGCCTTATGCACAGCAACCTCTCCTGGCACTGTTGCCACGACGTCTTCCACATCTAGCAGCGGCGGCCCCTGCACTCCAGCAGCGGGCGGCCCTACCGTTGGTCCCACAGGCCGGAGCTATGTCATCCCTCCGAGGCCAAAGCCTGGCCGCAAGCCTGCCACCGATGAGCCTGCCTCTAAGCGCAAGGCGCAGAATCGGGAATCGCAGCGAGCATTTCGCGCTCGCAAGGCGGCCAAGGTGACAGAGTTGGCCGACCAGGTCGAGCAGATGCAGCAGAAGCACAACGAGGAGAAGAACGATCTGCTCAACGACATCAATAATCTACACAAGCAGCTGCACGATGCGAGGCGGGCGCTAGAGGATCAGTGCAACTACACCAAACAGGTTGAGGAAGAGCGCGACTACTGGAAAGAGCAGCACGATACAGTGCTACGCAATCAACAGAACGACAACGGTCAACCCACCAGCCAGATCAACGGCCGCAACGATGCCACCGCGACCCTATACCAACCTCCTGCATCTCACAGCTCCCCGGCTCGTCACTCTGTCAGCAGCTTCCCTGGGTTTGGCACGCCTATCTCTGATGACGTCCCTGGCGGCTGCTCTAATTGCCAGCCTGGTAATTGCGCTTGCATCAACAGAATGGAAGAGGATATGAAGGATTTGGAAAACATGATGGACCAACCCTTCATGCCCGCCGTTCCATTGCCACGCCGGAACAATCGCTCGACAACCGACGTCCAGCTCACCCTTTCGTCCGAACCAGAGGAAATTGACTTCACTGGATTTGGGCGACCTTCGACAGCGTTGCTCGATGATGATCAGAAGATCCACGATTCGTGTGGCTTCTGCGAGAACGGAGGCCACTGCGTCTGCCGAGACGCCCGAGAGAAGCTACTGGCCGAGGCCGAGCTTGCGCCCCTCTCGCGTGTTTCGAGCGGTACATCTGTGCAGCAAAAAAAACTCATTTTGCCTGGTGGTTGCGACGAATGTCAGACCAATCCTGCGAGACGAGCCTGGTGTCTGCGTGTCGCACAGCTTCGCGAGGAGGGAGGCCCTCGATCAAGGCGCAACTCAGGGCCTAGGAGCCCCAAAATAGACACATTGGAGCCACCAGTCGTCTCGCAGATTGACATGAACATCAGCCGCGCATCTCCCATTCCCGGGAAGCGATCCGTTGGCTGCAGTGAGACGTTCACACTTCTTGATGGACGCATCCCAATGGATGATCCTTCTGTATTCCGGACTTTGCGGCCCATGCTTTCTGATGGTCGACGCGACACATTTACCATGGAGCCGCGTGTGTACAGCGCCATGGAGATCGACGCCGCAGATATCATCACGACCATGCAGAACAGCAGAGGCCCTCTGAAGCCGCGCGAGTCTGATGGCGAGTATGCACCGCTGGTCGCTGCTGCCGAAGAGCGCCGCCGTGCCACCCACTCGCCTGCCGTTCATCCCTCCCAGGACGACCTTCCAATTCCCATGGAGCTGTAGAACATTGCGCTGCATTTCCATAGATTTTCCTGCCCCCTTTCAGTCAGTGTTGATACCCTTTTAGTTGCCTTACGTGACCTGGCCGTACAGCACGGGGAGCGCATGTATGCACATGAATGCATTCACGTTGGTTATGTATGGCTACGCTGATCCAAGGTTCATTCCGTTCCTCCCCGTCTTTTCAAAGAGTTGACTTGCGACAGTCCTCATTTCAGCTATGCGCAATTAGATACAATGAATGAATGCCATAATCTTACAATTATCTATCGTGTCGCTTGAAGCAGTGTCTCCACATAAACCAAACCTAATGGATAACGCACCGACACTTGTGCATCGATGACATGAGCATATGAAGATGTTGCTGCCTCGCCACTCTCGCGATCAGCCCATCGCAACACTCACCTTCCGGAACCCGTTCAGGCGCCCAAGTGAAACCATCAAGCCTTCACAGCCCAGACACTCGAGTCACCGTTTGCACGAATCACACGACCCTCTGAAGCACAGACTGCACCTCCTCACCGCCCAAACGGCACGCCAGGCATTGGGTGGAGATCCTTCGGGTCAGATCGGCGATGGCGCAAGCGAGGTCGTCTTGCGACGTCATCTTATTCGCTGCATTGAGAAAATTTATCTTATCTGATGATCAGCTGCTGATGGCTGGAGAAGTCCGACGTCGCTGGTGGTGTGATTGGATGGACCATGATGCGAAAGTGGCAGGAGGTTGCGAAGACGATCGGGAGTTGCGCAGCGTACACTGCGGAGTTGGTACGTAAGATGTCGCTCATTATGACGCTGGTCGCGAGTGTGCTGGAGTGTGAGAGCGAGCTTAGCTTGGACGACTGTGGGGAAGTGTCCTGCCACTGTTGTTGCTTAGGGGCCTTCTTGGATGCCGAACAACAGAGACGGCCAAAGCATGCTACGAGCTTAAGAGTTGATGCTGAATCACAGCTACTGGGATCAGATGTGGTTCGGGTGATGCTTGAGGGATCACAGCCCTGCCGAAGCTGCCAAGATGCCGTTCGCTGATGCACCTGCATGGTCCCTCCAACCCCACCTCGCTTCCTGTACTTGCCATACGGGGGAGCTATTAGACGTCTCCACACAAATGCAAGCCCACCGTTCAACACATTTACACCGTCTTCCCGCGTCTCTGCATCAGTGTCACTTGCTATATAAGCCCAGCCTTCAACCCACTCTTCCATCAGCCAATCACAACCAATCATGGCACTTTGGGTATGTCTTCACCACGAGAAGAACCACAATTACGCTTACTAACGGAAATCCGTAGCGGAGTGGTTAACGCGATGCCCTGCTATTCATGGTAAGGCATTTCCTTCGGGAGCGTGTGTTCGAATCACACAGGTGTCGATTTTTTGTCTTACGTGGTGCTCTACAGGGCGGGCGTTGAAGTTTGGTGCCCACATGTGTGGAGAGCGATGGCATGCAGAGGTTGAGCAGGCAGCTTTCTTTGCAGCTCCAGAAAAGCAGTGGATGGAGAAGGGGAATGAGGCGTTAAAATTCTTGAAGTTCTGGGTGCAAGGTTCTGCTAGCGTGCTTTTGGGCGGACGCTGAGCACTCATAATTACTTCGAACAGCTTCCTGGGCACTTCACCCCAGAGCGAGTGGCACACTGTTGAGGTTGTTCTTACTGAAGTGACTTGGTCTGCAGGTTTGCTCAGCAGCAGGCAGAAAGGAGACACGCGAGCAGCTCATGGGGAAAAGGCGGAGCGTGTACTGCGTAACCACTCAAGCTTATACATGCGAGCAGCTTTAGAACGTGGCATGGCGAGCAAGATCAGAAGCTCGCGGACAGTGCAAGCCTACCAGAGCGTAGCGTCCCGCTTGCGTGGAACAGGCAAGCGTATGGGAATTTATTGCTGACAAAGATACAGGAGCAGCAAGGCTTGAACCGTGGGATGTCTACGAGCTGTTGAACTTGGATCGATGTGTTTGTATTGAATACAACAACATGTAAGAGTTCTGTCCATCCGAAATCAATCAAAGAGCAGCATGATGCGGCTGAGCACCTCCAACATACGCTACGAGGAGATTGCTCTTTTGCTGCGGAAGTTGTGAGGCGCAGATGAGAAAGTAGGCGTGAGCACAACGCGTCGACGCTAAACTTTGTGGTGACGGGAGACATCTCTTCCTACTCTTATCAACACCAATCTCTGCTTCAGCCACGTGGACATGAGCGCATCGTGAGCTACTCCGACTAGAAATCTCATGACTGCTCCATTATCGGAATTCAGATTCGACTCATATCATACCGTGTACGAAGGAACGGGCCATCCCTGTGTTCGCGGCGCGGCGCCCGTTCTCGAATGCCTCGCTCAAGGCCGCATGGCTACCCGCACTCGGTTCGACACATCTGCAGGGGCCGAGAAGATGGTCTGAGGCGAGTTATCGCATGTGGAGAGCGAATTGATGAAATTGCATTGAAACTACAGATAATCACATCGTCTACGGGAATGTTAGGCCAGCGCACTCTGAGATTGCTGACGCAAGAACACAGCAGCAGTGACAGCGTCCCGATAACATCAAGGAGTCGATCAGGATACCTACTAGACTCTATCTATCACAAGGTAATTGCCGCAATCATCAAACCACCACCCTGAAGGACGCAGTCTCAATCGGACCGAAAATACAGCAAAAGGGCAGCCTGCTTCATTTGTCCAGAGGCGTATGAGTATCATAACCCGTGAAAAGAGCCGCATGAAGCACCTGATGGGCGGAATGGGCCAGGGGTCACGTACAATGCCGCAGCAAGGCACCGGCAGCTTCATCTTCTCTGTTCGAGCGGAACATGCGCATCAAGAAGTGTCCTGCCAATGCGCTTTGCGGTACGCGCATTCCAATGCGGAAACGGGAGGTCAGAACGCAGCTATAACCTCTTGTACTACATTCCTAGTCGTCGCCACCTCAACTGGATTTTACGCACCACCAAAAGAGCTTGGAAGGCTCCGCTGCCTCTTGAAGATGGCGCTAAAAGCAGTGGGGTTTGTTTTGATCTGGCTTCCAAGAATTCAAGCTCACCATCTATATCTTCAAGTGCGTCGAAGCTGGCACAATGTCTAGCCAAGCCTTCCTTCAGTCACTCTTTTAGACACTCACACTCATTTCCACTGTCTCTCCTTTGAATTCATTGAGGGCTCACCAAGATGAAGTCCCTCGTGGTAGGAGCTATGCTCCTGCATAGCATGAATGCGCAGCTTGTACCAGCTGCGGGTGCAGATACTGCTCCAGTAGCCCCAGGTATTAATGACCCACCTGAAGAAGACCTAGCGCTAGGTTCCCCCGACGTCATTGTACCACTGCCTAATCTTTCCGAGTTTCCAACTGGGACTGCGGATGTGGTGTTCAATGAGCCTACGTCCGTGGCACCTTTTGGCGCTGGCAGCACGACAGGAACTGCCATCAGCTTTGGTCCAGACGGCTGGAAAGTATTAGAGACTGACACGATTCCAGTCAACGCTTTCATCCCTTCTACTCAGCCCCCAGCTCTCGATGCGGCACCAGCCGGTATTGCAGCCGCACCGCCTCAGCAACTGGCTCCCGAGGCAGTACAGCCGGTCGCGATACCTGTCCAGCAGCCCCAGCAGGGTCAGGGGATATTTAACGATTTCGCAGGCCCTGCTGTCGCCGCTCCGCCTTTAGCTGACCCTGCAGTGGCTGTTCCTCTGGCTGCTGCTCCTGTTGCCAACATTCCGCCCGCAGCCGCGCCTGTCGATGCGATTGCAGCGGCTGGACCTGCTCCTGTCGCCGTCCCTATCGCCGCTCCTGTCATCGCTCCTGTCGCCGCTCCTGTCGCCTCGGACCCGAATTCCATCATTGTGACCCCCACGCCACTCTTTGCAGGCAGTGCTGTCCTGCCCATCGGCGTCAATCCCTACGTTGGCCCCTACGAACCCAACAGCATCTACGATCCCAACAGCCCCTACTACGACCCCACTGCTCAGCCCCCTGGCTGGGAGGGTGAGGATAACGGCATCTACGACGGCGAGGATGACAATGCCTACCGGGGTGGTAAGCCCCCGGTCAAGAACCCAGGATATGATTACGATGACGACGAGGAGTGCCCAGCCTGGTGCCTTCCTGAGGACGACTCCTATCCCCCCTCGACTCCCGATTACGATTCGAGTCCTTACGAACCTACTGCTACTCCTAAGTATCCTGATTATGAGTCCGTGGCTAAGCCATACCCGGAGACCACGCCTGAATACACTCCTTACCCCAAAGAGTACCCCACTCCTTCTCCCAAATACGCCGCGGACCCTTACCAGGAAGAGCCCGTGACTACGCCATACCCGGAGTATGAGCCCACCCCTGAATATACTCCTTACCCCAAAGAGGACCCCACTCCTTCTCCTAAATACGCCGCGGACCCCTACCAGAAAGAGCCTTACCCAGCCCCTACTCCAGACTACAAGGCTGAGCCTCAGTACTACCCTGAGCCTGATCAGAGCTACCCTCAATTCAAGAAGGTTCGCTCGATCCTCCGCGCTGTCCGTCGTCAAGTCTTCAACTGGCCTCAGACTGCTGCTTACCCGCAGCCCGCCTACTCAGATGACGAGGATTCTAGCAGTTACGACGGAGAAGACGGCTCCATTCCTGACTGGCTCTACGACATTAGCGGGGCCCCCAAGAAGCCCAGTCTTGCCCCCAAGCCCAAGCCAAAGTGTCCCAAGAGCTGCTACAAGCCCAAGACCTCTACTGATGGCTACGCAACCAAGTCTGCCAGGCCTACCTACACTTACACTCGCAAGGGCGGCTACAAGACCACTGAGGAGCCTTACCAAACCACTTCCGCCAAGGACGGTTACTACGGAGATGAGACCACAGACGCTCCTTACGCCGACTACACTTCGAGCGTCTGGTACCCCCAGGGCAACAGTTCCGCTCCTTCCTGGCCCACTGGCCCTACCGGTGTTCCTGATATGCCAACTTCCATTCCTGACGAGCCTACCTCTGTCCCCTCTGAGCCTACCACGCTCGCGACTTACTACCAGCCTCAGCCATACCCTGAGCAGACTGGTGGCGGATCTCACCCTGGTAGCCCAGCTGGCGACTACACTGGCGATACCCTTGACACTATCTGCCCCAACACCTGCAACCCGTTCAACCCGGCCGAGAACTTCTGCGACATCACTACCGGCTGTGCCACCACTGGTGGAAGCAAGTACTACTGCGCCTGCCGTGCCGGTTTTAGGGCCGACAACTACAACGCAAAAGACTTCTCCAAGCAGTTTAAGGTTGCTGGCCAGCCTTACGTTTACCTCGCTGTCAGCACTTCTTGCAACACTCCCTGCAGCGACCAGACCTGCAGTGAGGTCTTGGAGCGCTCGCAGTGTAAGTAAGCGCGCGTTGAGAAGGAGAAACGATGCATTGATAAAGATGAAGAAGGCCGGAGTTCCATATGTTATATCTCACATGTCTTAGTCCAATGTTTCTGCACGGTGGAGTTCGGGCTGTATGGAGGATCTAATTTATGTACAACCAATGCATGTTCTCCTACAATGAACGCGATCGGGGGAT
The DNA here is from genome assembly GCF_010094145.1 of Didymella exigua CBS 183.55. Lineage (NCBI taxonomy): Eukaryota > Fungi > Ascomycota > Dothideomycetes > Pleosporales > Didymellaceae > Didymella > Didymella exigua. The sequence continues at coordinate 656,354 of NW_022984788.1, forward strand.
ACTGCTGCTGTGAAATCGACTTACGATGAATGCGAAAGGTATTCTGCCCAGGTCAAGATAACCTCGCTGCGCTAGTGCTCCGATTCCGCCGCCACTCTTCTACCCATGATTATCAAGCACCACAACACTCACGTCACGCTTCACACAATGCGCAACTTTTCGCGTTTCTCTCACCGACACCTTCTTCTCATACCAAATTGCGCCCCCGACTGATGCACGCCACCATGCCTCTCGAGAATGTACGAAACATCCTTCTTATCCTGTCTGGCAAAGGCGGGGTAGGCAAGTCGAGTGTAACAACCCAACTCGCCCTTACGCTCTCGCTACAAGGCCACTCCGTGGGCGTCCTCGACATCGATCTCACCGGTCCCTCGATACCGCGCTTCTTTGGTATCGAAGAGAAGAAAGTCCGCCAGGCGCCAGGCGGCTGGATACCCGTCGACGTCCACGAAGCGCAAACCCTCTCTTCAAAGAGCACATCCGCAAATGGCGACGCAGACGCACAAGGGCAGCGTATTGGCGCACTATCATGCATGTCGCTAGGCTTCATCCTTGCCAACCGCAGCGACGCCGTCATCTGGCGCGGCCCCAAGAAGACCGCCATGGTGCGACAATTCCTCACCGATGTGCTCTGGCCCGAACTTGATTTCCTCCTCATCGACACCCCGCCGGGTACTTCAGATGAACACATTTCGCTCCTCGAGACGCTCCTTAAACAAGTCGCGAGTCCTACGGCGCCGCCGAACCAGCTCGCTGGTGCTGTCGTCGTTACCACACCGCAAGCGATCTCCATATCAGATGTCAAGAAAGAGTTGAACTTCTGCAAGAAGACGGGGATAAGAGTTCTGGGCGTTGTGGAGAATATGGCGGGCTTTGTGTGTCCAAATTGCAGCGAGTGCACGAACGTCTTTAGCAAGGGCGGTGGAGAGATCATGGCAAGGGATTTCGAGGTTCCGTTCCTAGGATCAGTGCCAATTGATCCTGCGTTTGTTATGCTGGTGGAAGAGGGTGCGAGACCGGTTTATCCTCAAGGCACAGTCATCGAGGATACGGATATGAGCAGTAATGGTGCGACAGGGGGGTCGAGCGAGGGCTTGTTCGTGGACAAGTATAGGGACTGCTCGCTGGCGCCGTTGTTTGATGGGTTCACTAAGAGGCTGTTGGTAGATATTAGAGGGTATTAGAGGGCTTGCATGAGCAAGAACCTGGACGACTACAAGTGCTGAGCAATGATACCACGCCTCGTTCCAACGGTGCTTCGACATCTCCACACTGTTATCAGAGCCATTCGTTTCTGACACTCACAGCATGATGTTATTCGTGCAAGTCGGGATATACCTGGTGGTAGCAGTGAGAGAAGCCCTAGCGCGGCAGGTACGTCAGGCTCATTCTGTCTCTTCACACCGACGTATGAGCTACCCGAGCTCACCCGTCCTCATGATCCTATGCCACAGTGTTTGGGTGCGCGCTCGGCTTGCGCTGCGTTCGCGAGTAGGTGAGAGAGCGGCAATCTGCTGCCTATAGGTAAAAGAAGCCCACAAATATCTGTTTCAGTGAGTTCTAATTGGATCACTACCTCCCAGTGACCTACATAAAGAAATTCCGTCACCCCCATTACTACCCACAACCGCTAATTGTGCTCTTCACACCTCGATATCTCCAGCGACCCCACCACATCACGATTTCGAGCAACTTTTAACATCCACTTGAGCGACGATGGCGGGATTCGCGAACTCTATGCGCAGCCTCTTGAGCCGCGGACAGCCTTCCAGTAATTGGACTCCGGGTTCGATTGCGCGCTTCGACGGCATGGGTGATAGCCATAACCATCCCCAGCAGCAGCATTGCGGTACCTCTCTACAGCAAGCCATCCACAACGGTTCAGCGGCTGCAGACGACTCTGTGCCACCTCTACCGGGACCTTACGAGGCTACTGGACAAGACTATACTTGTCAGCCTGCTATTCCGCACAAGTGCAGTCAGCCAGTCCAGCGTTTCGCAGTAGAACAGGGCGGGGAAGATAGTGATCATATGTCTGATACGGTGCAAGAGCTTGAACAGACGGAACAGGAATTGATACGACAGGTGTCTTCGCGTACGGTGACTGCTCAACCTTCTGAAGCTCCAACCCCCTCTTCCCACATCGTCAATCATTCTCGTGCCATACAGCTCCAAGATACTGTGAATCTCGAAAGCGCGGAGGTTCAAGTGAAGCACGGCCCAGCAATTGAAGAGCACGAAGACCACGACATGTTCGCCGAGTTCACGAACGAAGACTTTCACGAGGGTGGTGCGCAACCCAGCATGCAGATTCAGCGCCGTTCCAAGTCCACAGATCTTCGTGTGCCCACTGCCCCTTCAATCAAGCAAGAACCCGAATCCGAGAGCTTGCTGTGTATCAACGTAACTGAGCGCGTCGAAAACGTTGACTCTGCGAACACCTCAGGCCGCAGTATGTTTGAGGACAGCGCTGCCATGCCGGATGACCCGCCCCAGGCTCTTGCATTTGGCACTCAGGAACCATCCATTCAGGCTGGGTTGTTCCGAGGTGGCTTCAAGTCGGAGCGCCTGCAGTCGCAAGTCCCACATGGCCAAGTCACTCATGCTGGCGTATTTCAACAGAAGTATGCCCATGACCCCCGGCAGTCAATCACCGACTCTCAGATGCAGCCCAACAACGGCAAAGATTTGCGATCTTCCTCTGTTGACTCTGTTCTCGGTATTCGACGACACAGCTCAGAGGACAAGACGTCGTTACTTGGTGGCACGGATCTGTTGGCCAACACGCAACTGCTCGCGCAACAGTGGCAGCAGCGGCAGAAGTTGTGTGCTACGGGTAATCTAACTGCAAATGCAGTGCAAGCAAGACCGGGATTACTCCATAGTCCAAGGCCCACTCAAGATCAGAGTGTTCTACAGGTAGTACCAGCGGTTCAGCCGCCTCAAGACATTTCCTCCTATCCGCCTTCGCCTACGTATTGGCAACGCCAAAGCTCTTCCGTCTCTCAAAACTCGAATCTGCAGCGCCCTGCTTGCACTCCGGCTACGCAGCACGGTCAGTCCCAGTCTTCTTGGCTGATCTCAGGCTGGCATTTCGATCAGATCATGCCACAGGCACCTCCTTCTGATCTTTCAAAAACCCAAAACTCTCTACCTCAGGGTTCGGTAAGCTCAGGATGTATCACTGAAATACAAAACAAGGGCACTTTGGAGGCCTCCGATGATGACGAGCCCCTGGCCACTCGCGTACCTCGTCATCGTTCTACCACTGCCGGTCCAATGCTGGCCAGCTCCCAGTTGCCAGCCCATTCGAACTCGATGTCGGAGTCTGCTGCAGCTCAACCGAAGCCGCGCATTCCGAATATCAAGCAGGACTCTGCCATCAAGCTGTTAGACGACGATGATGAAGATACTGCCGAGCCCATCTCTTGGAAGTTACCTGAGTTCGAAGTCACTTACCATCCTCCTGCTGCTGCCAATGATCTGCCTATGGCTAAGGTCTCCATCCTTGGGAGCGGGAGCTCAGAAAACCTCGTTCGCTCTGAGGTCGCGCTTACAGAGGATCACGCGCTTAACGAGATGGAGCTCTTTCTCAACGTCTTCCTCCCCGCACAACGAGCTTTGCAGACGCCCGACCCCGAGCCAGCTCACGCAGTCATCAACTTCCACACAATTTCAGTCATGGTGCTGGAGGCGTTTGTGCAGTACGAGATCGGCGACGAAATGGGTCGTGGCTACGGCTTTCACGGCGGAAACGTCAGTAATCAGGCACTTCGCCCCAGCCCTTCCTCCTCTAACGGCGAAATTGTACGCACACGCTCAGCAAAGGATGCTGACGTTGACGAGATTTTCTTCGCAGTCATCGATCGCTGGCGAGCCGGTTCCATCTCTGGCAAGGGGACTCTGAAGCTCATCCGTGGCGTCCAGGAATTCTGCGACATCGCCCTTGACGTTATTTATCACGTGAAGGAGCATGGTCTGAATCAGCCAGGGCCGAAGCAGAGGAAGGAGAGGAGTGACAAGGGCGTGAAGAGGGGACCCAGGGGTGGTACTCAAGAGACTGAGACGAAGGGCAAGGCTACTGGTAAGAGGAAGGCTGATGCTGTGGAGTGCAGCGCTCCAGCAAAGAAGGGTAAGGTGAACGAGGTGCCGGTGCACAAGAAGGCGAAGACTGAGGTCAAAAAGACACCAGCGAAGAAGGCACTATCCAAGACAAAGCCAAAGGTCAATTCGTCCAGCGTGACCGTCATTAGGAACTTGAAGTAGTGAGTCGATGGTAAGGAGCATGGCCTGCTCATTGGATGTCTTGAAGCGATCTACTGGCTCTGACCATACTCTTTCATCATTTCAAGGCTGGTTAGTCTGGATCGAGTGCATGCGAATTGGAAACCTACAAAATCAAAATGCGCACTCGAGTCTTGAACTATATCACTGCGTGCACTTCGTGACGGACTCAGCACCCAATCCCCATTTCCTCAGAATCCTTCGAGGTGACACTTACACTGACACTTTGCCTCCTGGCTTTAGAATGAATCTATGTCCCCCGACCCTGCGGCGCAAATAGGTCAGATCCGAATCCAAGTAATTAGGTAGATGTCTCCCAAGATGCGCGATGATTGATCGCGATTAACAGTGCCACTGCGGCAGCCATGGGTCATTGCACTGATCTCACGGAGAATGGCGAGTGCAGACGTTTACTCGTACATCGTGCGCACTGTGAGAGAGTGGACTGTGAATGTTTGCACGGCAGGTCTTTGTCCTTGTCAACATGGTTTGTGCACGCCTGCACAGTGCTCAGGAGTTTTGGGCTGGGGGGCGACGGCTTTGCTGTTTGTACTGGCGCTCTGCCTGGAGTTTGCTTGAAAGCTCATTCTATCGAGTGTCTTGAGTAAAACTGGGGTGGTCATTGGATGCCAGCAATCTAGCTCAGGAGTGGCAGGTGAGCTTGTGCATGCGGGAGCTGGCTAGCTTGACGTTTTGGGGTCGTCCGTGAGCGTTTTTGGCGTTGGAATTGATATGTTGTGGTGGGTCATGATCGGCACAGGCCCGCATCTTTAAGAGTTGCACGTGTTTGGCGATTGATTGTTTGCGGGGGTTATGTTTTGCACTGATTGGTGGTTTGTACGAGGATGGAAAGATGCCCCGTTTGGGCACTCTCTTCGTGATTTCCGAGTTCTTGATCCCGACGTCTGATATGGAGTCAGCCTGTTGTGTCGATTTCTTTTGGCTCTTAGCTAAGAGCTGTATTATGTGTTTAGCGCGGGTATCTTTACTGCTTGACGCAGAGATAAGTATCAATGAAAATATCGCATTAGTGCATCTTGTCGTGTGGAAGGGATATTGAGCGAATATCAGACAATGGCGCTTCTACGGCAACACTTGGGTCAAGTGTCTTTGGCTTTCATGAGCCAAGTTATCAATCTCGGAAGTACGAGCGCTGAGAGAATGAGCAGGTAGAGGAAGCACAAAAAGATGCGGAGTCAACGGGCTTCGGTGATTTAGATGTGGCAATTTGGATCTTGGCTATCAATCGTGTATGGGTAGGGTCTGTTGTTGTGTGAAGATGTCTGGCCCGTCGGAGGCGACTCCGGGACGGAAGCTGGGCTTGTCGGAGTTGAGCGAGGGACTGGTGGCGTGGCGTCTTGATCCATCGCTTTGGGAACATGCCCGAGCAGCTAAAAGTTGTACAGCTCAAGCAGTGATTCGTACGAGCCATGGCGCCAATGAAGCTGGCCAGGTAGCAGCTTTCAATTGCCAATCATGATTGGCTGCCATCGCTCGATTCGAATATCCGTCTGAGGTGACGTGCAGGAGCAGGATGCAAATCTTTGACCCTGCACGCATGATTAGACCCTGGACATGGCTCTCGAAGTGCACTACTGCCTGCTTCGTACCGTAACGGCCGTGGACACGTGAAACTACTGCTATATCCATCGCATTAGCCAAACCTTATTCTAGTCGATAGTCTTGACCATTTTCTTGCGGCAATTTGCACTTGTATGCCGCTGATGCCGCTACAGCGGGAAAGTTCGCGGCAGCAATCATGCTGCAAGCGTTGGTAGTTGAAAGGGCACCCAACTATGCTCCTCGCGGTACTCGCGTGCAGCCCTGACGTAATCTTGATACGTAAGCTGATCATCGCTTAAGAGTGTAAAGGGAAGAGACCATCCACCGTGCAGCGGACAAAGGTGCGTGCCGTCCCCGCAACCTTGCGGAACCAGATTTCCCCAGCTCAACCAACTCGCTAGCTTAACACCGACTTTATGATCTTCTCCCATTATTGGATTCGTAATATGGATCAAATATCTCCCGGACGGGACCGTGTTGTAATTGATCATTCTATTGCAGCAGGAGCGGAGGTGTCATCGTTGACATCGTTTACGCCCCGACCTCTCAAGATGGCAGTACTCCGTCAAACACGGCTCAGCCCGCATTCATCTCCGCCATTGCGACGTGTGCAACGAAGCCAAAGTACAACCAGCCTTTGCGATCGCAGTCCCTGCGAACGGTCCGGTCGATATCGCCGTAGCCACGCTATTCGCTGATGCGTCGTTTGTTCAGCTACGAAAAGTGCTTGACATTGACATGAACATCGCACGTGTCTGACTGCGTGCGTGGCTTGCATTAAATAAGGAATAGCAACACACCAATGCAGCACCTCAATCTAATTATTAAAGGCAGCGAAGGTGGCCTCTTCGGTGACCGCTATAGTCTTGGCAAAATTGCCGTACAAGATCGACTTAACTCACTACGAGTGGACGTCCCACGGGGACATGGCCCGGTGCTTGCGTAGCGTGATCGCTCAAGGATCTGTGTGCACTGCGGACGGATCGATGGGAACAAGAATGCAAGCAGAACCCAGACCAAGACTGCCTCGAAGCCCAGGCAACGGGAACAGTATTTGAAACCGCAACCTAATTATCAAGATTGTCGACCGATGCGCAATTGATCGATAGATGCGTAACGTAGTTGAGATGCCCAGACTGCACTTTGGGAGCCAGTACCGATCAAGGCTGTCGCCGTGTCCATGTTCACGATTGCAAGGCACAGTCTCAGCACTCACGCCCATGGCCAAATAATCGCCGTCAATGGTGGGAAGCAAGGCAAAGTAATGTGGAGTCGAGATGAAGCGCCACAGCCTTATGGCCAGATCTATAAGAGCTGGTCTGCCCTAAGCACACCAGTGTCACAATTCTGTCTCGTTCAGCCTAAAGGCAAAGGGCGCTGCAGGTCTCAGGAATGAAATCCTTGTTGAGCCGGTTTCGACAGATCTGCTAGCGTTGCACTGTCGCCCCGTCCCAGTGGCCTGGGTGTGAACACGAAAGCATCTTGACGTGCCGGGTCAGACCCCTGATAATGCACTACCTACTACTACCTTTTCAGCAGCAATGGGATTTGCGCGACAAGCAATCAAATTCGTCGGCGCCTTTTTTGGAGAGGCTGCGCAGGGACGTGACTTGCGCGGAGGTGGGTTCCGATAGTACATGACGCCCTGATTCGCTAGAGGTGGTGCTCCCAACTTCCAATCAGTCACCGGCATGTTCCGAGCCCACTCCACCTATTAATGACTGGAGATCTCGGTCCATAAAAGATTGAGCAACTTTATGAGGAATGCGTCGCGAGGCATCTGCACGCTAACTTTGATCTCAGCCTGCGCGGTCGAGCTACAACGTCTTCAAGCCTAGCATGACGGGGTGATGATCGAGGTTGCACCCGCATACATGCATCCGCAGGGCTCCCACATTGGAAGGCTGACGGGCGGCGCCTGTCGGGCGACTTGACGCACGGCAAAGGTCCCAGTCTATGCGAACGGACCCAGCCCCGCAGCGAATGACTTGCCGAAGTTTACCAAAATTCCCTGAGGCAAAGGCACGCTGATCCGCGGGCCCCTGGTGTGTATGTCAGACTCGTGCGTCCCGTAACTCAAATGAACGAGAATGGCAAAGCGGACTGCCCTAAAGATCTCGCCGCTGTGATGTCGTCAGTCTAGAAGTTTGACCGGCTCCGGATTTTATGTTTTGCCAGGCCAGATGTTGTTCGTTGACAACCTTGCCGCGGTGGCTGTGAAGCTCGTACCTTCCCGCCGGCATGCTTTCCCCACAGAAAACCCTGCCTCTAATATCACGAGCGCATTTCCTCATGCGGTGCCATCTCTCTCTCTCTTCCTCCAAATTGACCTCATCCACTCTGACTTGCAGGGCTTGCGCCCACTTGCCTTGATTGTCTTCGCCCTGGAATGGTTCGCTTTCTACAAACCACCACGTGTTGATGAGCGCCGCCGACATGTCTAATTTTCGGGCCCTTCAACCAGCACCACTGGATCAAGAGCCAACACCACAACCACAGACCCGACCCATACTGACGTCGAAGCCAAAGCGCACGGTAACACTTGGTGCTTGTGTTGCATGCCGGAAACGGAAATCGAAATGTGACGGCAACCGTCCAATATGCACATGCTGCTCTCAAAAAGACACAGAGTGCGTCTACGAACTTGGCCCCAATGAGAAGCCATCGCAGGCGATGAAACGCAAAAATGAGGAGATGCAGGGCGAATTGTCCAATCTCCGTCAGCTCTATGACTTTCTCCGGTTACGGCCAGAGCACGAGGCTATGGAAATCCTCAAGCGCATCAGATCCAACTCTCCAGACGTCCCACCGTGCCAACGCATCCAGGAGCTTGCAGACTACGTACGACATGGAGATTTATTCAACCAGCAGCCGCTACAAACATTACCTGGGAGAGACGCCGAGCGCGACCCATTGGGTTCCATAACGCTTCCTCCGCTGCGTCACGCTCTGGATTCTACTGGAGATCTGGAGTCCTACAGTCTACCCTGCCTAGGCATGCACCCCATGGGATTCGATGGCCCAGCTACCCAACGACGCAGACACACCCAAGATCTGTCAGCTCGGTAAGCAACGTGCGCGCAGCACCCGGGAGCGATTTTGACCAACTCCAGCACAGATAGTCAAAGCTCTCTGCCACGGCTCACTTCCATCGAGGCCATCCTGCACACACCTTCTACTGCAGCTGCAGATGACCTGGCTGCAGACCCTCGGCTGGGCTTTATTGGCGACTGGACACGGGTCACAGATGACACTGGCTTTCTAGCTCACCTTTTCACCACCTGGACGGAAAGAGAATATGTCTATTACCATTTTCTGGACCGAGATGCGTTTCTTGCAGATCTTTCATCGCGCCGTAATGACTTTTGTTCTGAACTTCTAGTCAACATTATGCTTGCATCGGCATGTGTAAGTATACAGTCAAGATTGCACACCCAATGTATCCTGACACAAGACAGTTCCATTCTTCTGCGGTCAAAGACCGCAACAAACCTCTCTCCGCGAACTCGATCCAGACTTCCTTCTACTACGAGGCGCGGCGGTTGTGGGTTATTGAGAGTGGTAGGGACAGCTTGACGAAGGTGCAAGCTGGCATGATCTTCTGTAAGTAACGCATTCAAGCATAATGCAGACAGCGCGTATGTAGCCAGCGCTGTGATACACATCCTGACCAGTGCTCTAGACCTGGTTCTTGCGAAATACGGTCGAGATAGAGACGGTCAGAGGTTTTTAGTGGAAGCATGCAAATCTGCTCAGAACCTAGGCTTGTTCGATGAGGAAACGTCTCAAAACAGCGGAACACCTACACATATTTCCGTCGATAGATGGAGGAGAGCTCGAGCAGTGACTGCGTGGGCGATACACAACTTTCAGCTGTAGGTCAAACTTGAATCGTTCTAAACGCGCTCCCTGCAGCTAATAACTGTTAAGCACCATGGCAATCACGTACTCATCTCCCGTACTGATCAAGAGCCTTCCTGCAGCGCAGATTCCATACCAGGACGCTGAACGTAAGTAGCATAGTCATAACCTGATTTACAGAGCTAACGCATTTCGTCAGCCATGTTCCGTTCTGAGTGCGTGCTGCACACCATCCTCCATGATTGTGTCAGCATCATACAAGGTAATGAATGTACGAACCCACTCGATGCGCGAAGTGCCGATCGCATCGATGCCTGCTACTCCCGGTTGAGGTCTTGGTGGCGCTCGCGACCCTCCACCCTAGATCCCGACAAGTATCCATCTCAGGTCCATTTACTTTGCGCGTAAGTTAATCAACTCTCTAGAAGGGCTGTACATAGTTACTGACTATGTACAGCATGCAATACAACGTCAACATCGTCAAGCTGTTTCGACCAGTCATGGACCGCGAAGCATCCTCTGAGCAGGATGCACCTTACATTGACCGCACGAGGCATGTCGTAGCATCATCTCTAAGGGAGATTCGGCGCCTAGTCTCGGTACACGATACACATCATGGCTGGTCGAACGCCATTACCTTTGTCATACACGGCATTACTGTTGCAAGTTTCGGCACCCTTGATGAGATGTCGCACAATAAGCCTCTCCTTTCACAATCCGCAACTGATGAGCGGTACCAGGGTCTGGTTACCTGTCTACGCGCTCTCACGGTCCTGCTCAGCTACAGCTATTATGCACAACCGATTTTTCGACTTTTGACGCAGAAGTGTGCAGCACTAGGCGTGCGATTGCCAGCGGAGGTGCAAGGGGCACTTGACTACTGCACGAGCGAAGAGTGGATAAAGAAGGCTGCCGAGCTGGTCAGTAGTCAGTACATTGCCGACACGCGATCAATCGACAAGGACACAGAGACAATGAGGATGGATGCTGTCATATCCAGGTGGGAGAACCTGAATCTCGAGGACAAGCAGACATAGGCATTAGGCAAAGGGACAGAAAAGGCGAATCTGGAACCTCTCGATTTCGTTCTTGTGAATACCAGGTCGCACGCGAGAGCTTGCTCTCGTCTTTATGATACCCTATTCCACGATCGCAGAGATGTTTCTGTAGCTTTAAACAGGTTTACAATCTCGGCTCATCACTGTTTCTTTCTCTTGCGTCCAGTATTTGGCATCGCGATTTCTCGCCGAATGCATACCTTTTTCAGAAAGCTCTGTCCAAAGTGACATAATGGCCCACTTCCTTGCAACGATAGGTACCGAGCACCGAGCACCGGCTCGGCTCCGCCGTAGGACCGACCGTACAGTCCGCACCGGAGCGCTTCTTCCGCCGACCAATAGCATGAGATCGACACTTGCGACGCATTGACGTTCGGGAAGCCTTCCTTGGCCTGCAGAGCCCGTCAGTGCGCTTGCTTGTTTACGTGTGCGCGGCGTAACGTTACCTGCTCGTAGCGTCCGCGCCCCCCAACCTCGTGCGATGCACTCCAAGCGTAGTCACCTCGCCGATCAGCCAATATTCCCCTAGCGCCTAATAATGCCCCACAGCGCGGGAGCAGGGCCCTTGCCGCCGCGGAGCGACAGCTTCGGAATTTTGGCGGTTGCAAAGCCGCCGCCTGCGCGGAAAACTCCCTCTTACACACTAGCGATCAGACGGCTGCGACCGAGTGGCCATAAGCTTTCGCTGCAAACATGCAAGGGCGCAATGTGAGTAAAAAATGGGTTAGTCCCGCGGCAGGCGGGAGCATAGTTGATGAGGAATGGCCCCGCAGCTTCAAAATTCTGCTTCAGATAGCTACACTGAGCTGCAGCAAAAAGAGCGTGAGCGGAGGGCTTGAGCAGGGAAGAAATCTGCGGCTCCATGTGGGGCGACAGAAGATGTCTTCGTGCGCAATTTGAACCGCGAGGAGCATGTAGGGATTTCAATGATGAGTATAGTAAAGACGTTCCCACGTGCAACAGAATGTAAGGTGGCCAGCCGGGTGCGGTATCCAACGTCGTACCACAGGAGTGGCTGGGGACGATGTCAAACATGCCAGCGTTCGTAGATCAGGCGTGCGATTTGGCGACATTCTCGAGCAACGAACCACTGATCATATTAACAGATTCGGTGACGTACGCGCCACCAGATACCCAGTGAGTTCGTGACAATGAGAGATGGAAACGATAGTGGCGGTCCTTTACATTGTTTACGACGCCGTGTCGCCTCCCCTTATCACTCAGATTGTGCTTCCATGAGCGCCCTCACCAGGACGGAAATCAGCAGATCCTTGCAACTCAACAGCTTCGAAGTACACGTGCCATTACAACATCGCGAGTATCCAGTGCTCCCTGATTGCTTTCCTACCGTCTTGGCTGCGCTTCACAACCCTTCCAGTTTTGCCAAAAGCATGGGCTCCATTATCTTCATCTTGTGTCGACCTCTTGCGGTCGTCTCGTTCTTCCTGTCTGTCCTGCAGAGGAGGGGCATCCTTTACCCAGAACATCATTTGGACATCGCCATCGGGGTCAGACCAAAGAGTGACCTGGTAAATGTACTTGTTGCAACCGAGTTGGGTCTTATGTTGCACGACTATAGGTAAAGTCAGAAGAGAACCGAAGGAATGACCAAAATTCAAGACTTACGGAAGTATCCTGCAGCGATACCATTCGGAGATCCGAGCATGACTTTGCCCTCTTCCGTTTCGATATCGAAGACCAGTCCTGGCCACTTGGGAAGACGAGTACGACGAATGTCTCCCTCCGGGACCTGATAGGTCTTCAAAGCCACACCAACGAGCCTCAGTGTATCCTCGTTCACGGCATCATGGACGAAGAACTTTTGAATATTGTTCAGACCGGCGTCGTCCTTATGGGCGCGTTTCCAGAATGCCCAACTGCGAAAACTAGTAAATTTGTGTCAGAGGCAGGGATGGGTGGGACTTACGAGATATCAGAGACTCGATTGAGCTCTGGCAACTCATCGGCAGTAACTTCGTCGACACCCCAGATCTGCATAGCGCTTTGTGCCGCAGATCGGACGTTGAAGAACGTGATCATACCATTGCGAGCATTGACGCCTATCTGCATGATGGCGTCAGTCATCTAGAGTGGAGAATGTTAGTCAGGTCCAGTGAGCGTAAGTCCTCCACTCACCCGATAGGTCTTATCGCCAACGACATAGGTCTGCTCTTTGATCTGTCCGCGTGGTCCCCCTCTGCTGTGATGAGCTTGGTAGCACTCATTTTGTGCACTCTTGGTATTTTCTTTGAACTTCGTATCGACTCCCATCTCCTTGAGTGATGCAGCGACATTATCGAGATTGCAGTACAGTCCAAGACCCTTGGGTTGTTTGTATCCCCAGAGCGTCAGCTCTGCCTCCATAGTTCCCTCCCACGGACTATCGATAGGATTCACAAGCTTTGTCGCGGTAACCTTGTTCTGCAGGGAGGCCTGAGTTATCTTCTCGCCTCGACACTTGCAGCTGTTCCAGAGCGTATCATCATCAGGCCTCTTCTTAGCTATAACACTTACCACATCATTAGAAGCCGGAGGCGACTGCGCAATGGATGAGTTAATTGCTGTTATCAGGCCACGGCCATTGAGATCATTACTCCGCCTTCGGTCTACTGGAGGTGTTGTGTCATCCGCTGTAGGTGCCAGCGCATCTTTGACATGTAGAATCATCGATGGTCCGAAACCCCGTACTGATTCAAAGATTTGGACTTGATACACATACTTGTTGGCACCAATCTCAGCCTTGTGTTGGGCCAGAAAGTAGCCGGCGGCAATACCGTTGGGAGATCCCAACAATGCTTTGCCCGGCTCTGATTCCACATCGAGTATCAGTCCTGGCCACTCTGGCAGCTCAGTCAACCGCTGCTGCCCCTCTGGTGGCTCATAGACTTGCAAGGCTTTCTCAATCAGCTGATTCGTCTTCTCGTTGACGATGTTGTGAACGACAAAGAAATTGATGTTCCCGAGGTCGCGGTTCTTCCCTGATCGCTTCTCCCACGCCCTATTCCAGAACGCCCAGGAGATGTCTGAGATCGCTCTGAGCTTGGGCAGTGTTTCGGCTGTTGGAATCTCGGGATACCAGAGTGATCCAGCCGCATGGGAAGCCGACCTAAAGTCGACAAAGAAGATGACCCCACTAAGGGTGTTGGCTCCAATGATGGCATGAGCGTCGGTCATCTGGAGGGAAAGATTTAGTAAAACACAAAGAGATCCAGCTATGAACATAGCGTGGCTAAGGGAATGTGCAGGTTACTTACCCGATACGTTTTCTCTTCGACTGTGTAAGTCTGGTCTTCCTCGCTGATGACCCCACCATCCAGATCCCTGTAGTCGTCTTCATACGAATGGCGGACTTTGTAGCAGGAGTTCAGACCACCTTCAGGTTCCGACAGTGTACTGATCTTTAGGGCATTTAGGGCATCCCCAATGTCCTCAAAGTTGCAGTGAGACATGGCTGGTTGCTCACGGTAGCCCCACTTCGCAAGTTCGGCTACCATGCTACCCTTCCATGGCGTATTGATGGGGGTTACGATTTGAGCTGCCTTATCTGTGTCGGCTTTGCACGCCTGCGTGAGCTTCTCTCCACGGCATACGCAGTCATGCCAGGAATCCTTCTTTGTGGTCGACACGAGATCATCTGTCGTCAGCACGAGATCTCGACGGATGTGGCCTTCAGTGTGTTCGGAGTTCTTCTCAGGGTCTTGATCTGGATTTTGGTCCCCTTGTGAAGGCGCTGGGGCGTCTTCGACATAGTATATGATTGATGGCTCGTCCGATCCAGTATCCTCATCTGGACGGAACACAGTGACCCTACTCACGTACTTGTTTTTTCCTATCTCTGACTTATGTTGGGACAAGAAGTACGCGGTAGGGATTCCGATGGGAGAGCCTGAACAAGGTAAGTACGTTCTTAGTAAGAAGCCTCCTAGTATACCTACCTAGTAGAGCCTTTCCTGCTGGAGTATCAATCTTGAAGGAGATGCCAGGCCATTCAGGTACTGTGTTGTGTCGCTCTTCACCATCAGGAACGTTGTACGTCTCAAGCGCCTGATTTATCAGACGGATAGTGATGTCGTTGATGATCTGCGGCACGACGAACTTGGTAATGTGTCCAAGGTCTGAGCCGCCATGAGCTTGGTGCCAGAAGCCCCATGCGATATCAGATATCTGGATCAACTCAGGAAGCTGGTCCTTCGCGGCCGCATCAACGCCCCATAGCTGCGCTGCCTTGCGCGGAGCGGACGCCACATCGATGAGGAACACAGCTCCTTCCTCGACATTGATAGCGAAAGTACCATGTGCGCCGGTAGCCTGAAGGCAGTCAGTACAGTGCGGTATGCGAAGCCGGAAAGACTTACACGGTATTCCTTCTCTCCAACCTTGTACGTCTGGTCCTTGATGCTGATTTCTCCCTCCGAATCGTAATGTTGAGTGCGAAAACACTCGCTCTTCTCAACGCCAAGTGCCTCCAGCGCATTCGTGATGTCGTAGTACGAGCCTTCGAGATCGCAGTCGGGATCTGGACTGTCGAAGTAGCCCCACAGCTTGCGCTCAGTCTCGAGATTGCCAGACCATTTAGTGCTAATGGGCAGAGCAAACGCTTCTGCCTTGTCCTTGTCCAATTTTGAAGCTCGGGTGAGCTTCTCGCCGCGGCACACGTGCTTGTCCCATTCTGAATGTGACTCAGCGGGCGAGTTTGAGTTTGGTTCCGGGCGTTTCGCTGGTGGAGGTGAGTCGGCGCGTGGAGCAAGCTGAGTCCTTCCAGCATCACTTGTGACAGTGGGCGAGGCACCGAAGATTTTGGTGAGTGTGGTGCTGTTGGTTGTTGTATACTGCTGCGGGAGGGAAGGTACGACCCTACACACTGCAAGCGCAAGTAGCAGCGCGGAGGCAATCACACCCCAAATCTTCATGTTGAGGTGACAGCTCAATGGTGTTGAGTGTGGGTGGGGAATACTGACCTGAACGGTGCAGAGTTAGTTTATGTGGTAGCACCTACGGGAGCGCGTTACGCTCAATGTCACGAGTGTGAAGAACAGTGAAGGTGAAAGAGCATCTCTTGATGACGATGGTCTGACCACCTACCAAATTATACTCTATCCAAGAATTCGAGCATTTACAGTTCCCCAAAAAGTTGAAGCAATCTACAATTTAGCCTTTGGCATGTTCTTCCCTCGAACATCGCGTATTATGACTTGCCCATCACCCTCCATCCTACTGTGCGGCTGCGCCTGGCCATTTCCGCCTCGTAACCCAGCTTTTAAGATCGCCGGTGGTGCGTCTTTGACGTGAAACACCATGTAAGGATCCCCGCCTTCGTTTTCGGTGTAGACTTGTACCTGGTGGACATACTTATTGCCGCCGAGCTGCGCCTTGTGCTGCGATAGGAAGTACCCGATTGCAAGGCCATTCGGTGAGCCTGTATGACTAGCCAAAATGCCATCTCAAGCTTTAAAATATATCTTGGCTTACCAAGCATAGCTGCTCCTTCCTGAGTCTCAACAGCCCACGTCACTCCTGGCCATTCAGACAATTCAGTCTGGCGCGCCTGAAGCCTGTATGTCTTGAGGGCATCCGCGATGAGATGCTCCGTTTCTGCGTTGACGACCTGGCTCACGATGAAGTACTTCAAGTTACCAAGACCCTCGCCGTCTGGACGAACGCGACGCCAGATTCCCCGGGCCGTGTGAGACATCTGCCTCAGTTTTGGAAGCTCATCAACGGGCGGGTTGCTCACGCCCCATGCCCCTGCAGCACCTGATACAGCAGACCTGCGATCTATGAAGCAGATGGCCCCATCATCTGCGTTAGCGGCCATGATGGCTTTGGCGTAGGTGTTCTATGGCTCGAATTAGATCAGGTGTTACTGTGGTACAGCACATAAGGACTAACTCGGTATGTCTGCTCCTCCACGGGGACCCAGCCACTAGCACTCTCTCCCGGGAGAGGACCCATCTCACCACGATTATGCTGAAATTAAAAGCACTTGTTCTACCCTTCGGTTTGGAAACCTTCCAGTACAACTTTCAGCGTCATTTCAAACACTTCGCAGTGCTCCTGATTTGCTTCCTCATTGCGCTCGACGTATCCCCAGCGCGCAAGCTCTGACTCAAGTGTACCATCGAATTGGATGTCCAACAGAGCTCCGAACTGGATAGCTACGTCTTTGTTGGACATACACGCTTTTTTCAACTTTTGACCACGGCATACGCATCTTTGCCAGATCGTTTGCTCGACAGCGGGCTCGTCAGCTGCCACTAGCACCGCAGTCAGCTGGGACCTGCTGAGAGGGTCGCCAGGAGAGGATATCGACATCGAACTCAGATTCACGATGGCGTAGGGAGGGAGAGCTGTGTCGCGACATGTTGCTAGAAGAGGCAGGATCGCGGCGGCGGCGAAGCGTTGTGGCCTCATGCTGAGAGACCACGAAATTGGAGATAGTTGAAGGTGTTTTGATTGTACAAGGACATTCAATTTGTCGGGCCATAATTTTGTGAACCCCGCGCTCAAAATCGTTAAACTCGTAGTGAAAGAAATTCAGAGCGTATTGTGAACCAGAACTTTCATCCAAAAGCGACCCTTTGGCATGGACGAACGCGCAACGGATTGTAGCGCTTGAAGTCCGACGATTGAGATAATCTTAGAGATGAGAAAAATCTGGCAATACGATGAAGTCCGTCATCTTCAGTCGTCAACGTGGGCTGCCACGTTCTACTACACCACAGCAATCCTTACGCTTGCGATACACCACACCACCTCTGCGTCCAACATCACCCGCAAGTCCTTACGCGCCAGCCTCGCGTGCACAATACACTCCTCATATCCTCTCCATGTGCTCCCAGATGTCGCCTCCGGGCCCAGGCTTTGTCAGCAGTGTCTGCCGACCAAGGAGCTGGCTCTCTCGTTTTGAGCGGCACCGAGTATTCTTCAACAACACCGACTTGTTCGACGCGGTAGCCTGTACTGCTTGCAAGACGACGGTTTGACGCTTGTGCAGATCATCCACAGGACTTCTTTATTGCGTATCGAAAGAGCCCTCTGCAGGAGGGCAGAGAAGAGTAGGTGGATAGCCGAGGCAGAAGGGGCGCTGGTGATGTCGATCCCGATGAGAGAACATCTGGAGACTTGAGATCACGGGATGCAGCGGGAGCTTAGAAGGGCTGGTCATAGCTGGGGGTGGCACTAGATGCAATCGATCTCATATCCGCATGGAGTATTTCCTGAGCATGAGTATCTTCAATAGGGCCGACATGAAAACAAGGGCCATCTACCGTACGAGTCTTTGCGACCAGCCCACTCCCGAGCTACAATCTAACTACCACCCTATGTTCCCTCACAACAGTCCTGCCCTCATTACTCATATGCACAATCAGCGCCTTCTCGCTCGTAGCCAGCTCCCGCTTCCGCCGCTGTGCAACATGTAATCGATCGAGCTGCTCGTCCAGCGCCCGCGGTCCAGCAACAGGGACATGGTCCGAGACATAGAGGAGGACATTCGGGTTCGCCCACACGCCTTCGCCAGCCATCCAGATCCTAACTTTCCAGATGTACTTCCAGCCCAGCTGGCGGCGGTGCTGGATGAGGAAGTATGCGGCGCCGAGACCGTTTGAGGAGCCTGAGGATGTCAGATTGGTGCTAAAGAGTGGGTGTGATTGTGCAACGCACCTAGCAGCGCGAGGGCGGCTTCCATTCGGAGCAATTCTGACTCGGGCATGTTGCCATCTTGGTCTTTGCCTTTGACCGCAAACTCAAAGTCTTTGCCTGGCCAGGGTGGTATCTCGTCTGTGTTGAACTGCTGCATCGCGCGCGACATGATGTATTGGGACTCTGTATTGACAATCTGCACAGCCATGAAGTAGTTCAGCTTCTGCGAGCCTTCAGCCACGCGGTTCCACACTGTGGTATGATAGTCAGCAATCAGCTCTGCTTCTGCCGGAAAAGCACACGACTCACTGCCCCATGCGATGTCAGAGCTAGCTCTCAAGGCTGGTAACTCATCGCCCGTAGGCCTGCGTTTCCAGTGTTCTTCGGCGGCATCTTCAGGGCTCTGGCGGTGGATGAAGTACACGAGACCGTCCATGCGGTTGACGCCAACCTTGGCGTATCCTTGTGTGACCTTTGAGGGACCGAGTCAGTACTCGAATGTGGTTACTAGTGGTGACAACATACACGATACTTCTTGCCATCTGCAGGATAGTACTGGTCCTCTTCAAATGGCAGCTCGCCATCGTCATCAAGAATGACAGTAGGTCCATTCATATGCTCGACGTAAAAACAATGGTTTGGGCCACCATGTCCAGCGGGACGCGGATCGATATGGAGATCCCTGAAGGCGTCGCCAACCTCGTGGGTCTTTTCAAAGTCACACGCTGCGTCGACTTGCTCGTCTGCATGGTTGGTTTCTTGGTAGCCCCACTTGGTCAACTCAGACTTGAGATCACCATCCCACGGACTTTGGGTGTATGGCCACTGGAGTAAGGTGGCGGCTTCCTGATCACGCATCATCATTGCCTTGGTCAGCTGTACTCCGCGACTCTTGGCTTTGCACCAAATTTGCTCCTTCTGCTCTGGAGTGAGCTCTGTCTCCTCGTCGTCATCGTCGTCCCCTTCTTCTCCTCCATCGTTGTCATCATCATCGTCGCTGTCCAAGCTCCATTCATCGTTGGGTAGATCGGTAGCTGCGACAACCGTAGAGATATTTGAGGTCATATTGCTCGATGAAAGCTCGCGCACGTTCAGTGTGGGCAGAAGACTCAATGTAGTGAAAGTGGCCGGTCGATAGGGTGCTCGAATAGCACGGCTAGCTGCAGATGTAATGCAGACTATGAACGTGACCGTCGCGAGAGATCTCATGGTGGCGCTCAGTGCTCCTTCCCTTGTCGATTTGGAGGACCGAAGCGGACACGTGGGGTTGAGACGGTGCAGCGCGTCCAAGGTCAGTGTGCCATCGGCAGCGCAACGAAACGTTTTCGCGCGGCGGTACGGCGAGCTAATAAATGTGCGGTTGCATGTCTAAGAAGTGAAGGCAGTCACTGAGTGAAAGGGGCAAGCATCTCGAGTCTAACAAAGCACTTTGTAGGCACCCCTCTTGAACAACGATCTCTACGGCATCACAAACCCTCAGACGTACCTGAGGCCGCGGCGCATGTTTCCCCTGTACCTTCTTGCTCTTCCTAGTCTTGCGCTCCTTGCTCTTCCTGGTCTTGCGCTCCTTGCTCTTCCTGGTCTTGCGCTCCTTGCTCTTCCTGGTCTTGCGCTCCTTGCTCTTCCTCGATGCTACGCCCTGACTGCGATTCCGGCAGGACTTGCTATGGGGCTTCTGCAATTGTGATGCGATGTTGGAAACAGGTCCTTTCCAAGGCGCTTGGTCTATGACACAGAACAGGATATATGGGAGCCCGTCTGATGACTCCAAGACCTTGATCTTCCAAGTGTGCTTCCAGTTCAGTTGCTGCTTGTGTTGGATCAAAAAGTATTCGGCCGCGAGACCATTGGGTGAGCCTGTTAGAGTCAGTCGCAGCACCTGTAAAACATCTGAGGACGTACCTAAGAACGCCAGAGCCGCTTCGATCCCCTCGCCCTTGTTCACACCGAAGGCAAAGTCAAAGTCGGTGCCTGGCCAAGCTTTGATATCTCCAGCACTTACGGATGCAAGTGCGCGTTTGATGGTCTCCTCCGTGTGCTCGTTGACGATCTGGCATGACATGATGTACTTGAGGTTCGTCACAGTCGCAGCAGATACCACTCTGTTGCAGAAGGCGAATGCGATGCCAGACGATGATCTCAACCCTGGCAATTCGTTCGCAACAGGAGCGC
Organism: Didymella exigua CBS 183.55; assembly: GCF_010094145.1. NCBI lineage: Eukaryota > Fungi > Ascomycota > Dothideomycetes > Pleosporales > Didymellaceae > Didymella > Didymella exigua. The sequence continues at coordinate 676,933 of NW_022984788.1, forward strand.
GCTGCCACAACCACTTGGCTGATTTTGCAGCGCTTGTGCGGTCAAGGAAGTACAGAAATCCATCCGTAGGGTTTACTCCGATACCAGCATGCGCGTCTGTTGCCTGTAGTGAGATCTGGTGAGCGAGGTGGCGTTGTGTGCTGGAGCTGGAGACATTCACGTACCCAATACTCGACGTCGACCACCGAATACCTCTGATCAGCAACATCGGGCAGTTCGTCGTCTTGAGTGCATACCATGGCGGGGCTGTCTGAGTGCTGAATATAGAAGCACCCGGGCCATGGTCCTCGCGCGCATCGTGCCTCCTTCCCCGTGTCAATGTGCAGCGCTTCGATCCGTGAGACGGCTGGTGGTCAAAGCTCGCAACCGCACGCGGTCTGCGACTTGGAAACGAGGCAGTGAGGTTGAGGTCAGACGAGATCCACCCGGCGTCGCGAACGAACGGCGCGGTACCCAAGGTTAACCCCGCTTTCTACACACGTAGCACGCGTGTAGCTGCATCTCGGCTCGAGGTGCAGACCGCACGCTATATAAAGCGAGAGCGACCCCGAATCTGAGAATGTCTTCGAGTCGCGCTGCAGATCCTTTAAAGTATTGTAGGCTGCAATGGCACCCAGCGAGACCGATGTGGATATTCAGCTTCAGCAGCGCCGCCGTGCAGACGTGCCGGCCACGATGAAAGCGCTGCAGTACGAAAGCCGCCCTTCCGAGGCGATGCAGACTAACGGACATGGTGAAGATACTCTGCGCCGGAAAAGTTCGCCGTCGTCGAGGTCGACGTGCCCGCAATCGGCGACGACGATGTCCTGGTACAGTACAGCGACCTCCAGCACCGTGCTCACGTACTGACATGCAGAGGTCAAAATCTCAGCGTGTGGAGTCTGTGGGACAGATCTGCACTACCACAAGGGCGAGTTCCTGGCCAAGGTGCGCGTCAAGTGAGAGACTGCGCAGATGAGCTCGAGCTGATGATGTACAGTGGCCGCTCATACCGGGTACGCACGCCTGCACTTCCCCGCAGACGACAGTCTCTGACCATCGCCAGGCCACGAGGCGGTCGGAACGATTGTAGCAAGCGGTAGCAACGTCCGCAGCGTCTCCCTCGGCGACCGCGTAGTAGCAGACCCCATGCAGCCCTGCCTGTCCTGCTTCCACTGCAGGCGGCGCAAACCGCTGCTCTGCTCGAGCCTGACAGCCTTTGGCGGCAACGTGCCCGGCGGCTTCGCAGAGTACTGCCGCTACCCAGCGCGCCAGGTGCATCGCATCGGCGAGCTTCCGGATCTCGAAGCCGTCCTGGTTGAGCCGGCGGGGTGCGCGACGCACGGCATCGAGCGCATGCAGCTCGAAGCCGGCAGCAGGGTGCTGCTCTTCGGCTGCGGGCCAACGGGGATCCTGCTCGCGCAGCTGATTCGGCAAAACGGCGGCGCTCACCTGACCATTGCGTCGAAAGGGGGCCCGAAGCTCGATCTCGCGAGGGCGCTCGACGTCGCAGAGGCATACGTGAGCATCTCCGACGACCAGCCGTCGCGAGACCTGTCTAGTCTGCGGACCGCGAATCCTCACGGGTTCGACGTGGTCGTCGAAGCAACCGGCGCGCCCACGGTGCTGGAGAGCAGCATCGGCTTCGTGCGCAAGGGCGGCAAGCTGGTCGTGTACGGCGTGTACGACGCGGCAGTCAAGATCGCGTGGAGTCCGTTTGAGATCTGGGAGAAGGAGATGACGATCCTGGCGAGCTTCTGCAGCATGCAGCACATGCCGCAGGCGCTAGAGTATGTCGGCGGGGGGAAGCTGAGGCTGGGCGGGATCGTGGATCGCACGTTCAGGATCGAGGAGTGGGGGGCGGCGATGGATGCTGTGCGGCGGCAGACGTGTGTCAAGGCTGCGATTGTGTTTGACTAAGGCTGGGCCTTTATTCTCGCTTGATTAAGAAGAGGGTTGGACCTCGTTCTCATCCTCAGTCTCGTTCTCATTCTCAGTCTCGTTCTCATTCTCAGTCTCGTTCTCATTCTCAGTCTCATTCTTATTCTCATTCTCATCCTGTCTCATTCTCATTCTCATTCTCATTCTCATCCTGTCTCATTCTCATCCTCAGTCTCATCCTCACCCTCACCCTCATCCTCATCCTCATCCTCATCCTCATCCTCATCCTCAGTCTCATCCTCACCCTCATCCTCATCCTCATCCTCTCAAGAAGATGGGAAGATGGCGATTGATTCGTGCGTCTCGGACTGCCATCCCGCTAGCAAGATTGAACATGATCTCTCCCGTCCCGCGCCAAACGCCGTGAAGTGCCCGTCCTGCACAAAACTCAGTCGTCGTCGCTGTCGTAGCCTGCGACCAGCACGGTCGACAGCTTCGAGGGCGCGGGCCCAGGCTTGGATGCCGAGACGGCCGGTGGTGGGGCTTTCTTCTTGATGCCCGGTGGTGGGGCTTTCTTCTTGATGCCGAGGGCGGCGCTAAAGTCCTTTTTCCCCCTGGCCTTTGTGGTGAAGGCGGGGACTGCGGGCTCCATGGGCTCGTCCAGCAGGGCGTCGTCGATGGGCTCCTCGCGCAGATCCGGCATGGCGCGGGCGGCAAACGCTCTGCGCGCAGCTTCGGCGTCGGCGTCTTCCTGCTGCTGGCGCCGGGCGTCGGCGTCGGCGTCGTCGGGGGATGCAGGGCGCGCGCTGGTGCCGTCCTGCTCGGCCTTGGCGATGCGGGCGTTGCGCGAGCGGATCTCGTCGAGGGCGTCGGCAATGGCCATCTCGGTCTTGGCATCGACGACCTTGGTCTCGAGCTCCTTCATAGCGTCGCGCTCGGCGTCCTCGCGCTCGAGGCGGTCGAGGCGCTCCTCCTCGGTCTCCTCGGCGAGCTTGGCCTCGCGCCAGGGCTCAAAGTTGCGCTTCGCGCCGCGCTCGCACTCGTAGTCCATGTTCTTGGGGTCCGTCTTGAAGGTGATCTCGCCGGAGCAGCGGGTGCAGCGGATGTAGAAGCGGAAGATGGCGATGGCGTAGTACTTCTCGTCGGTCGTCTCCTTGCGGGCGTTGAACTTGCGGCCCTTGTAGATGAACTCGCCGCAGTGCGTGCACTTCATGGAGAACGGGGCCATGAGACGGACCGTCTGCAGACGGGGGCCGGCATTCTTGGGGGCGCGCTGGCGGGTGATTTTGGACGGGTCGAAGTCGGGGGGGTAGTACTTGGTGAGCACCTTTCGCTCGGACATGGCGGCGGCGGCGGCGGCAGCGGCGGCGGTGGCGGCGGGTCGGCGTGGCTAGAATGCGGGCGACGGGTGAGAGAGGGCGGCGACGGGTGAGAGAGAGCGACGACGGGTGAGAGAGAGCGGCGACAGGTGAGAGCGACGACGGGTGAGAGAGAGCGCCAACAGGTGAGAGCGCCAACAGGTGAGAGCGCCAACAGGTGAGAGCGCCAACAGGTGAGAGCGACGACAGGTGAGAGAGAGCGGCGCCAACAGGTGAGAGCGCTACAAAAGCCCGGGTGAAGGCGATCGCGATTGCGAGTCGGCGGGTGGGGCTTGGCTCTCCCGAGCGCTCCCCGCAGGCTGGCGCGATCAACAACGCGAACCTCGGACGCTGGCTACGTCAACCACACCGCACCCTCGGCCTCGCGTCACGGCAGCGTATGGTAGGCGAGCCATGGAAAAGGACCTGAAGCAGCAGCAGGACCTGCGCGAGTGGTGTCGCGACGCCGTCCGCCGCCACCAGTACGACACGGCCACGTACATTGCCGACAAGCTGCTGGCCATTACGGGTGCGTCACTCTCTCCCACCCACGTGACGACAGTACATGCTTCGTGCTGACCCCACAGACGACGACCAGGACGCCTACTGGCTGGCCAACGTGCACTTCACCACGGGCAACTACAATCGCTGCCAGGCGCTGCTCGCCAGGCGCAATCTCGGCGACCGCACCCCGCAGTGCCGCTACCTGAACGCCCACAGCGCCATCAAGCTGGGCAAGCTCGACGAGGCCCTGCAGCTGCTCGGCGAGACGAACCCGACGCAGCTCGTCTCGGTGCCCAGCCACAGCAGCGCCCGCCAGAAGCTGCGCCACGTCGACACGCACAGCCGCGCCACAGCGCGCCACAACAAGCCGGGCGCGCGCAGCGAGCGCATGCCCACGAGCGAGGAGCGCGAGGGTGAGGACGCCGAGAACCTCAAGGCCGAGGCGGCCATGTGCTACCTGCGCGGCGTCTGCTATGCGCGGCAGAACGCCTTTGACCGCGCCAAGGAGTGCTACAAGACGGCCGTGCAGATTGACGTGCGGTGCATGGAGGCCTTCAATGCCCTGGTCGACAACTCGCTCATGTCGCCCGACGAGGAGTGGGCCTTTCTCGAGTCGCTCGACTTTGACGCCGTGGGCGCGCCCGGTGCCTCTGCGTCGGCCGAGACGCCCGACTTCATCAGGAACCTCTACATCACCCGCCTCTCCAAGTACGCGCGACCGAGCGCCTTCACCCACGCCAGCGAGACGCTCAGCACGCACTATGCCCTCGCCAACAACCCAGACATGCTGCGCGCAAAAGCCGACCTCATGTTCACCCAGTGCCGGTTCCAAGACGCCCTCGCCCTCACATCGTCGGTCCTCGCCGTCGATCGCTACAACTTCTCCATCCTTCCCCTGCACCTCGCCGCCCTGTACCAGCTGCGGCAGAAGAACGCCCTCTACCTGCTCTCCCACGAGCTCGCGGACACGCACCCCGACGAGCCCGGCAGCTGGCTCGCCGTGGGCGTCTACTACCTCTCCACCAACAAGATTGCCGAGGCGCGCCGCTACTTCTCCAAAGCCTCGCAGATGGACCAGTGCTTTGGCGCCGCGTGGATCGGCTTCGCGCACACCTTTGCAGCCGAGGGCGAGCACGACCAAGCCATTAGCGCCTACAGCACCGCCGCCCGCCTGTTCCAGGGCACGCACCTCCCGCAGCTGTTCCTCGGCATGCAGAACCTGCAGCTCGGCAACCTCTCGCTCGCCCGCGAGTACCTCAACACGGCCTACTCGCTGTGCCAGACGGATCCCCTGGTGCTGAACGAAATGGGCCTCGTGGCATACAACACGCACGACGCCGCGTCGGCAATCCACCTCTTCCGCCGCTCACTGGAGCACTCGGCCGAGAACGAAGCAGACCCGTCCGAAGTAATCAGCACGCGCTGCAACCTCGCCATGGCCCTGCGGCGCCACAGCCAGCTCGAAGAGGCCCTGCGCGTCTTTGACGACGTCATCCGCCACGGCCTCAAAGACGCCGCCGTCCTCGCCGCCCGCGGCCTCACCCTCATGGAACTCGACCGCAACTGGGACGCCGTCATCGTGCTGCACGAGGCCCTCGCGCTGGCCCCGCAGGACCCCATGGCCACGGACCTGCTCAACCGCGCCCTCGAGGCCAACGCGTCGTCCAGCGCCATGCTGATGGTCGAGCCCGCCCAGCACGCGCACGCCACGGGCTTCATCGAGGACGAGATCGACGACGACGGCTTCGAAGAGGCCCTGAGGCGGAGGAAACAAGACGCCCTCCGAGACGTGGAGCCGAACCGCGTCGCGGGCCGGCGGGGCAGGCGCCGTCGACACGCGACGGGCTTCGTCGAGGACGAGAGCGGCGTCGGCGAGAGCATGCTCGTCGACTCGGACGGATGACGATGACGCTGGCGCTGGCGGTGACGGTGACGGTGACGGTGACGGTGACGGTGACGCTGGCGGTGACGGTGACGATGACGATGGCGATGGCGGTGACGCTGACGATGACGATGACGATGGCGATGACGCTGTCTTGCTGCTGGAGTATGGAGTTGGGAGAGTGACTTAATTTTGGATACCACACACGACGGCATAGCGCGGCGTAGGCGGGCATTGCATTCCTCGAGGCGTTAGGGGTCGCAGTTATGAAAAGTATGCTTTAAAAGTTCGGCATAGTCATAGCTAAGCGCAATGGCGAAATACACTTGCTACAGACATGAAGTTTAGCACACCCACAAATTCAGTCCACGTACTCACCACCCCCGTCTGCCCTCTCTTATCCAGGAAACAAAGACCCTCGCCCACGTCCACGACCATGCCCACGACCACGACCACATCCACGTCCACGACCACGCTCTCAACGCACAAGATGCGGATGCACCCTCGCAAACTCATCGGCCTGGGCCTGCGCATACTCTTCCTGCACCCGCGACACAGAGAAATCCCGCTGCATGTCCACGTCCCCAGCCCCAGCGCCATGGCGCGCAGAGTCAGGCCACCGTCGAGGCGCGCCGTCGAGACGGCCATGCATCTCGGAGAGAAGGCGAGGGCGTCCTGACGGCTCTCCATGCACGGCGTCGACCGACCACGGCGAATGCGAGTCCGCACCACGGCCCATCTGCGCAACTCGCGCACATTGGGGCCGCGAGGCGGGCATGTCGCTGTTCTCATCCGGCGCCGCATCGGGACCGGGAGGCAGTGTACTTTCACCCATCGCAGAAGCCCGCGGCTCCCGACGTGAACGCACATCGCCACTTGATGACCGCGGAGGAGTCGCAGCACGCTCACTCCAGTGCGGATGCGGCAGGTGTGGAAACAGATCATCATCGTCGAGGTGATCGAGGCGCGCGAAGTGATGCGGACACGGCTCTCCATATACCATAAATGCAGACCGACCGACTTGGGACCTCCCTCGCTCACCGCAGCGCATCGAGCCACCGCGGCCATCTACGCACACCTCCTCGCGGTAGTCCGACCGGGGCGTCACAGGCCCCCCGTCGTCGTCCGAGCAAGTCGAGCCCCCCGGGCTGATGCCGTGGGCGCGCGGATCGACAACGTCATTTGTCTTACTCTCGCGACTCCCCAGCGCCGACCAACGCCTATCTCCGACGACCCTCATGCCCAGCTTCGCTTCCCGCAAATCGCGCCGCCGTTCGTCCAGCCCATCGAAACCAAAGGGCCGAGCAAATCGACGCGGTGCCCGACGAAGTGGTGGACTCCCCGCGGCGCGCTGCAGCACCATGTCGTCCATGGTGTGGTCCATCTGCCAGTAGTCGTCGGTCGCAGGTCGACCAGTCCGCTGATGCAGCCCGTCAGCCCGTCCGTGCATCTTCTTCCGATCCCACATCCAGGCTCGACACAAGTATAGGGCACACGTGTACAGCGCGCCAACCACGACAGCAAAGCCAAGCTGAACCATGAGCGCAGATAAACCCACCAAAAAGCTGTGTAAACCAGGATAGCTTGCCATGTCGTTGTTCCAGCACAAAACGACCAAGCGGCGCAGAATGATATACCTTTCATTCCAGCTGCCGTTTGACGAACATGTCATTTGACCAACTGGCCGCCATGCGGTGCGTTTGTCGTGCGCAGCCAACACCATTTTATGCATTGAGACTTCGTCGTGCTACTGGCATGGAGGCATCTCTCGAAGAATATGGCAACCGGAAACAGACGAGTAATGTGTCAGTATGTTGATTGATTATACGTACCTATACCGCGTCTAGAGCCCACCGCAGAATCAACCTCGCAGGCAAGTGATCTAACGACGTGGCAGAAATCAGACCACTGTCAAACGCGCGCTCCCCGTCACTGCTCGCTCATGACCATGTCCATGTTTATGCTACTCCCATCGGTGGCGGGCGACCACTCATCACTGTCTTCCATGAAGATGCTCTCGTACGCCATGCGCTCGCTGTCGCTGAAGGGACTAGTAACGAGGCCGGCGTCCTTGAATAATCGGCGGTCTGCAAACTCGTGGTAGTTATGCAGAATCTCGTCTTGGTGAAGACTTCCGCGGTCCGCAATGATAGCATCCTCGGATGGCGTAGACTCCACCGGAAACGCTGGTGACGTTGATGAAGATGAGTATCCGCTATCACACTGTATCTTGACCGGCTGATCAAAATCATATCGACGACGCTGAGGACCAACGAACGGGTCGTTACTTTTGTGCTCAGCGATTTGAGGTATTCCCTGCGAGTATCTTGGCACGAATGAATCGTCGCACAACAGTTCCTCGTCGCTTAGCGCATCGTCAAGCTCGAGCATCGAGTCGCGACATCTACGCTTGGAGGCAGTCACCGCATCGACAACTTCAGGCTTCGAGACCTTGCGCTTCTGCGGACTGGAGTACATCACGGGTCTGTTGTGGACGACAGTCTCATGGTCAGATCCCGCGCTGGAGATTTCCAGCAAGCGTCTTAGGTAGGTCTCACATGAAGGAAGTCTGTTTTCGGCCGGGGTGAGAGGCTGGCGTGTGGGCGTGACGTCGAGTTTCATGCTCCAGCGGGACCGTCTCTCGAATATTACGTCGTCTGGAAACAATGTGTTTATTGTAGCCATAACCACAGTCTCGACAGTACGCGGTTTGCCCTGTAGATTCGTTAGCTTGGAGTTACTCAGGGACAGGCCGTACAGACGTCGCGGGGGTGGCCAATAACAGTGTTGAAGCATCTCTTGACCGGATCCCAGGTAAACGTCGCAGGTGATCTCGTGATCACGTATTCGACCTGATCAACGTAACTATCGCAGCTGGGTGACCTGATGGGACTGTCTATTTCTTTCCAGACGAATGGCGTGATGCGGTACGTTTCACCGCTAGCACGGGTCGTGGGAACGTGCAGAAATCGAATGTTTGGGGGCTGCCACGCGACATCACCAGTGGCCGTCAAAACCCACCGCGAAAACTGAAAGTCGAAGTTGGCTTCAAGGCATGGGCCGTGAGGGCTGTGCTGGAAACAGTCTTGTAGGCGAAGGAAGTTATGCAGGAACAGCGATAACCCGCCAGAGAAGTGTGACCAGCTTGATGCAAATGAGGCGGACTCATTCGGAAACCGATCGTGGAACATGCCCATCATGCTGTCAATGATATCGATAAAGATGATATCGACGATGCGTTGCGGCTTGCTGCGGAGGCACTCGAGCATGCGAGCGAAGAAGTGGACCTCTTCGATTGCTTCTGCATCATGTAAGTGTAGTTCGTATGACGAGAGACGGAACCCACCATTGCTGTCCATCAAATCCTGGACAACCTCCTTGCTCAACACTTCTCGCACCTCGTTGTGCAGACATTCGTCCAGGAATTGGTACCACATGGTCAGCTCCGTAGCTTGAGTACGTGACAAGCCTTTCCAGCACTCGATGACATCGAGGTGATTGGGGTTTACTGGATACATCTTAGTGCGTGCAACAGGATGTGACGAAGTCTGGCAAACCATTCTCATTGAAGGCTGCACGACGAACTTTGGGCATCAAAGCGTCCGACACGGCGATGGTACGTCCGAATGAAAGACCACGGAGATGGACGACTATGGGTACACGCGCTACCAATGCTCGAATCTGCTGCTCGCGCGGTGACGGTCGGAAGGGCAGAGGATGCGCATGACTGAAGACGTTGGTGTCGGTATTGATGACGGGCTGGAGGCATACAGTCAGCGAATGTCAGGATTCGCGGTGACAATACTGACTGTCTCCATGATGAATGTTGCGTGCTCCGGTGTTGAATGATGCTTGCAAAAAATACAGCGCTGGCTGGTGCGTGGTCGGCGAAGAACCACAGACTGTTAATGTAGGCTCCAATGACTATCTTGGGCGGCAGCTGCCAAAGGGCACCCTGAAGGTAGCCACACCTTCTAAATGGCATCCATTGACGCACGTGTGGTGAGTCGCTCATTCTTGTTGCCAAGCTTGGAGATTTGGAGGAAAGCGTCAACGCCATACCCTTCAAGACTGTGGATCTCTAGACTCCCAGCCCAATACTCGGCATACAGTCGCGACATTGGAAGGCCAATGCCAAGTCGAAGGTCAGGCGCTCTTGAGGTCAAAGATGCCAGCGAGCCCCTGTGGACTTCAGCATCACCTGATCTTGCACTGTATTTCTGTTGCAGCTCAGATGCCGACTTATCACCGACCTGTAGTTCTTGCAGCGTGCCTAAGAGCTTTGGTACCCTAGCGAGATTTTTCAGCCTCTTCTCACGACGTGGGCCCTTACTGAAACTCCACAGGTACGGCAACAGGTCATTGGGTATCCCACCGCCCTGATCCGAGATTCTAATGATGACATGCTGCGAAGTCTCGCAGATTAGGACCTCGATCGGTGGAGGTTTCGCATCCTTGGATTTGCGCTGCTCAATGACAGCTTGTATCGAGTTGCGCAGCAGTTCGCCGATAATGTATTCGAGATGGCTCAGAATGTACGGGAAGGTCGCGTCCAGGTGTCCGTAGATCTTGATCTCAGGAATCTCGACATGGTCGCCGTACGCACGCTTGATCAGCTCCTGCGTGGTCTTGCCGCACGACTCGACGATTTCTTTGGCGTTGCATCGCAGGAAGATCTCGCCGACTGCTTCCTGATCCTGCGGGGCTTGCGCATTTGGAAAATGCCACGGTGAGTTGAACGTATCGCTTAGAGCAAGATGCTGCTCTGCGATCACCCGCCTAGAGATGCGCTGCATTTGTCAGCATCTAGTTCCTGCTTTGCAAAGCATCCACATACCGCTCGCAGCATTGTAGTCATGAACTTGTCTGTCTCATCAGGCTTCATGAGGTTGCGCACCTCAAGCACGCCAATCGCCAGTCGCGGTATGACGGTGGCATGCTCCTTCAAGGTGTCTTCCAGCACTTTGCAGTACCGGTCATTATCTTCTACAGATCGAATCTCGGGAACGCGGCGGAAGCGCTCGAAGGCTTGCAGGTACGACTCATATACGTGGGCAAGGTGAGGATTTGCAACGACGACATACGGAAGAGTTTGGATGTCGCGCAGGCGGTGGGCAAGTCTGGCGGCTTCAGCGAGTGTCACTGCATATTCACCGATGTCTAATACCTTGTTGGCAGCTCTAGCCGGCAGTAGTTGGCCGAGTCGATCAAACGCGACTCGGTGAGCGTCCTGCCAAAGAAGGTCAATTGGCGCAGGCTTATGGGCCGCGCTTCACGCTGCACCCATCTGTGAGGTGTAAGTTGAACGTTCAGTCACTAGGTGAGGCTTGAATCATACTCATCGAGGGCTGAAGAAGGCTTCCATTTGGGGGCGACAGCTGCGGCGTGCGCACGCCTCCTCTGTGTTTGGGAAGCTGGAAACGGACGAAGAGCTCTAGTGAAGCTTCTTCGGGGCTGTGCACATGCACTGAGGCCTCTTCTGGATACATGCATTGCTGTGGAAGCTTCGATGTTCGAGTGTGGGGAAACGGTGAGCTGTGAAGCTTTCTCGAATCAGCGCGCACTAGCTATGACGCAGCACCAAACATTCGCTGAAGTGTCCGATCGCCGCACCGTGAGTACTGAACACACGTTGGAGATTACTGCAAAAGACAGCAAGCGGGCTGTTCAACCTCGCAAGCGCCTTTGCTAATTGTGGCACTCGACGATCGTCCGTGTGATGTCTGCGCTTCACAGGCATGACGTCTGCAGCCGCGGCCCTTCGCATCCATGGATCTGCCCCATCTAAAACCACGCCAAGAGCAAGCTATTCACTGCAGCAAGCCTATGTAGACTGCCGCGCACCTCGAGCGCTTCTCCACGACCGCAGCGCCTGTGCACCGTATAATAATTCAAGCTTTCTCCCTTAGTCGTGTTCGAGTGCACGGAACGGCAAGGCGTATAATTCGCTCCTCATTGTCACCGCCACCTTTTAGCGAGGCACGCATCCTTACCGTCGAGCTGCCTGCTGCGACCGCCCTCACGTACTTCGTACTCTTTCGTTAAGGCGACTGGCGCGCAGTATTTCTCCCCCAGACCACTCTGCGTTGAGCGCACAGCGTCGCTGCCTATTCCGCTGAAGCTACCGGGCCCTCGCTCGCTGCTGCCCTTCTGTCTGCCCCGCCAGCACCCGCTGCTGCCGAACCCGCCATGGATCAGGTAAGCTTTGCGCGGCACATGCGCACAGTACCTACGGTAAACAGACGGTCTCTGACACCCCCACAGACCGGTAGCGATATGCTCATCGACCACGAGTACGATGAGAAGCAGGGCGAAGTCGCCATCATCACGCCCGCCGACTCGGACGACCAGATGGACGAGGTCGACACCGACCCTGCGCCCCGCGCCGACGAGTACGATGCCTTCTTCAAGAAGCACCTGCCGGAGCTGCCCGACCAGGGGACCGAGGCAGAGGCACACCACACATGGGAGATCCGAGACTGGCGAACCCTCACGAGGAAAGAGCATGGCCCCGTCTTTGAGTGTGGCGGACAGCCATGGCGCATCCTGTTCTTTCCATATGGCAACAATGTCGACTATGCGTCGTTCTACCTCGAGCAGGCTTACGAGGAGAACGAGATGCCTGACGGCTGGTATGCCTGCGTGCAGTTCATGCTGGTCCTCTGGAACCCGAACGATCCCAGCATGTACACAACACATACAGCGCACCACCGTTTCACCGCAGACGAGGGAGACTGGGGATTCACACGCTTTGCGGAGCTTCGAAGGCTCTTTGCTAATAGCTGGGACGACCGGGGGCGCCCAATGGTAGAGGGCAATGCCGCCAATGTTACCGCCTATGTCCGGGTGCTCAAGGACCCGACTGGTGTGCTGTGGCACAACTTCCTCAACTATGATTCCAAGAAGGAGACTGGCATGGTCGGTCTGAAAAATCAGGGCGCGACATGCTACCTCAACTCACTTCTCCAATCGCTGTACTTCACAAACGCCTTCCGCCAGGCCGTCTACCAAATTCCTACCGACGAAGATGACAAGGGCAGCTCTTACGCATTGCAGCGCCTTTTCTATTTGCTCCAGAACACAAACAACGCTGTTAGTACTACGGGTCTGACGCACTCCTTTGGCTGGGACTCGAAGCAGATCTTCGAGCAGCAGGACGTGCAGGAGCTGTCTCGTGTACTTATGGACAACCTGGATGCCAAGATGAAGGGTTCTGCGGCTGAGGGTGCCCTTGAGCGCATGTTCGTGGGCAAGATGAAGACTTACATTTCCTGCATCAACGTGGACTATGAATCATCTCGGATAGAGGACTACTGGGACATTCAGCTTAACGTCAGCGGGAACAAGAATCTGGACGACAGCTTCAAGGACTACGTGCAGGTTGAAACTATGGACGGCGAGAACAAATACTTTGCAGAAGGCTTCGGGCTACAGGATGCCAAAAAGGGAGTAATCTTCGAGAGCTTCCCGCCTGTTCTGCATCTCCAACTCAAGCGCTTCGAGTATGACTTCGCACGCGATGCCATGATGAAGGTCAACGACCGTTATGAGTTTCCGGAAATCTGGGACGCTTCGCCATACTTGTCCGAGGGGGCCGATCGATCAGAGCCTTATGTGTATCGTCTACACAGCGTCCTGGTACACAGTGGAGACCTCAACGCCGGTCATTACTACGCCTTCATTAAGCCGACTAAGGACGGGCACTACTATAAATTTGATGACGACCGGGTTACACGAGCGACAAAACGCGAGGCACTGGAAGAGAACTTTGGAGGTGACTACGCGCAACCACCGAACGGAAACGCTAACCAGCGAAACCCCTACACAAGGACTTGGTCTTCCAAGCGATCCATGAGCGCCTACATGTTAGTCTATATCCGCGAGAGCAGGATCGACAGCATCCTTCCAGACGCAGCAAGTGTCGCTCCACCGAAACATCTAGCTGAGCGCATCGCCGAGGAGCATGCAGCGTTCGAAAAAAAGAAGAAGGAGCGAGAAGAGGCACACCTCTACATGGACGTTGCTGTCGCTTCAGAGGAGAACTTCAAGGTCTACCAGGGATTCGATATCGTACCGTGGAAAGGTGACACCGAAACAGAGGCCAATCCCAAACAATTCCGCGTTCTTCGCAGCACCAGCATGGCTCAATTTGCCTCACTGGTTGGCAAGGATCTTGGCATCGAGGGCGACATGCTGCGGCCATGGTCTATGGTCAACCGCCAGAACGGCACTGTCCGCCCGGACACCCCTCTAGAATTCCCAGACATGACCGTTGAGGAAGCTGCTGCCAAGCATGGTACAAAGCAGTCGGTCTTCAGATTGTGGATGGAGAAGGCAGTGCAACGTCATGCAGATGGCACACCTGTATTTGGCGATAAACTTCTGGAAGTCAAGGGTGTCAGCGACAAACCCATCATGCTGTTCCTTAAGCACTTCGACGCCAAGACACAGAGCCTGTTTGGAGTTGCCACATTCTACGCCGGATATCAGGAGAGAGTGTCCGACCTCACCCCAATCATCAACGACATTCTGAACTGGCCAAGCGGAACGCAGATCAAGTTGTCTGAAGAGATCAAGATGAGCATGATCGAGGCGATGAAACCCAAGACTACCCTCGCACAGTCAGAACTCCAGGATGGCGACATCATCACAGTGCAACGAATACTGACTGATAAAGAGGTCGAGCAGATCCGATCGGCGGGAGGTCATGTGGACGCCAAGGAGTTCTATGAGTTCCTCCTGAACAGGATCAACATTGACTTCGTTCCAAGGTCCCAGGCGGAGGGTGAAGAGCTACCGTCCTTTGCTCTGACATTGAGCAAAAGGATGACTTATGATCAATGGGCTGCGAAGGTTGGCGAGCACCTCCAGTGCGACCCAACACATCTGCGCTTCACGACTGTCAGCACCGCTGGCAAGCCCAAGACACCTGTTAAGTACAACGCTAACCACACACTGAACAACACCATGTTCCCTGGCCCGTACAGCTACGCGCAATCTGCAGGTCAACGAGGAGATGCTCTATTCTACGAGAAGCTGGATATGAGTCTCAAGGAGCTCGAGCAAAGACGGCCCATCAAGGTCACCTGGCTACCAGAAGGCCTGCAGAAGGAGGAAGAAGTCACGCTCATGATCCCTAAGAGTGCTCATGTAGCCGATCTTCTCGACGACCTGCAACGAAAGGCCAATATCAGCGAAGAGGTGTTTAATAAGGTCCAGATTTGGGAAGTGTCGATGCACAGGTTCTCCAAGCAGCTGGCGGCAGAGCTCCAGATCACTGCACTCGCAGAATACTCGCAGGTCTATGCAATGCCTGTGCCAGAAATTGACGCGCCTCGAAAAGTGCCGGTATACCACTTCGACAAGGATCACACCAAGGCCCATGGCATTCCGTTCCAGTTCGCAGTCAAGGAGGGCGAACCGTTCAGCGAGACCAAGCAGCGCCTCTCAGATCTGACCAAGATCAAGGGAAAGCAGCTCGACAAGATCAAGTTCGCCAAGGTCCCAAGAGCACAGTACTCCAAGCCCACATATATCGAGGACGATGGTGAGTTTTCAATCATGTCATCGTTCATCACACGCTAATAATCCGACAGACGAGGTCCTATGGGATACACTAGGTGATGATCAGTCACTTGGGCTGGACCATCCGAACAAGAGCAGAAGCTTCTGGGGCAAGTCGGACTCGATCTTCATCCGATAAGCACTCGGGGTGTATGAATGTAGGATACATATTAGCTACGACGCCGTTGCATGGCTGTAGGGGCATTACTATGGCGGGGCGTTATCATTTCTCGACACAGCGGCACGCGTCTTGGCGCGCATGTATCTACCTATTGATGGCGCATTAAAGATCTTGATATGGCTGCCGTAGCACAGTTGCGTACGGAGATGCTCATGGGGGAGGTAGAGGTGTTCAAGCTGTGCTTGAACGCACATGGTTGTGGTGTCGAGTCACTTCAAGCAAAATACAATTGAAGGTCAACTGTCACAATTACCCGCAATACACGTCAAGCATTGTTTCAAAACTCACTAGATTGTTAGGTCTTACTGGACGATTATCGTCAGCAGCTTTGGTGCAACTCTAAGTGTTGTTGCGTGCACAGCAATTTATTTTGTCTTCATGGGCGAGTCCTGCCTGTAAAGGTTGATACTCAGAGCGGAGTGCTCTCAAAGCATAAGCCACACCAACAAAACGTGAATCCAAATATCTCGCCCAGAATGTGACACGCTATAGATAAAACATGTACAACACCAATTCACCTCGAAGTATCAACCCTCGTGATTGTGGTTGAGCACCTCCTGCCAAGTGTCGGCCGCAGACGCGCCTGGTTGGTTAAGACCATCCCCGGACTCCCTGCAGCGGCGCCAACCGCCGAAACGCCGACATTCGTTGTCGACAGCTGTTACGAACCAAACACAATAACAGCGACAACAACCTACGGAGTCGTCACCCACCCACGGAGACAATGCGGTCTTTCGCCACAATAGCCAGCCTTCTGCTGGCATACTGCACCGCTGTATACGCCACCGCTCTGACCTACCGCCTCGATGCACACGAGAAGGCCTGCTTCTTCGCAAACGTAGAACACAAGGGAATCAAGGTCGCGTTCTACTTCGCCGTACAATCCGGCGGCTCGTTCGACATCGACTACTCGGTTGTCGGCCCGGGATCCAATGGCGCGAACGAGAAGGTCATCCTCGACGGCACGAAGGAGCGCCAGGGCGACTTCGTCTTCACGGCCAACGAAGTGGGCGAGTACCGCTTCTGCTTCAACAACGAGATGAGCACATTTGCCGAGAAGCTTGTAGATTTTGAAATCGCCGTACGTCTTCCTCATTGCAATACTGCGTTCAAACTTCCCCTATCTAGCAGCTCGTATATTAATACCATTGATCAGGTCGAGAACGAAGCCCCCCGCGCCGCAATCCCCTCCAAGCAAGGTTCCTCCCCCGAACAAACCAGCATCCTCGAAGAGAGCATCCTCAAGCTGTCAGCACAGTTGTCGACCATCTCAAGGAATCAGAAGTACTTCCGCACGCGCGAGAACCGCAATTTCAGCACCGTCAAGAGCACCGAGAAGCGCATCCTCAACTTCTCGCTCATGGAGGGCGGATTGATGCTTGTCATGGCGGGTCTGCAGGTTGCGGTTGTGAGGTTCTTCTTCCAGGGCGCGAGGAAAGGTATCTTATAATCTTGTAACATCCCTTTCAGTTGCGTTGCATTGCATTGCAGTGCAACGCAGATGGACGAGCGGCCGCTGATTCGATTGGTAGGCTATGTATGAGCGAGCCATCTCACCATTGGCGCACAGTATTGAAAGAGCAGGGACTCACGATAAGATTATGGGAAGCTGTCATAGCAACGATCCAGTTGTGGGGTTGAGGGTGTTTGGAGGCGTTGCAATGGTTTTGCCAAAAAAGTTGTACCAATAGCCTGCATTGCAGCGAAGTCATCGCGTCGGCACTAGGTGATGAATGAACATGTTTTCGATCGCGATCGCACCCACTCGTTGTTCCAGGGATCAATTGCTCGATTGCCCTTACAAACTGTCATCTTAGGTCCGCCGACACTCCCGATCCCAATCAAGTACCCACCCAGCTTCATCCTCAGGGTTCGATCATACGATTCCCCTCGGATCATCAGTGTTCGGATCCTCTTGGTTTTCACTTCACGGTCCTCGTGCCAAACACCTAAATGCTGCGCATCACTGCTGCCTCGACGATAAATTGTTCGGACAGTAGTATCATACGCGAACAAGAAACAACCGACAAGGTGCTCGCAATGTTCGAATTGCAGTATAGCCCGGCCATTGACCCTTCAGAAGTGCCACAGACGTCTCTACTGGGTAATGCAGCAGCCCGCGGCCTGGAGTCGCAGCTATCGATTCCTCTAAGGACTACACATTGACGCATTCATGCATTGAAGTGGCTGAGATCTTGTGTGCTTGGCAGGTTACTCGCGTTGCTACATGACGAAGCGATCCCTCAGTCTGAATTCTCCTGTCTTACTTATGTCGGTCATCAATTGCCCGTTCTGGCGTGGCAGCCCTGTGAGGGGTTTCGCGGTGTAGGTGTCTCCACAAGCACTGCGATGGAGACGTGTGGGCCTGCTGTCTTTGTTGAGGCAGATTGGCAGTAACACGTTCTCAGTGGAGACTTTCCGGGATATTCTGTCCACCGGCTCGTTTTCGAAGGGCGCGCCGCTGCGTTCAAGCCTCACTGCTATTGCTGGTCTGGTAATTTGCGATGTGCAAGTCCGTGGGACTGCTGTTTGTACTGAAAATGTGGAAAGCGTCTTGTCTGGGCCTTCCCACCCTCGCGTCCCAATCTTGGACTGCCTCTCTGGGTGTCTGTAGAGTCTGTCAGGTTCCTCTGTTTGTTGGGCAATGGCAGCTGTACGGTAGCGATCAGGGGTTCTCTGGCATTCTGCGGTGGATATTCTGTGGTAAACATTTCGCGGCAGACATTCTGCGGTAGACACTCTGAAGAGAAATTCTGCAGTGGACATTCTCTGGAGAGGAATTCTGCGGTAGATGTGGTGGGTCGTGTTAAAACTCGGTGGCAGAGAGGTATATAGAGACATGCTGGGGGCCTGTTGGATGCTACTTCAGCTCAGTGCTCGACAGTCACACAATCTACACATTCATAGCGAGCGAAAGCACAGAATACATACACAATTCTTACAACACACACAGCTTCACATCACACAAAGTAAGTCTCCCTTTCCCCATCGTCTGCGTGGGTGCCGTGACTTCTCTGCCTTCGCTGTGATAGTGAAGGCTGTGAGAGTCGTGACATTGCGTGTTGCAATTGCTTCATTGCACCTGGTGTAGTAACAGTGTACTGACTTTATCAGCCTACCAATCCACCCTTTGCAGGTGTAGACATAGATTCTACGACCTTCCAAACGCACACCCCTCACCACACATCGTAAGTACCATTTTAGTTCCTGTTCACTGGTTCTGAGCGAGATTTCTTTCCTTCTTCCTCACCATGGTTCGACTGTATTTTCTGTTTCACCGCCTGCAATTTTTTTGCATGTTCGCCTACCGCTCTCGTCCAATGACTGTTACTGCTGTTGTTATGGCTACTGCTGTCACACACGATGTTGGCCAGAGTGAGGCTTTACGGCTCAGGGTCACTGACCCATGGTCCGCCTGCACTACCACGCAATTGCGCCAATCAGAGACTTTAAGTCTCTGACAGGTCGCGAGGAGACATTTCCGGACAATTACCCTGACCGCGAAATTGTCCGGGTGTGGTGAGGGTGGCGATGAGAGTGTACTGAAGGACTCCTGGCTGCAGTATGGCAGCCGTGGATTTCATCGATCGTGCTTTGCAGCTTCGTACTCATGAATCACTGGATGTATACTGACTTATCACAGGCATCAACGTCAACATTGCTGCTTACCCAGATCTTGTTCCTGCGCAGCTGGACATGGCCGCTGTGCCTGTCCACCAGCAGCTCGAGCAGAGGGCTGCTGCTGTCGAGCCCCAGCGGGCTACTCCCGCCAAGCGGCAGCAGTCTGCTAGGGGCCGCATCAGCGTGGGCAAGTACAAGCTCAAGCAAAGGCGGAGGAGCGCAAACGACAGCTACCCCGGGCTGACCGGCCGTGAGCTCGAGGACGTCGAGCGGACGTACCACTGGGTGATGCGTGGAAAACACCATGCATCGCACAGGTCGGTATTCTGGACTGGGAAAAAGATGGACGTCGCGCTGGCCCACCAGCTGATGGTGACGATGAATCCGGCGCTCTGCAAGGAGCACGAACAAGTTCCCGTCGGCATGCCCCAGCAGGTCAACAACCAGCAGGACTTCGGGTCGGGATACCATAGTTCCTTCCCCCTCCAGCAGCAGGCCTTCATGCCGGCTCAGCAGCTCCCATTCGGTGCAGGCCACGGCGCCAAAAGCCTCTCCGGTCATTCGCAGCAGTTCAACACTGCTGCAAACCCTCTCCCCGGTCTGGGATTTCAACATCCCTTTCCCCAGCACCAGCAGGCCTACGTGCCTGCCCATCAAGCTCCCTTCGGCATGCTGGGGCATGCCGAATTCGCCCAGGGACAGGGGATGAGTGACCCAGCTCCCCATCATCAAGGCCTGCAGGCCCCCCAGCCTACCTGTCAAGGATTCTTTGGCACGGTGGCCAGTGCCGAAGACCTTGGTCAGGCGCAGCAGTTCAACATTGCTGCGTACGCCGCCGGGGACCCCTTTGGTCTGGCGCAGCAGCACAACACTGCTGCATACGTCATCGAAGATCTCCCTGGTCCGACGCAGCAGCTCAACAATGCTGCGTACGCCGCCGAAGACCTGCCGTGGGATCTGCTGTCTACCTCCGCATCGCCGAGTGACTTGGTCATGGGTGGCGGTTGGTCGAGCGCAGAGTCTTCACGGAGGACCAGCAACACCTCGCTGGCGTCTATGCCCGGGGCTGCTGGGGGTAAGATGGCGATCAAACTCGACCTCTTCGACTCCTACGAGATGCAGTCTTTGAGGGCGCTTCTCCCTGCGGGCGGTGAGGACCTCTCAGCTGAGGTCTCTTCTGAGGAGGGGGTTGTGGCAGTTGAGGATGATTTCTCGTGGTGTTTGGAGGACTAGGCGGAGATGCAGTTTTAAAGGCGCCAAGGCCTTTTTGATTTCATTTCGGTATCTTTCGGTTGGCCTGGCTTTTTGTATTTTACTTTCGTTTGCACTGATGCCCTAGTTTCTCTTGTCGAGATGTTGAAGTCCTCCGCAGCCAGGTTGCTGGAGGTAAGTGGTCTTGCGCAGGGCGCTTGTCCCATGAGCGATAGGGACATGGTTTCCTTACTTCTTTGATTACACATTTAGTTCCTCCCGCCCTCGTTTTGAGAGGCTGCGGCACAAGTACGGCGTCTTTTGCGAGAGCGGTGAAATCGATTCTTCTTGCCAGCGTTGCGATTTCTACGAGTTCAATTAGCTATGACACATGGAAGACCTTCGTCCAAAGCTTCGGGAAATGGCGATTCCATTGCGTACATTGCAATCAGCAAGCAAGTAACACCGCTGCACAGACGGCACCAGAATAGAGTCAACTAAATTCCTCGTGCCTCACTAAAAAAATAAGATTCCATATCGACTGACAAGACCTTGGCTAGAATGAAATGCAACGATCTATTGGTATATGTGCGCATGCAAGTACAATCGGCAACAGCCCGCCGAAGTGGAGACTTGCTCTTAAAATGCCACCCGGTGCATGCATAGGCCGTACAGTGGTATAGTATACAGGTGCATAATGCCAGCTCAGCTGAGTCAGCCCAGCCACCACGCCCTGCAATGTTCGTGAAGCGTGGACGTGAGCCGTTGCGGTATTGAGTGACGCTCAGCTCAGTCCATGCCGACGTACTTGAACCACAGCGGTCTGCAGTCCTCGCGGTTCAGCCACTTGGCGCCGTCGGTGAAGCGGCCGGCGACGCAGCCCTTGCACTTGGGGCTCGTGGGGCAGTTGAAGAAGGGAACGTGCTGGTAGCCGATGTCGCGGAACCAGTGGATCTTGGACTTGTCCTCGAACAGACCGAGTGCGACGCTGTGTACGGGTGCGTCGCCCCAGCGCTCGTAGAAGAAGCCTCCCGCACGGTCGAGGTGGTCGAAGTAGTCGCGGTACTTCTTGCTGCGCCAGAAGCTCAGGTCGGCGATCTCGAAGTTGGACCAGAAATGGCACGTGGAGTACCCGTTTGCTTTCTTGTTGTTGTCTGGCCGGCGTGTGTTGTCTTCCAGCCACTCGCGGGCGTTGTTCGGGTGGACGTAGTCGGGGTGGTCGTCGAGGAACTTCTTTGTCTCGGGCCATAGCGTCGCAACGCTCTCGGCGCTATCGAAGAGGTTGATGTTGAAGCCGTAGGTCTTATTGTGGTCCTGCATCCATGCAAAGACGTCGTAGTCGACGTCGCAGAAGAAGTGGACCTTTGGCTCGACTCGCCAGTAGTACTGCACATCCTTCAGCGCGGGGTGCTCGCTGAACATGCCGCTGTTCCATCTGCACATCTGGTGGTACGACCTCTTGTCCATGTATTGCACTTGCTGCGCCTTGAGGAGGGATACGGATTCCTGGTAGAGGTCTTCGTTGATCCACGACGGGACATCCCAGTGTTCGGCGGGCACGAGCTCTGGAGGACGTGTCAGTAGGAGGCCCGCAGTTCAGGTGTGTTTCTGGACGTACCATATCGCACCTCGGCATTTGTTGCTGCGCGCGTCCGCGTCTTGAACTCGTCGGTGAACGGCTTGTCGTTGAAGAAGGTCCACGGGTAGTTGAACTTGTGGTTCCACGTTCTCTCGAGGTCGTGCATGCTCTGGAGCATGTCATCGAGCTCTTCATTGCGTACCAGACTCAGGATGGTGGCATTGATGCGTGCGCTCTTCGGATTGTCCGGGGCGTAGTTGTTTCCGTCGACTCGTCGCAGAGGCTCTGGGGGCTCTCCGGATGCTGTGCATCCTTGTCAGCTGTTGCATCATCCCAGGATGGCGTGTCTCGTATCGACGTACGATCTGACTGTGGGTCGTGGTCCCATTGCCCGTCTTGGGACAGCGGAACTTTGGTCGGTACCTGCAGTTGACCGGCAGACGGCGCGTTCAAGATCTTGACAAACAAGAAGAGGAAGACGCATATTGTGGCACCTGCCAGGATGCGCATGCTCTTCGGCAGCGCCATGATGTGTCGGAGAGGAAGTCAGAGGGCGCAAACATTGTCCTGAGCTTCGGCGGATATAATATGCGACTCGTTGGTAAGTTTCACCTGGGTTGCGTAATGGGCCAAGCCACATCTGGAAAGCGTGACGGAAAGTGGAGCCCGGCAGCAAGGGCGTCAAGCCCACGCGTGCAACGACAAGCCCACCGCCGCAGTCGACCAACGTCGAGTAGTCATTCTGGAGGCGTGCAGGCATTGTCCTGATGTGCTCTGGCGAGAGATCGCGTCGACATGGCCCAGAATGCGAAGCTAGCGGGCCTCACGGATGAGCTCGTGCAGTCGATTGTGCAGTTCGACCCTGCTACCAACAAGGAAGCCTACAAACGCGCCAGAGAGCTTGCAACACGCGGCCTGCGCGGACACCAGTATGCTCGAACGAACCAGTTTGATATCAGAAACAACTTCACTGGTTTGGACGAAAAATGTCGAGTCAAGAATCGCGATGATCTGGCCGATGCATTGCAGCTGAGGCTGCAGGAGCTGGAGGGCATCACTGATAAATTCAAGCCTGAGTATCTTTCCTTGCTACTGCAACTATCTGACCGACCACTGGAGAACACTCGCGTTGAGGCACTGGACCTTCTGAGGCCACCAACCCCACCGCCTCAGCTCACCTGGAACGAGATACTGGAAGAGGATCCATACAGTGACGAGGACATTTGGAAGGACATTGACTATGCCGAGTCATCTGGTGACGAGCAGACTCCATCAAAGCAGAAGAAGCAGCAGAAGCAAGACTCCACGCCCGCGACAAGCGCTGATGAGGATAACACGTACGATCCGGAATCATGCATTGACGTATCCAGTGATGCGCTCGTGCAAGATGTCGAAGCAGCACAGCTCTGGCGCTCCCCTACGATGGAAGACGGCTCCAAGACCGAAGTCACTGAACTTCAAACGATTAGGGAGACCTTGTTCATGCTTGCTGGACTGGAGACCAGTCTGTTTACTATGGACAGGGAGCGAAGCACTGTGCGTGTCAACGCACGCTTCAAAGTGAGCCACGCCATGCCAGCGACCGTCGACCATATTCTGTCCCAACTTGCAAGCATCGGTAAAGACGTGCTTCGACTGAGGCAATGGACACGGAGACCCTCAACTCTGCCACTTGTTCAGACTTTCGAAGCTGCTACGCGTGACCGCCTCTCGGACTACAATGCCCGACTCTCGCAGCTGCAGCGGCGCTATCTGGTTCCAGGGTCACCAATAGCTGTGAGCCTCCTCACGTTACACAACGATGTTCGAGCCGAGTCAGAGCAGATACTCCGTCTTTCACAGATCGTCTCAGACGTCGAGCCACGGCT
Organism: Didymella exigua CBS 183.55; assembly: GCF_010094145.1. Classification (NCBI taxonomy): domain Eukaryota; kingdom Fungi; phylum Ascomycota; class Dothideomycetes; order Pleosporales; family Didymellaceae; genus Didymella; species Didymella exigua. The sequence continues at coordinate 700,541 of NW_022984788.1, forward strand.
ACTCGTAAACCCTTTCAGTCATCTGGAAGAGCTTTTCAGCCAAACCACACTTGCACAGATGACGCTCCAGAAGTCTAGTTTTGACTTTTTCTCAACAATGCTTTTCGACTGCCTGCGGATGTACCTAAAGCCAATCAGGCGGTGGATGGAGAATGGCGGATTGGGAGCCAACGACGAGACATTCTTCGTCTTCCAGAACGACTCAGGAAGCGATGTTGCCTCGATGTGGCACGATCGTTACGTGCTACGCCGAGATGCGCAGAATCTGCTGCGGTCGCCTTCTTTCCTGCAACCCGCAGCAATGAAAATCTTCAACACCGGCAAAAGTGTCATCTTCCTCAAGGAGCTCGGATACGGTCATACACTGTCGAACGAAGCTGGCTCCGAACCAGCTCTCGATCATGAGTCTGTGTTTGGAACCTCTGATGATGTTCCGCTCTCTCCTTTCCCTGAACTGTTCGACGCTGGCTTCGAAAGATGGATTCGAAGCAAGTACTCGTTAGCGTCTGCCTCTCTACGGACACACCTTTTCGAAACACAAGGCCTCATGCGCATTCTCTCCATCTTCGAGATACTCTACCTAAGCAGCAATGGTGCTGTGTTCGAGAGCTTCGCGAATACAGTCTTCGAGCGCATGGATTCTGGACACCGCGGCTGGAGCGACCGCTACATGTTGACCGAGCTCGCGCGGAGCATCTACAGCGACGTGCTCCCAGTGTCAGATGCGGAAAAGATCGTAGTGCGCTCATCTAAAACCAAAGACCACGGCCGGTCTGTCAAGGGCCTTGCTGCTGTATCTGTCGATTACTCTGTAAGTCTTCAACTCCCACATCGATTCGTGACTGATGATTCCTGAGCTTCACTGGTCCATCCTCAACATCATACAGCGCTCCGCAATACCTATCTACCAACAATTTTACACCGCTCTTCTGCAATCCTACCGCGCAAAATACCTCCTCCAACGCGCCCGCCCTAGTCGAGCTCACAAACCTTCCCCCGACGCACATCTGATCTACAAACTTCATCACCGCCTCACCTGGTTTGTCGACATCCTGCGCTCGTACTACACCGAAACCATTGTCGCATTCACGACCGCAGATATGGCGTCCGCGATGCAGAAAGCAGAGGACATCGACCAGATGGCGGATATCCACGTTAGGTATGTGGCAAAGCTGCAGGAGCGCGCGCTGCTATCGGAAGATCTGAGACCGATACACAAAGCTGTCGTGGAGATGCTGGACCTGTGCGTTTTACTCGCGAAAACAGCCACCGAGCTAGACGGCGGGAAGATCGAACGCGCCCGACCCTCTGCACCACGGAGGAAGAGCAGCGCGCCTTTGCTGGAGCAGGTCCAGCTCTCGGATACAGATGACGACGCAGAGGTGGATGACGATGCGACTGCAAACCGAGCTGCGCGGCGCCCTGTAGGCCGTAGCTTCACCGAAGCGCTGCGCACCGTCGACAAAGAAGTCGCGCGCCTTCTGCCGTTCATCACCGCGGGCCTGAGGAGCGTGGGTAGAGTGGGCGCGGAGCCGATGTGGGAGCAGCTGGCCGAGCGCCTGGAGTGGGAGAGCAAGAGAGACGAGTACTAATCGGCGCTTTAGCGTGTTATGGTTGCATTCCCGTGTCTATGTACACCGCTACTATCATATCTGTTACTGTGTTGTCTGCAGCGGTATCGTGCCGCGCTTGTACCGCGTCGTTGCCAGACTCAATGTGCTGGCGAGCATCGCAGTGATGAACATTAGCACGGCGGTGTGCGCTGTGCAGACAAACAGATAGGCTGGGAGAGCGATGCATGCACCGATGGGGTCCTGCATCTTGCAGCGGTGTGGGTGCGGCGGTGGAGAATGTGGTCTGTCTCTGTTTCGACTGCGCTGAGCTGGTTATATGCAGCGGGACAGCGCTGATGTGGTATCCCGGATGTTGTCTGACGAGGTTGGTGCTGCAGTGGCGGCAAATACGAATCGAAAATCGAAGACAGACGCACACAGGAGAGTGTTCGAATACAGAGATGTGTGGCGCTTTGTGGAGCCTGGAGGTCTCCGGTACTCTCTCATGAGGCTAGCGAACGTCTGCTGCTCTGCTATGTTGGGTTCGAGAAGTGAAGCATTGAGTGGTATTATAGTAGGTGTAGGACATGCGTAACGGAGATTGTATCTGGTTGTGGAGATCTCTCGTACTCTCTCCTGACTTCAGCACATATTTCTGTTTAGCCTGTTCTACCATACCTGTTCTACCATACCCAGTCTGAGCAGTGGAGTCTTTTCGGGTACCGGAGCAGTCGGAGAACCTTTATGATAGAGACAATAGCTGGTCGCGGAGGCCTTCAACGACACTTGTGATAGCAAAACAAACCTATGTGCTGTTTGTATAAGTGACATCGCTGCCACGAAGGGCCAATGTATTGCAAATGTACGCGAGATGGGCGGCAAGAATAGCCGAGTCGCGCAACCTCGACCACGGTTGTTGCGCACAGAAACCTCCACACCGCAAATATTATTATCAGATCTTATCACAATATTGATCGGCACAGATAGCGTTTGCTACAGCAGGCTTAGGAGAGAGACATCAGTGGGTAAGTAATACTCCCCAAAGGGAATAATTGTGAAAAATGCAAAAACTCGATTGAAGACAACCTATGCATCCATCACGAGCTGCTGACAACTGCGAAAACAACAAACCATCATGTACATAACAAAGACTAACTGTTCGCAGTACCGAATCCCTCAGGATCTCAATAAACTGTAAAAGCAGAATAAAGAAAGCAAGAGTAAGATAAAGAAAGCAAGAAAACACCATGCGCCACCCCGCTGCGCCAACAATGATCGCTATCCTGCTGGCCTTCCTGGCTTTCATGGTATTCTGGAGCAGGGTCAGAGACGATGGCCACCATGAGGGAAATCCGCATCCAAGCGACATACCTAAACGGAAAAAAGAAGAAGAAGAAGATGATGATGATGATGATGAAGAAGAAGAACGGGAAAGGGAGAAACTAAGCTAAGCAGGAGGTGTTTACTATTGCTGTTGCAGCTCTTTCTCCTCCTTTCGCTGCATGGACGTAGGGCCATGCCTCGAGCGACGGCTCCTCTCCGCACCGGACAAGCCCACGCACTCGCCACGACGCGCACGCTTCATCACGTCCTTCGCGCCGGTAGGGCGCCCGCGCTTCCTCTTCAGCTGCTTTTGCGGCGGAGTTGTGGCACCAGCAGGCTCGGGAGACGGTTCGGGGGTGGGCAGAGATACCCCTCCCCTCTCACCCACATACTCCACGGGACAGTTGGGAAGCGGATAGCACCCATCCTCCGGAGACCGCTTGTAGAGTGAGAACAAGTCCTCGCACCTAAGCACCGCAGCGCCCCAGGCCGTGACCTCTTCGGGCGTGATCGGCCAGCTCGAGTACCCGAGCCGCAGCACGTGGTCGAAGAGCTGGAGTCTCTCCACCCCGCCCTGAATGCTTAAAGAGAGCATATCGAGCGCCGCTATGGCGTAGCTGGGGGAACTTTTGACCGATTCCACCCTCCCGAGACTGTCGATGGGGTCGGCAAGGAACGTCCTGTACCAGCTGGTGATCCGCTTTGTGGTGTTAGCAGAAAAAAGAGCAGTAGCGAGATGTTTACATACGTCTTGTTCATCTTTATATGCGGGGACGTTTGACTGTCCGCCAGCGGTGAAGGTGGGACATGCTGCAATGCGTTAGCTTTTCGTTCGCAACAGGACGAACATGCATCGCAAAATCAAGCAGCGAGAGGAAGGTGAGTGCACACTCCAACTATCTCCAGAGGTGCTCAAGGCATCACAAGTACTTACAATTCACGGTGTAGTTGTTCATTGTCATAATGTTTTATGGTTTCTTCGCAGAAAATGGATTTGTATTCATGTGATGAGGGACTGATCAGACCAGCCAGTTTTTCCTCTCATGCTCACCCACATACGATTCTACGGTAAGCAACTAGTCCTCCCATCAGACCACCCATTCCAACCGAGCACATCCAGGATCCCTCAGCCGTTGAATCACAGATACGAAGAAACGGGGCTGGAAGGAGCCAAAGAATCTTCCACCACAACACTTCCACGTCTCCTGTCACCGCGAACCACGGGACGTCACCGCCATGAGCACATTACTGAGATCCTTGGAGCGGCGAGAAAGCCTCTGCAACAGGGTGCGGTACCATAGTATCTGGGCCGCGGTGGGCCAGGTGATCTACGGGCTTCTGCCAGGGTCAATGGGGCGCCACTGGGATGCAATTGCCGGCTACGAGACTGTGTGCGGTGTGTATTTGACCCGCAAGAGCGTTAAGACAACTTCACATTGTAGGTTTTGACTGCGCAAATTTTCTCATACTGGGCGTCAGCACGCTGTACGTGGCGCGGTGGAGCATTGAGCGGGTGGAACAGTTCACGCACCCATTCCAGAAAACAAAATTGCGGGCCCGGAGGAGTCTTGGTTCCTCTGGAGGGGTCGAGCAATTGTGGAGCATTGTGTGTTGGGGCGCGAAAGGCTTACGAAGCAAGAGGCTATTGAGACAAGCGAGGGGGGCGCACAATGGAAGATCGAGGGACTCGGGCGTTGCAAATCCTCTGTCGCTTCAATTGGCCTACGGTAACGCAGAGAGCTGATTTCGAGGCAAACGAGTCAGTGGCACTGCAGGCTATGCTCAAGATATGCTCAAGATAGGAGAAGCACGCGTGTTGTGCAGCAGATGAATTGCGGCAACAGCGATTTTGCGCCTGCCTGCGAGGCATCGTGATACGAAGAAGCTGCGAGATCCGGTCACTCTTCCCACGTCTCCCACCAAGCGCATATGGGCAATTGCGCACTCGAGGCTGTGAGCAGTTCATTATGCGGGATTCTAGAGTTTACTCTTGAGCTTCGATGCACCACCTGCATTCTCAGCCTGCAGCATCTCGTCCTTCGCGAACTGCTCGTAGTACTTCAAACTCTCTGGGTTCGCCAGGGTGCCGCTAGGCTTTATGATCTTGCCCGACACGATCTGCTTGACCGGCAACTCCACCTTCTTCAAATTGACCGTCGTCTGCGAAACATTAGTATCTGTCTCCGAGATGGCATCCCGCGCGTGAACACATACCGGTATATCCCACGTCTGAAACACATATCTCGGCACGTGGCGTCGACTCCGCTCGCTCGCGATTTTATCCTTGACGCGCTTTACCAGATCCTCACTGTACGCGAATACATCGTTCATCTTCAAGAATAGCATCACATTCTCGTCGTGGTCCTGCGGACGCCGCTGCCCAACGCATATGCTATCGGCGACTTCCGGGAAGTACGTCTCGATCACCGAGTAGATCTCGGCAGAGCCGAAGCGTACACCAGACGGATTCAACACACCATCTGCGCGGCCCAGGAACAAGACTTGGCCGGTTGTAGGATGGATCTGGATGAAGTCCCCGTGCGTCCAGACGTGGGGGAAGCGCGTATAGTACGCGTTCTGGTACCGCTCGCCGCTCTCATCGCCCCAGAAAAAGATCGGCTGGTTGGGGAACGATGCCGTTGCGACTAGCTCGCCTGGCTCGCCGTGCGGTATGGCAGCGCCAGGGCCTTCTTCGATGAGGCTGTCGTAGACTTCCAATTTAGTGCCTAGACAAGGGCCTTGACAGCCTCCTGCGTAGACGGGCTCGAGTGGGTTCTCGATACCGAAGCAGCCTGCGAGGTCGGTGCCGCCGGATATGTTGCGCAGATGAACGGTGGAAGGGAAGCCGGTGTCGTAGAACCACTCGAACTGCGAGTCTGACAGCACCATACCCGTCGTGCATACGGAACGCAGAGCGGAGAGACCGAATAGGTTCTTTGGAACGATGTCGCGCTTCTGGAGCTCCTGGAGGAAGCGAGGCGATGTGCCGAAATCAGTGACGCGCTGTTCTTCGAGGATGGAGAGGAATTTCTGTGCTGATGGGATGAAAGGCGATCCGTCGTACAGTACGGAACGACTGCCGAAGAGACAGCACTGTACGGAAACAAGGTACATGATCCAGCCAGTCTATCAATGATCAGTTCGTATCTCTGGGACCAGATCTCGGTATCGTACCGTCGTGTACTGCAACACTACATTATCAGGACTCATCTCACGATGCAGCTTCCCCTCTTTCGTAACACTGATCAGCACGCCACCTGTGGAGTGCACGATGCATTTAGGCACGCCCGTGGTACCACTGGAGTACACAATCAGGAATGGATCTCTGAAAGCAACCCTCTCGAACGTTAAGACCTCATTTCCCTTCGCAGCCTTGACGAAATCTTCGAGGGTTGCGGTGCGAGGCAAATCCTGCAGAGTAGCTGGCTTTCCGGGGAATCGGGGTTGAGTGACAATCTCCTTCAACTCAGCCACTCCCTTCAGACCTTCAACTATCTCTTTGATCTTCGGGCGCAGATCCATCGTCTTGCCATTGTACACAGCCCAACCGTCAATAAAGACGTACGCAGGCTTGATCTGCAAGAGTCGTTCCAAGATACCCTTGGTGCCCATATCCGTGCTACTGGAACTGAAGAGCCCTCCAACGCTCACGATCGCCATGAAGGTGATGAATGTGTCGAAGCTCGTACTAGCAACGACGGCAACCCTGTCGCCCTTCTTGATGCCCTTTGCGCGCAGCGCATTGGCAAGTAGAGCAACCTTTCGCCTAAGCTCACCCCATGACAGGTGACGGACTTCTGTATTGCCCTCACGGACTTCTGTCAGGGCGATTTTGGCGTCTTCTTTATGCTCTGTAGTGCACCTGGAAGGATCGGTAGGCGAGGCTGAGTATAGAATGTTCTCAGCGAAGTTAAGTCGCGTGCCTTCGAACCATTGCGGTATACTATCCATGGGTAGCGAGGTGTCGACGACTTTACTGTAACTTCCTTCGTAGACCAAACCGCTGGTGGTCCACATGTCTTCCCAGAAGTCGGTGCGGTTGGAGCCTACACTCCAGTCGTAAAGCTCACAGAAGGTCTGGAAAATTAATATCTGTCGAAAGCTTTCTGTGGCTGGGGTTTGTAAACGTACCTGCATGTCCAGTCCTCGCTTCTGGTTGGCTGACTGCATGAACTTCCACATCGCCGTGGACTCTGGGTTCGGATGCTGCCATAGCTTCCGCGGGGTTGGAATTTCACATGCCATTTGTGAGTGTTAAGGAATGCCTTTCCTCTCGAGTCGACTTGTTCACGATGTGGACGTGTTATCGAGGTTGTTATTAACTCAGCAATCGCTCTGCGGGGATGCCGCTCGGATATATTTTTCGGCAAGTCAAGGCGTCAAAGAGAGATAGCAATAAGATACACAAATGTGGACAACTGCTGGCTGATTGATTGAATATTATTTCGTCAATTTCACATGAGTATGTCAATGTAGATCGCACGGTCCGATGTCCGCCGAAATGATGAGATGAACTGGGGAAGTCGGTGCCCCGTGGGGTGACGGAACAGTTCCGAATGCCGAAAGGGAAGTTGCGATCGAGCCAGCCGCTCACAACGAGTTGCTGTTGTCCGCGCAGGAGAAAGCCGAATCAATGGACCCGTCTTTGTACGCGTCCATGATCTGCACAATGACTCCATACGTACCACCGACTGTCATAAAAGCCGAAATAAATATAAGAATGATGTGCAGTCCGTACAAGGTCTTCTGCCACAAGTTGCCACGCCAATAATTGGCGTGATCGAAGAGCCAAAGCCAACCAGGAAGCCCTAAAGCCAAGGGAGCAAACGCAATGCTGCCTGCCAACGAGAGCAGATAGTTGAAAATTGGCACTCCTGAGGCGATCAGGAAGCTGATGATGCTCATGCTCGCTACACAGCCGAACCATGTTCCCCAATGGACAGCGGTGTTGGCTTGCAGATGCCTCGACTTGCGTAGTATGCGGACAAAGACATACTTCGCACTGACGTGGACGTAGAGTGCACCGCTGACGCAAAGGCCGATCAAACCTATGCCGTACGCGATCTTCTTGACCGTGGGGCCCGCACTACCAAGAGAGGGAGACGCAACCCACTTACCACAGTACTTGTAGACTACAAGACTGAACGAGAGGTATGCGGCTGTGACCAGGCCCATACACACATTAACAGCCTTGGAGTATTCCTTGGGGTTCTTCATCTCGGACATGACTGGCAAAAAGGCAGATGTACCAGCCCCGGAGCAGAATATCGTGGCAGCAGCAGTGATCCCAGCTGCAAAAGTCGGACTAGCGATGACATAGTATCCGAATTCATAATCTCCAGTCTGAGGCGCTGCGGCTGGACGATCAAGTGTGGTCACTCCGACACTGTGACAAGTCAGTAAAACGTCTCGCAATATCGCGGTTAGAGGTACTCACACGACGATGAACACAGCGATGAAAACTGATGCGAATCCAGCCCAGGTGATCCACGTCAGCTTCTCGAACCTCCGAACACTGGCACATATTCCAACCATAAGCGCCGCGATAATGGAGAAATAGTTCGTGCACAGAGAATGGTTCGACAGAGCGTTTAGCGCCGTGGATACACCTACCATGCCAGAGGCACCGACGATGATGAAAGCGACCAGGAACAGGATACCGGTGATTTCCTTGACGACTCTTCCGCCGACGAGCTGGCCCATGTCCGCGATACTGTGGCAGCCAGGATGGTTGGCCTTGAATTGCCCCTGGACGAGGGCACACCAAGTGTTCAGAAACTGCCATCCAAGCACGTTGATGGCACCTGGAAGGGCTCCGAGAGTGAACATGGCTGACGGAATAGTGAGAACGCCAGTCGCAAAGATGACTGTATGACGCTGTGGTCAGCATGGCGAAGTAATTGGAAATGTCGATTTCGATGCACTTACGCTTCAAGAAGATGACCGATGTGTGGATCCATGAGACGGTTCGGAAGTCGACAAGCCCTTCTCCTGTCTTAAAGACTTCACCATCTTCGAGATTGGCCTTCTCTATGTTGATGCTGTCGGTGCTGCTCTGGGTCGGCTCGATGATGTCTTCATGCTTCTCGTTGGACATGATGGGCAAGTAAAGAAGAAAGTTGATGGGGCGATGATGAAGGATGATCAGTTCAGATGTTAGTGGTGGACTATATATCCATCACAGTGGTTCAACGCAGATACAGCCCACGCACGTTCTCTGATAGCCACGCGCGTTATCGGACAATCTGGGGGAATGGGCGTTGGACCCACCAGACCCATTAATTCGGGGTAGAGATACGACTCCAAATGGACAGGAGTCAGGGTTGGAATTATCCCGACGGACACCCCGGTCTTGAAGGCGAAAATCACGGCAAGGAGTATGCCGATCTGGCAGGGGCTCCCGGTTAGCAGCGTCAACCTAGCAACATGATACCTGAGACAAATTAGTATGCATTGACGCAGCCACGGCTGTAAACATGTTCAGAACAGGCACTCGCTAGCCTCAGCACTACACACAGGAGCCTTGTAGGTTGTCGAAGCAGCCCCTTTGGAAATTCTCACGTCGTGCGCTCCTGTAATATGCTACCATAATTTAGCACACGAGATGTGGTTCAAAGTGGATGCTATTTATGTCATCTACAATGGGGCTTCTTTCAGTTTCAAGCCGGCTTCTGCTGGCATCAAGGCTCCTTCAGGTGGCGAGTTCTTCTTCTTGAACTCATCCGCAATCTGTTCCATCGTGACGAACTCGACACCCTCATGCTTCTTAAAATGCTCGATCAATCTGTACGCAAGTCAGAACCATAGATAATTATCCCATCTTTGAACAAAGATTGCTCACCTCTCGTGCATCAGCAAAAGATGCGGTCTGCCAGAAACGTCTGGGTGGATAGTGATGGGCTAGAGTGTTCGTTAGCAGAGGCCAAATGGTGTGGAACTGAAGCCTTACAAAGATGAACTCGTCATGTTCTCTGTAGAAGTAATCGAAATGATCGCGCCATAAGTCCTCAGTATCCCGTGCGTTGACAAATCCATGACTGTTCGGTGCGCCTTTGATGAACATATGAGGTGGCAGATCGTCCAGGTACCAGTTTGCCGGAATTTCGACTAGGCCCGTATCTTGACCCTTGACCAATGGCTTCATCCACTCTTTTGCTTTCTTGCTGTAGTCGATCTTGGTCCAGGAGTCATCCGTTCTCAGATAGTAGGCCTGGCAATCGTGATGGCTCATGCTGTGATCATACTCAATACCATACGAGAGTAGCAATTCTGCACCCTCGCGGCTGGTCTCCCACCTAGAATATTTGAGCTGAGGTTCTAACGTCTTCACAAGTGATGACTCACCATGGGGCAACGCTGCCTCTCGGCGGCTTCCCAGCAAAGTCTGTCAGCATGCGATACGTCTTATCCAAGATGTCTCGCTGTTGATCAATTGTCATGTCAACAGGGTTCTCGTGACTGTAGCCATGCAACCCAATTTCGTGACCAGCATCTCGTACTGCGGCCATATCCTCTGGGAATGTCTCAAGACTGTGGCCAGGAATGAACCATGTAGTCTTCATGTCGTACTATTTCAAGTCAGATACGATAATTCCGCGGTGCTCGTAGGTTGCGCATACTTTCTTGAACAGCTTCAAAAGACGCTGCGTCCCAATTGTACCAGCGAATATTCCTCTGCTGATGTCACTGGTGCTGTCTTCGCCGCCATATGAACCCAGCCATCCCGCAACTGCATCGACATCCACACCGTAGGAAATGAGTACGCGCTTCTTGCCCATTGTGAAAATTTAAGATGTTACGAAGCAGGTACAAGATGGGTAGAGGAAAATCGCGATGGGCGGGGAATGGACTCGTGGAATCCGCGGCTGCGACGGAACTTCCCCCTCTTATTATCTTTGGCAATACAAATTGAGTTATCAAGCAGTTGCGGGGAAGTCTGTTTTTGGTGTTGTTCGGGCGATTGAGGCGTCATTACGAAACTAGCGGCTGTTTCTCCACATTTGCCTTGGCTGCTATCTTGACCCCAACTTTCCCAGCCGTCCCAACTTACTCCAACTGCCCAACCGAGAACGGCAGAATTCGGCTCTGCACTCGACACGTTCACGTAACGCGCATTTGACAAGAGCAGGCATCATATCTGAGATGGCATCGTCGCACGCCTTGAGTACATCATTCTGCTCACATTTTCGATCATTATGGCTGCTCAAATGAAGGCTGCGCAGATTGTCGAGGTGTGACACGTCATTGACGCGATATGAAGGTCCTGCTGACCTTGATTGCAGTTCGATAAGCCGTACCAGCTCTGCGAGACGCCAAAACCAATATGTGGCGAGAATGACCTCCTTGTGCAGGTGTATGCTGCTGGCTTCTGTCATTCAGACCTACAGGTTTTGCAGGGGCAGTTTCCAGCAAGCCTGCCTATGATCCCCTCCCATGAACCGGCTGGCAAAATCGTGCAAGTTGGCGCGCAAGTACAGGGCAGCTGGAATGTCGGCGACCGCGTTGGCGTTCTGAACTTCAAGAATGCATGTCGGCAGTGTGTAGGATGTCAACAGCACATGAGACGGTCAAGTCGCACGCGCACTGATCCTCGATTCTGCGAAAGGCGGCAGATGGCTGGCTTCAAACATGACGGAGCCTTCGCGGAGTACATGTTAGCTGACCCCGAGACTACTGTACATCTACCTGAAGGAGTCTCATTCGAGCAAGGAGCCCCTTTGATGTGTGCCGGAGTGCGTATTGCTTGATGCTGATATCTTTCTCGTTCAAAGCTAATGAAGGACAGGCAACCGCGTGGGGTGCACTAGGAAAATTAAGGCGAGAGGTCAAGAGTGGTGAGGCCATCGCTATCGTCGGTATCGGGGGTGTCGGACACCTTGCAGTTCAATTTGCCAAAGCCATGGGCTTCCGTACCGTAGCCATCGATAACAGGGAAGAAGGTCGACACTTGGCTTTAGAGGTGGCGGAGCATCTGAAGCCTGATCTTGTTATTGACTCCACAGCGAGCGACGCAGACGACCAGATACTCGATTTTACTTTGGGAGAAGGACTTGGTGGCGTCGTGGTTTGTACTGACTCAATTGCGGCAAACGCATGGAGTTTGCAGCAGCTGGGTAACAAAGGTGTCATGGTACCACTGGGTCTACCTAAGGACAAATGGCAGTTCGACTCCGAGGCCATGGTATTCAGAGAGCTTGTTATTAAAGGCAGCTACGTCTCAAGCGCGGAAGAAGCAGAGCTCATGTTCAAGGTCGTGGCTGAGAACAGGATTGCTTCTCATTTGACAATCTTGGGGTTTGACCAGATCCCCAGCCTGGTTGATAAGTATCTGCACAAGTCGATGAAAGGTCGGCTGGTGATACAGATAGCACAATAGACATGGGCAAGGTCTCCTGACCGACCATGCAGTACAGCGACCGAACCAACAATGGCTGGAGAAATTCCATTCCCTTACAAGCATCATGAGAGATGAGTCGTGCGGGTCGTGGTATCCACAAATTGACTTAGGCAAGATCCTGTTGGAGTCAGTTGGAGCTCGGTCCGGTAAGCAGCGACCGACCCACTCGCGCGATGCATGCGCGATTGGTTACGGAAACGTAACACTATCTACGCTAGGCACAGTATATCTTCAGAGCACATCGTTGCGCATGCTCAGGTCATATAGTTTGATGTTCACAGACCAAACGATCATTCACATCAGTTCAGACCATGTCAGTCTTTTTCGATTCACCGATCAGGTATGTCAGAAGCATATTTTTGCAATCACATACACACGGCTGACTGGACTGAAAGTGAGGACCTTGTCCCCGCAGGCGAGGCAGAACTACTACTGGCGAACATTGGTGTTGATCAGGGTATAGCGCCAGAAGAATCAAGTGACTACCGACAACTTTTAGCTGCAGTACACGACGTTGCGGAACATATCCTTCGGCTGCCAGATTATGTCATTCGACCAGATATTGAGAGATATCCTCGCGAGAAATTGCGGCGTCCAGATGCGAATGAGCAAGATTTTGGAAAGGCATGGGCTCACAAGTTTTTGATTCGAGGCAACGCCAGAGGCGGCGTCCTGAGTGGCAAAAGTCTTTGTCTAAAGGACAACATAGCAGTTGCCGGCGTGCCTCAGTTCTTCGGCACAGATGCTATCCCTGCATGGATACCCGAAGCTGATGCCACGGTGGTCAAGAGAGCATATGAGGCCGGTGCGGATATCGTGGGAACGACCATCTGCGAAAATTTTTGCAACTCTACATCATCTTTTACGAGCGCGCAAGGGACGGTTCACAATCCGTATGCCCACGGATACTCTGCCGGTGGAAGTACTTCTGGTGGCTCAGCTGTAGTTGGTGGTAGCCTAGTTGACATCGCTATTGGAGCCGACCAAGGAGGCAGTATCAGAGTACCTGCGTCCTTCTGCGGATGTGAGTTTTAGAGAAAGCAAAACGGTGATGAAGTTGACTCTCTCGCAGGCGTTGGCATGAAGCCCACACATGGCTTGGTCCCATATACAGGAATCTCAAGTGGTGATTCCATCAATGATCATGCTGGCCCGATCGCAAGAAACGTGAAGGATGTCGCTTTATGCTTAGACGCTATAAGCGGACGGGACGACTTTGATGATAAGACACTCGGCGCTCCTCTCCACGGCTCGACTCGATACTCGGAAAATCTCCAGGCCTCCGTCAAAGGCATGAAGATCGGCATTCTGACAGAAGGTTTCGAGCATCGCCTTGTCGATGCCAATGTCAAAGCCACCGTCCTCGATGCTGTCAAGTCTTTAGAGAAGCTAGGTGCTACTGTAAGAGAAGTATCACTTCCTTTGCATTTGGAAGGACCCGCAGTCTGGACGATCCAGCAAAGAATAGCAGGCACACTAGGAATGATGGGCTATGCACATGGAAGAAGAGGTCTCTTCTCGACGAAGTACGAGGAAGCACGCCAGCCATGGACGAACGAAACGTTCCGAAAGCTGTTTCCATCGACAAAGAATACTGTCATCAACGGCTTGTCCCTGATGCAAAACTATCCTGGTCTCTACGTCAAGACGATGAACATCGCACAGCAGATGAGGGATGCATATGAAGAACTGTTTGAGGAGTACGATCTCATCGTCATGCCGACGACGCCATTCGTGGCACCCGCCAACGTGGACTGGAAACAGGGAGACTCGCCGATGGATGCACTCAGGCCCAGTATGGGCATTACAACAAACACAGCCATCTTCGATATTACCGGTCATCCAGCTATGGCTCTGCCTGTAGGGTTCGCACCTGCCAAAGAAGATGCGAATGTCATGCTGCCTGTTTCAATACAACTAGTTGCAGGCCTGTGGCAAGAACAGAAGATCCTCGACGCCGGCTTTGCTTGGGAGACCGCGAACGATTGGAAACGGACTGGTGGAAATAGCAATCAGGATACGGTGGTGCCACCAAAGCTTTAGGTATCTTTGACTTGTTAAAAGCGGTTGAGCGTTTATTTATGACATAAATTAGTTGATTGTGTAACCTCCGTCTACCACAAGCGCATGTCCCTGGATGAACGATGCTTGTGTTGAGCACAGGAACAGCACTGCGTTAGCTACCTCATCTGGGGTTCCCATCCTTTCCATCGGCGCTATGTTGATGGCTGGCTTCAACGCCTTGACCATTTCTGGAGATGTTGTCGTCATCGGCGTTTCGATGACACCTGGACAAACGCAGTTCACTCTGATGCCTTCATCTGAGTAGTCAATAGCGTTTGCACGTGTCATGTTTATAATAGCAGATTTCGATGCGCAATAAGCAGCTGTACAGAATTGTTAGCAGATGCGCTACAAGTCAAAAGACTTTTGACTTACCAGCGCCGGACCGAGCGACGATACCCAGCTGGCTCGCAATGTTGACTATGGAGCCTCTTTGTCCGGACTGCTCTATCAATGGCTCCTGCTTCAACATGTTCCGGAGCTGAGCTCGTGAGCTGAGCCAAGAGCCTCGATAGTTGATATTGTTTAGTCTATCGAATGCATCCATGGTCATGTCAACAGCTCTGACTGGCTTGCCTCCAAGCACGCCGGCACAGTTGACCGCGTAATCAAGCCTTGTAAACTTCGACGTGACTTGGTCGGTGAAGGAGTCCACAAATGCCTCATCTGCGATGTCTCCTGCTTGATCGATCACCTTGATCGATGAGTTGATGGACAGTATAGCATCTTTGGTGTGCTTGAGGGTGTCAGAATTGATGTCGGTAATTGCGATTTTTGTGCAGCCCGAACGCGCGAAACCCTTTGCGACCGCGGCACCAATACCTGAAATTGTTAGCAGTAATACGCTTGGAGGCACACGAGTACGGATTACCTGTCCCACCAGCGCCGGTGATGATGGCAACGCCAGGTAATCTGGTCAGAAGATTTGCCATGCTCTCGAGCTCAACTGACGATCCGAGTCGATTACAAGAAGCCTGGTGTAGCTTGCGGAGGCATTGCTGGAAGCTTCGGTAGTGAAATTCATTGGCATGACGTTTGGTAACAGTGTGATCTTCGTCCGGCAAAAGATCCCTGGCTATTGTTGGAGTAAGTTGGAGCAAGACGTTATCTCGGGCGGGGTTGGGGTCGGCGCTAACTTATCTATGGTCCTGACTCGATTGGCTTTCAGCTGAGGAAGGGTGGGTCGGCAAGTTGGGCTCTCCAAAACCGACTGTGCTCGCCCGCTCCACAAGCCTCCAACCTCCACAACATCAACATGCTTAACAGCGAACGTCCACATGCACAAACATCCTCATATCTGCAGTCATTGCTCTCGGGGCTTCAAACGTACGGAACATCTGACTCGCCATCTCCGCACTCGTAAGCTGCCCAAGAACATCGACCCCACTTCTGAAGGGACTGTCATTGTCTGCGCACCCTGCTAGACGGCATTGTAGCCCTTCGGATTTAGCAGTATGTAACGCGAGGCTCTCAACTCTGTGTTAGGATCTCCATAAGTTCAAGATCATGAGATTCAAGGCCGACCGGAGGTCCCGGTACCTCCATCAATTCGATAGGGACTGATCGTGCCATGCAGATACAAGAGATAAGCCCTACAAATGTTCTTGTGGATCAGCTTTCACGCGTCGTGACCTCCTAACCCGGCACTGGCGCATCTCACAGCATGACGGCGAGGCTACAGCCATAGCCTCGACACCTTCCTTGGCAAGAAGTATTCAGCACCCGCAACATCAAGATCAAGCACGGTCACAGCAACTTGGATTCGATGGGGTGACAGACAAAGGAGATTCCAGGCCTGGAAACGGCTCCCATTTGGTACACCCACCTCGCATGGAGTATCCTACTCCTGACCCGACCCTGCATCATGCCCATGCTCCTCTTGTAAATCAAGGTATACTAAATTACAGTGATAGCCTCAATTGTGGGTCACAACTGATCTTGACTTCAGATGATCAACCACAGACGTTGGATTTTCACGACGAAGGCTTCCAGGATTTTCGCGACTTTGTAAATTTCATCGATGGCGTGGGACTTTCGGCGCAGTGGTCACCCGAATTTGGGTTTGACTTTCTGCCAGCTGGAGTGCAACAGCCCCAAGAACAATATATGCAGTCTAGACGGCACTCTGTCGAGCCAGAGGGAGCCCGCTCTTCCGATCCTGAGGATATAGGCACACCCTTCAGTACTTGGCTGCCTTCAGCACCTGCTGATGATCAAGTGCATCTGCGCTCCGATTCGGGAGATGGTACGTAAATGACTCCATAACTTCCGCATCGCAGCCAGCAAAATCGGCAGGGGTCCATCAGATAATGGAATGGACTCGATCGCCTCTCCTTCTAAGATTTCAGCTAATTGTCACCAGACCTTCGAGAAAAGCGCAGCCGCAACGGAACCTACAACGTGACAGACGAACACCGTAATTTCCTGGTCGCACTTCTGTTGAGTTTTCCTGCGCCAATATCAGATTTTGAGATGCCCTCACGCCACACGCTCACGCGGTACATAACAGCCTTCTTTGGTGGCTTTCACAGCCACTTTCCTTTCATCCATCGATCCACCTTCAAACCCTCATGCTCTCCGCTTGAACTTACACTATCAATGGCAGCAGCCGGGGCGCAGTATTGCTTTGAAAAGCGAAGCTCTGAACGACTTTTTCGAGTGGCGAAAGCTATGGTGTTTGAGAGGCTGAGACAAGAGGGGAAATACTTCGGACCGCTAACATTAGGACTTGTCGGCTCGAACAGTCTGTATACCCCTGAAGTCGCATCGTCACTGAGACGTACGGGCCCCTGGTGCCCACTTGACATGGCAAAAACTCTCCTTACTCTTGTGGGCTTTGCAACGTGGGAGCGAAAGGACTTGCTCCAGCAAGCCTTTTCCCTTCGAGGCTTACTCGTACAGACACTTCGAGATATTGGTCTCAGTGAGGAAGACGTGCCCACTGCTGGCTCTTCTTCGAGGTCTGCAATGTGGGATCACTGGGTTCAATTGGAGTCTGCGAGGAGGACTAAGCTTGTGGCTTTTTGCTACATTAATGTGCACAGCATCGCCTACAACGTGCACCCTCTCCTCTGGAGCAGCGAGTTGCACCTTCGATTGCCTTGCTCTACGCCTCAATGGCAAGCCACAAGTGCTGCGCAGTGGTCAGCCCTCCGCCGCGACGACAAAGAGGACCAGATGCCGTTCCAACAAGCGCTTTCTGTGTTACTCCAGGGCTCCACATGTACGGAGACGGTACAGCCTATTCCAAGTCCTATTGGCAACTACATCCTTCTCCACGCTTTGTTGCAGCGCATCCATGTCGTACGTGAGCTGTCGTTTCCGATAGCTCCCTGTACGAGAATCTCGACACCAGAGCTACAGACTGTTAGCCGTGCCCTTCGGTCCTGGACCTCGCTATGGCAACAAACACCTGAGTCGATACTGGATCCAAATAATGAGAGTGGCCCCATCCCGTTCACTTCAAGCGCGTTGCTAGTCGTAGCATATGTGCGACTATCCCTAGACATTGGTCAACACCGACACCTAGACTCCCGCGATCCCAGTGTCATAGCTGCTGGGCTTGCGCAGCTACCAGATATCGAACGCAACGATAACCTCCTTTCCGCCCTGCTATACTCCACACATGCATTGAGCATACCTGTGAGACTCGGCATCGACAGAGTAGCCCGGAGTCAAGCTTTCTTTTGGAGTGTACAGCATGCTATATCGAGCTTTGAATGCGCCATCTTCTTAGGCAAGTGGCTTTGTTCACTTCCTGGCCCACTGCAAGAGGGGTCTCTATCTCGTAAGTGTATATATTGTCTCCTTTCTCAGCACCAGTCGACGGGAGTGGTCATGGCATCCAAAAGCTTTATCAAAATGCAGGAAACGTCAAGCCAGACTCTGAATATCGCCTTGAATTGCGACACCCAAAAATTCCTGTACCAGTCAAACCGACACTAACAAGAAGTGTGACAGGTTCGGAGCATCGCATACTCCACTGGGTGCGGTGCATCATCAAAGAGGCATACGCGGTCGTCGACTTCGAGGAAATGGAAGGGATCGAGCCTGATGTACCAGACGAGCCATCCGGGCTCGGCCTTGCGGTTCTGAAGATCTGGAGTCGCTTCTTCAAAGGCAATACGCAGTGGCAGTTTGTTGGAAACCTCGGCTTGAGTCTAGAGATCTACATGAAGACCCTGATCTGAGCCCCTCCCGCTTCCTCGACGAATGAAAGCTGTGTTCAGGAAATGTCAATGTGATGCCCAGGAAGCGTTCTGAGATGTCAAAGGTCAAAATCGAAAATATGGATTTCTCCAAGCTGATGAGAAACCATGCGTCTTACCAGGCTGATCTGCGACGGCAAGATCTGCGGCATCAGGCTATCCGACATCAAGCGGTCAAAATATTTGCCTCATGCTTACGCGCGTTCCCCAAAATATCCTACGTATCCTCAAATGGCCGCGAGCGCAATTCGCTGTGACACTACAACCCCACATATGTAATGATCACCACGCATGACTCGGTGGAATTTCGCCGATTACGGTTGAGTCGCGAAAAGATACGGCAGCAACTGATCCAAGCGGCCTTTACACTCAGTCCGTGCAGAGGTCAGGGCTGTGTGAATGATGTCAGTGTCTGAGATGATCGCTACGGAGTATTCCGACCGTTGTGGCTTTGCGCACAATAGGTAAGATACGTCTGGCATGTCAGAAAAGGTGTGTCTTGAAAACGCCTCAAGGGTCCAAGGCACGGTCGGACGTTACTCCTGTCAGACACTGACTGTATCTCGCTGCGTCACGACCAAGACATCATGAAGCTGCACCTCGACTCACTCGGACTTCTTACACGCTCGACCGCCTTGTAGGACAGGAGACGTCGATGACAGACGCCTGTAACAATTGCCGAGCGAACAGGATCGTTGCGGAGAATATACATCTCGCACGACGATGCAACCCCAGCGAATAGTCAGCCAAAGTGTCCAGATCTCAGGCTGACATATATATCTCGTAGTACGAACGGCTCCACGCTCGCGTGACCCGGCGTCACCATCTCCATGCTTCGTCCGTCTTCACATGCCTACTCGGTACACACAAGACGATGAGCTGGATCGACAACTGTGCGACAAACAAGTGTTTAAGAGGTGCTGGCAGCCTCGTGCGTGGTGGCACTGGCCTTCTGATAAGCGTTTCCCGTTACACGATGAGTCTGATATTCTCAGCACTTCGAGTGGCACACGCACGGACGATGAGATTGGGGTTGTCAGCGCTTGTGTACCGTAGCATCGGCGCTTCGGTATCTGGACTGCGATGTTGCCTAAACTGAAAGATTCGTTCGGACTTGGAGGGTGTGCGATCTGAAGCGGATACTGTCGGAGCAAACGGGCTGCGTTGCCGTTTGTTCAATGGCTGAGATCTAGCAGACGCAGGGCATGTCGTGGCTTTGATCTGACTATGCGGGAGCTCTAGAGTCCGAAAAGATCATGCTGGGCTTTCTGTCTTCTTCCGTAACAGGAGACCATACTGCTACTTGGATTTCCTCAACACTCATAGAGCTGTGGTGTGTTTTGCAATCTCTAGTTCCGCATCCGTGGTTTTGGTACCTGTCCGGTGACGTTTCGTGGTGGCTGTTGAACTTTGGTTGTGGCTTGCGTAGCGAGCAGTCCAGCCAGCGCGCCTCAACAGCGTCAGGCACCGCGACGCAATTGGCTACAATCTTTGCTTCTCCGGATAATGCAAACTCAATCAACCGCCTTCTGGATCGCACACGATCTGAAGGTTTGTGGGGAAGGAGCCTGGAATACGTGTTGGTGCTGCCGCAGTTGAAGCCCAACTACACCACATGGCGCTCATAGATTTGTCTTCCGCCTCCGCGCTCCACCCGGTGGGTGGTGGAACTGTGAAGAACTGGCTGCACGCAACTCAACATGTTTTGTACCTGAAGATCTCGACGCAGCGACATGCAGCCAGTTGCACCACAAACAACCCGATGCAGCTGCCGTAAACTCGGCAACAACCCGCGAAACGAACCCGTGCTACGGTTGAGCTGAGCACGTCGCTTGCAACGCGTGTGGAGCAGCTGATCGTTTGCAAATACCACTTGATTAAAGCAGGCAGGAGGGATAGATCAAAATGACAGGAGAAAAGCGAGAGTTATGAAAATACGAAGCTAATTGTAGAGACTACAACGAGACAGTGGTAGATGGCAAAAACCCACAGTTCGAGATGCTGATGGCGTACGTCAACCTGTGCGCCGTTCAGCTGGAGAACGAAGTGGCCGTTGTCAAACCCCAGCGGTTGGGGAATAACGCGGTTGCGAGCCGATCGCACTCTCCCGATATCGATAACATCTGATGCTAAGGAAAGCGCAAGCCAATCACCGCTGTCGTAATGAGTAGGCTCAATAACTAGCGTAGTGTTATCGGCGAGGGTGGGTGCCCTTTCCTGTACGCAAGCCAATAGCAGCTGCAAGGCGCCTCTGGAATTGATTATGAAGTCGAAGGGGTTTCGACACGCGCTCCGGCTTTGCATTTCTATACAGCAGGTGCTATCTGGTGGTGTGTAGGAGGTCAGTACCTGAGTGGTCACTGAAGTAGGCACTTGAAGACTCGGGTGATGGCGGAGAGTGCACAGCGCACAGACGACGAATGACATCCCAGCACTGCAGCAGAGCCGTGCGTAGTTGTATCTGTGGGGACCGGCGGGCATACCTGCTCCAGGAATAAAGCAATGTTGCACAGGCTGCGTGACGGCATTGGCAATAGCTGCCGTTCCTAAAGCTAGAGCCAAGTGATCAGGACGGACTTCGGACTTGACGCGGTGCGAATAATTGTCATGAAGATGTAACCTTCATCTTCCATGTTAGCAATGTTGTGGAAGTCCGTAGTCTAGTCAGGGCGCAGTATGTACAGTAGTTCTCGCGAGTAAGACAATTGTATTATCGTTCGGTAGAGTCGTATATTCCAGGGCAGCTGCAGCGTGAACGAAGGGTCTGCGAAGATCGCCGTCCTTTTGACAACGCAGCGCGGGTAGAGCGGGTTCAGCGAAGTCTGAAAAGACGGTGACGGCAACAAAGATGGCCAGCGCTCAGAACGGGTCCCTCTCTCGGCTGTGGCGTGAGACCTTTCTTCTTTGACCAGCGTCTCCACAGATGCACTGAGATGGCGCGCCTCGTGAGGCAACTCGAACTCTGGTTGGCCTACCCCTGAGAACACGGGATGTGGACGCTCGAGGCGGCTTGGTATGCTCGCAGATGAGATGAGAGGAGGGAGATCGCACGCGGGTGCCGTCCTCTGGCGACATCGCCACCGCAATGCAGCAGTCCCCTGGTTCGCAGAAGGACGAAGAGCTGAGTTGCAGTTCGCAGGGTCTTCGCGCTACGAGACGCTGTGCAAGAGCGACTGTATGGAGTGCGCGCCGAATACGCTGGAGCTTCCCTAGCCGGCGTCCAACCAGCGGGCCATTTATCACACCAGGCGAGTGCAGCAGCTTGCGTTAGCTGCAGAGCGGTGAAGTGTTGCGCGATCGTGTGCATAGCGCGAATCTGCCTGCCAGGGGCGAGCAACGCAATTGCCTGGCAGGGTGCGCTCTACGGCCTCTGTGGAGGCGCGCACTGATGTGGACACTTGACACGACATGGAGGAGATTGCAATCGGCCTAGGGCAGGTCTTTTCGGCTGGCACTGACGCTGAGCGCTGACTCTTGGGTTGCGCTTGCCCGCCCTGGGGGTTCGGTGCTAAAAGTTCGCGTGTTGTACTTGAAACTTCGATGCAGGAGCGACCACCGACAGGGAAGGAGCCCAGCGCACGGCCGAAAGTGCATCTGCACTATATCTCCTCAGCGACCCCAGAAAGCGCAGTACTGTTACCCGCTTACGAGTCGCCCACGTTCCCTACCAACCCTGCTGCAGCCTCAGTCAGAGTCTGCTGCTGCTGAGTCCGAGAGTGTCAGAGCTGTGTGTGACGAGTCTCACTCTTTGCCTCGTGCTACCACAGCCACGCCCCGTCTGTCACCATTGGTGCGAGAGCCTGCACGCCTAAGGTTTCATATCACAGCACTCAGTCAGCCAAACGCCGCATCGTTACGATAATTACCATCAGCCGCTCGAGTCTGCCTGAGATTTCGCAGACATTTTGATTCTCCACCAGACACCATGGCCGATGCTATCGTGTCGACACAGCTGCCCCAGTGGAACTACGCAAAACCTGCCATTACGACCCGCACCGAGCGCTCTGGGTCTGACAGCTCGGCTTCCAGCCCTAATTTGTGCAACAACGAGCACGAGACATTGCGGCTAGACACCGCTGCGACGCAGACCATCCGAAAGGGAAGCATTTCCCTCCAGGACCGCTACATGTCCAGCGAAGAGGATCTGTCACCTGCCTGTGAAGACTCTGGCTCTGAGTCTGAGTACGACTACGATGGTGCTGTCGTCGAGGATCTGACCCAGCAATGCCACTCAGCCAAGAGGATGTCTATGTCGAGATGGAACCAGGGAAAGAGCTGCGACACTGCTGTCAAGGTGTCCTATGCCTTTGTCGGCCGCCCTAAGGTTGTCGAGCTCAACCTTGGTTCACCAGTGCTAGAGCGCCCAATGTTGACACAACGGTCCGCTTCGCTAGCCAACCTGCCAGCGACTGCTCTGAGCAAGCTCCAGAAGGCCGATCAGGCCCAGCGTCACTCATTGAACGTAATGCCTGTGTCGAAGTGTCCCAACTCCCCGCTCACCCGTCCCATCTCTCCCCTCGCCATTATCGAGCATCGACGTCCTTCGACCAGTTACAGCCCGTCGAGCAAGTCGAGCACATTGAACCTCGGTGACCTCACTTCCACAGCCTCCTCGATCGATACCGCGCCTTCGAGCCGCAGCGCCTCACCCGCAGTTGCTGCACCCGTTCGCCCTGCAAGTGCTACACCACAGGGTGTATCTTCGAGACGCTCCTCGGTCTACGTCCCAACAGGAGCTCGCCCAGAGCTGCAGCGCACTCAAACCACACAAACAAATTTCCGCCACTCCCACCAGGTAGCACTACCGACACCAATGTCACCTGCCACTCACGCCTTTCTCAACACCGACCCTTTCGCGAAGCCTGCCGCCAATACCACAATCCCTGCGAACAAGCCGTCCACGCACAGGCGCTTAAGGTCAATCTCGATGAAGCTTTCTCTTGCAAGGATCGCCATTACTCCATCTTCATCAAAGAAGAACACCAACAACATCCCCGTCTCGCCGTACACACCTCTTACACCCCAGACTGCGCCCATCGAAGCCTCATCCGGATTCGCGAGCCCCATGCCTAACAAGCTGCGCCGCGCCTCGACCATTCTGCGACCAAAATCTCGCGGAGCTGAGGACTCAAGAGGTCCTTCGCCGGACATGGCACCTCCTCCAGTCCCCGTTTTGAACCGCGCAAGCACCATGGGTCTTCCTCAGCGCCACTCAAAGATGGTTGCTCGAGGTGCCAACGAGCGCGAGCCAACTCTCGTCCTCCCTCCTTTCGCAGATGTGAAAATCAACCCCATGGCCAGCGTCAAGAGCGGAAAACTGCGCAAGCGCAAGTCCCTGATGGATCTGCTCTAGAAAGGTTTAACTCCTTGGCTCTTTTGAGTGTTTCATTCGAACCTGCCTTTCACGCAAGGACGCATAGACGTTCATGCGCTACCCTGTCACTTTCACGTCACCTCCGCAATTGTACATGTCACCCTTCTCTCATCTCGGCCACTCTACCACGGCGCTCCAGCGTACTGTGCATAATACC
This sequence comes from Didymella exigua CBS 183.55, assembly GCF_010094145.1. Lineage (NCBI taxonomy): Eukaryota > Fungi > Ascomycota > Dothideomycetes > Pleosporales > Didymellaceae > Didymella > Didymella exigua. Next base: position 724,617 of record NW_022984788.1, read on the forward strand.
CGGCGTTACTTTGGGCGTTTATACCCACATCGAGGTCACGATACCCTCTTGGGCACGTTTCTGTTTCTGTTATCGCATTCTGGCTTGCGAAGTGCTCGCAGCCCACCATCTGTCGCTATCGCATCTAGCATGCACCTCGTTGATCTAGGATCCGAAATTCTCCTTAATTACCACAACGACGGCTGTTTTAATCAAGAGACTCATGATATCCTGTAGTATGGTATTACTTGGTTTCTAGCGCTGCTCAGCATAGACGCGCAATTGCAACCTACTGTCTGTCCCATCATCTGAAACGTATGCCAAGTTCAATCTCCCCGTGCCACATCACTAATATCGTAATCCGGTTCCTCTCCACGTCAGCCTGGTATGCTGCAACACCAAAATAACCCACAAGCCATGATGTTTTTCCGGTGCATGCGTACATCCACACTTTACTTCATGCAGCTATAAATGATCTGAACATGGAATATTTTTCAAGGTCGGAAATTCCGCCAGACCTGCGCTACACACGCTCAGGCACAGCTCCACCAACAGCCTTCTCGGTGCCTCACAAACCCACATACAGCTTTGTTTGATATCCACAGAAGACACATTGCATCTACAACGGCATCTTCGCCCAGGAGCTCTTCCGACAATTGACGCGGCCGAGTGCAAGGTCTTGAGCCGCACGGAAACAAGTGACAGGGACGGAAAGTGTTAAGTAGCGGCAACCCCACAATTCTTCCATCCAAGGACCCCTGCCTTGGTCGACAAGCCGGGCAGGGCCCTGGGAGGCGCGCGAGATGTTTGAAACATTTCGATATCGTGTCGACGAAGATCATAATGCAGCGTGACCGACGAACAAGCAAAATGCTGGCTCGCATTGCACTCTGTCACTATGCGTTGCCATTCTCGCGATATTGCTTTTGAAACACGCAGGCACCACATGTTCGGTGCACCGACGCAGAAGCAATATGGCAGTGAAGCTCATGCGGACCATTCAACCGGCCATGCTAGGAGCATGCTTGCACCGTGCCGCCGTTAATGAGACCTCATATCAAGATACCCGCCATGCGGCGCGATCTCGCGATCTTGATCGTTCTTGCGCGCTCTGGTCCTGAATCATGGATGCGCTTTTGCATTTTTCCGTCCGCGCACGCCCGCTGTGAATGATGTGCGTCGTAATCTGGAGAGGCAGGCACAATTTCGAGGAGGTCTATGTGAAACACGCTCGCAAGCCACGATAAGAGATGTGTGGTAGCGAAGGAACGTGCGAACGAAGAACGTGGTTTAGAATGAGCGACTCGGGTTCCGTGCGCAAGGTACCTAGAGATTGGGACCGAGGGTTTTGGAGCGCGAAATTATTATCAAATGTCAGGCTGCAAGGCGAGTGAAGTGAAGTTTGACGGTCAAGTAGATGTGCGCTTTTGTGAACGTCACTAACGTCTTCGGTGATGATAATGCACATGACGGTGAAGGAATCTGACTAAGGGTACGTACGATACGAGGGGTCGTTTCTGTCAAATATACCGTTACGTGGAATCATGTCACTCATAGAAAGTACGACGAACTTCATGTCGCCAACGCTACTGACCCTGAAACTTGTCACCTCCATGCTCGGACTGTCACTATTCTGATATCACCATCAGCTATAAAACAGAGGCTATAGGGATATATAACCCTGCAAGAACTATTTTGAGATTCTCGCAAGGTCCTATGCAACCCCATGGTCTTCTCCAACATGGGTGCCTTGTCCGAGCCGGAAACTTCGCGCAAAACCGGAGAGACATTCTTCTTGTCTCTGAGACGCTGGTGTACAACTCTGTAGTCTGATGAGCAAGACGCAGGCGCTGTACCACATTCACTTCAAGTTGTCGAGCGCACCTTCCTTGTTCGAGAGCACCGGAATCAGAAAGAGTCCCCAGACAGGTCCTATCATCGTTGGGATGGACTTCCTGGTTTGGATCTGCACCGTTCTGCAAGAGCAGTCCAATCATCTTGACGTCGACAGATGGATCGTCTCCGTGCGTGTGGTATAGCATCATGGTTAGCGTGGTACGAAGCGGCTGTAGAGCGTAGTCAAGGAGCAGCTGCCCTTTCTTTTGCATGCGTAATTTTGCGCGTACGTTCTTGACCAGTCGTGCGGGTACAGCAAGTGCAAGAAAGGTACAACCTCTACCTTCGGAGTATTTGTCGAAGCCTTAAGTTCTCGGTATGTCTCGAGCATGTGTTCAGTAATTGGTGACATTTCTTGCGAAGTGACTATTGACGCGGTCCACCGACGTCAACGGAAGTTCTGCATCTGCGGGACTCTGTTTCTCGATTCCGTGATCGCAGTAGAGCAGTTCATCTGTCAAGCCAATGAATCTGTCACTGTGCCCTGGCTGCGAAAGTATTAATCTGGTAAGCCCTTCAAGAAACAAAGGCAAATGTTGCAGAAGGTTACCAGAGGGTCAAAGTTGGTTTTCAGGTGACTCCTTAGCTGGGACTGCTACGAAGATCGGAAGAAGTCGACTGAATGGCTGAGGAAGACCTGATGCGTGCCATCGTCAGCAATGAGGAGGTCTCCACATCTGTTCCAAAGTCTCGAGGTCTGCGCCTCAGATTGAAAGCACATTTTCGTTCCATCTAGAGGTTCGATCGGCTCTTGAGCAGCATAATTGGGACTCTCTCTCTCTCTCTCTTTCCCTAAGAGGTAGAACGCGTACAGCGGCAGTGGCTGCAGTCAATCTGCGGTAACTAGGAAGATCTGAGCCGTCTCTTCCTTGTACAAGTCGTCGATCTTCTCAATAACCCGCACAAGGGACTCCTTCAGATCGGCGGGAAAATCTCGACAATCTTGCGGAGTATAGCAAGGTTCTCGTTCCGCTCGACTTGCCGGATGAACTGACGGGTGACAAGGAGGACCCAGAGCCATACAACGTCCGCGGCTTCGGACATATTCGTGATGATTTTCTCGCAGTCTGGATTCATGTTCTAACAACCAAGTCCAGAGTACTCCAGATCTCGGAATCGCTCACTGGAATGTAGCCGCTCCTAGACGAGTATTCGCACGTCAGTCTTGGTGGATTTGGCGATATAAAAAACACAGCGTCTCGCCTGTAAGTACCTTTCGTAAATTTCTCTCTCTTCAGTGCGATGCGCAAATTTTGACGTTCGAAGAGAAACGCAGTGTCTTCGACATCTCCGCGACATCTGCCTCGTCGCCATCGTACTCATCGAGACCGTCAATGAAGAAGCCATGCCTGGTATCGAGTCTTCAATATTGAGTGACAAGCTCAAACGCTTTTTGTAGGCTTTGATTTCCCAAACTTCGTATTGCAGACGCCCCAGGGCAACATCTGGGGCGAGCTCTGGATCCGTGCGCAAGATTTGATACAACAGCGACTGGAAGAGTGCAATCAGACTCTTCTGCATCTCATTTCCTTGATACCGGAAGTAGAAGCTTCTGATGTAGAGAGCTTTTGCACCAGCCCATATCTTCAGTCTCCTCACGGTCATTTCATCTTCTGACATGTGATTTCATGAGCGTCGATTTGCCGCTTCCGGCCTAATATGTTGGTCAACATAAGTTTTTCTGATTTGAATGTGCGCTTTACTTTGCCAATGATATAGAGTAGACCGTCATTCAGCTCTCTGCTCTCTATCCATAACGTGAAGGTAGTTTTGCCAGGAACTCGCATCCATTCGTCTGTCCTTTTCTCGGCGTTGGGGATCTGATCGACGCGGCGACGAATCCCTACAAAGTAAAAGTTTTCGAGTACCTGTATTTGTTCTAGTGCCACAAGATGTCGAGATTGTAGCTTACTCGGTTCCTGCACCGTCACCGCAAGACGCTCACATACAAATGGACCTCCGCTATGGACACCTCGCGTCACAACACTGATGATAGCGAAAAGTACTCACAGTATTTCAATCTTCTGCAGTCCAAGATTGACGACTACTCTACTGAGCCGCGGCACACGTATAATATAGATGAGAAGGGATTTGCAATTGGATTGGTGAATATGAGCAAGAGGGTGTTTAGTAAGGCAACTTGGGATAGTAAAGGCAAGCGCCACAGTCTGCAGGATGGCAATAGAGAGTGGATAACAATAATCGCAGCGATCTGCGCTGATGGTTCAACGCTGTCGCCAGGCATCATCTTCACAGGCAAGCCTAACGGCCTACAGCAGTCCTGGTTGGAGGACCTAGACGTAGGAAGAGACTCAGTATTTGCTACTGCTAGGCTTCTTCTTAAACTTCTTGAGTATTACAGCTAAATTTAGTGGGGATATGCCTGTGGCTTTGAACAAGCTTAGCACAAGCTCAGAGGTGAATGTTTGGTGCTGGGCGGCTTAGAACAGCTTGTAGAAGTGACGCTTCTTAATGCCTATTAAGGCCTGGCTTTAGTGTGGTTGTTTAGTAACTTCTTTGGAGTAGTTGTTGCCAAAAGGCGAGAAGCAACCCACATCTAGCAGCTGCAACGTCTGTGTACTGTGAGGTGGGAAGACAAGCAGTAGAATCTGTAACAACGCGCTGCCAACAAGGACCCGATACAACTAGGTTTACGGTCCAGTGACTCATGACCATGACCCTTGTCGCATGGCATGAGGTTGCACCAAACTGCCTCCGAACCTCCCTATATAAGGAGGTAGGAGCTGTAGCATTGTAGAGCAGTTTTTCTGTATCCTTTCGTACAAGACCTATAGGTGTAGAGAATGTATCTTGGTGTTCTTATCATCCCAGCACTCCCATCTGTCTCGTACAGGGTTCACACCTGTTGCGGATATCTCTCTTCTTACCTGCGTCGTTACAGAATCCTGTGGCGACTACAATAGTTAACAAAGGCTATTGGTATAAGTTATAAGAGTTGTGGCTGTTAACAATAAGTAGGCGCTAGAAAGTACAAGCTTTAGCAGCAGTATCCCGTTTAAACTTAAGTCTTTTCCTGCATCTAGGTCCTCCACCCAGGACTGTTGTAGGGTATTAGGCGCGCTAGTAAAGATAACCCAGGCAACAACACTAAGATATTAGCACAGATAGTTGCGAGAATTGATACCCACTCTCTATTGCCATCTTGCAAGCTTTGACGTTTAGCTCTAGCTTCCTAAGCTGCCTTACTAAACACTCTTGCTCCTGTTCATCAATCCAATTGCCAGGCCCTTCTTATCCATATTGTACATGTGCCACGGCTTAACGGAGTATTTATCAATCTTAGAACGTAGCAGGTTAAAATGGTATAAGCACTTTTCGCTATTGTTGGCGTTGTGACGTGAGGCGTCTATAGCAGAGCTCTATTTGTATATGAGCTTCTCGGGATGACGGTGCAGGAACCTGGTAACCCAGCTATCTCCAACGTACTGTTGAGCTATTTTAGACGCGAAATTTTGCACCATTTGCATTGTAGGTGGTAGCCCTTGGTTAGTGAGCACTTCTATATAGCTGCGAAGCTCATACTCTTGTTGTGGACTGAGCCTTTGACGCGTGAAGTTCCCATATTCACGCGACGCGCATACGCCTCAGTGCCGCCGCGACAGGGTGGATCGCGACACTAAGCTTTGGTCAGCAATTTTTGGGTACGAAAGCTCACCAGCTGTATCTGCTGCGTCACAGGCTTCAAGCGCAGCTTCTAAATCCATGCCGTTGTGAAGTTATGGTGTTGAGGATATTGGTGTGTTATGACGTTCGCGTGCACGTTCCCTGTACCAAATTACAATATTCGTTCCCATATACAATATCTATTACACTATCGCGGCCATATTCATTGCGTCTCACTGCTCTTCACCCTCTTAGCGTCCCTCTCACTGTCCGTGGCATCTGCCCTCCTCTTGCCCTCCTCCTTCTTGCTCTCTTCTCTCGCCACTCGTCTCGCTTCCTTGTCAGCCTTTCCCTTCTCCTTGCGGAGCGCCTTGCTCTCGAACTCATGCCAGTCACCCTCAAGTGCCTTAAGAGCTTCAGCGCGCTTCGGCTGCGGCTGCTCGCTAGCAAAGAAGGGGTGTTCAAGAACATCAGCCGCAGTAGGGCGCGCAAGAGGGTCGTACAGGAACATGGCCTGGAGAAGCTCAAAGGCCATGGGGCTGAGTCGGTCGCGATACCTCTCTTCGAAGGTGGAGGGTTTGCGTTCGGTGGGGCGGAGGAGGTTGGACCATTGCATGTCTACTATGCCTGGCCAGTCTTCTTTTGTGGGTGTTCCGAGGATGTTGTAGATCTTGTCTAGTTGGTTGATTTCACCACCATCGCCTGGGAAGATGGCATGGCGTGTAAAGATTTCGACGAGAACACAGGCTGCTGACCAGATATCGACAGCGGGGCCATACTGTGTCTCGCCGAGGAGCAGTTCCGGTGAACGATACCAGATGGTTATGACGCGGTTGGTGTAGTCCAGCTTGCTACTTTTGGCGTAGAATCTCGCTAGACCAAAATCTGCGAGTTTCAACTGACCAGTGTTCGAGACTAATATGTTCGCAGCCTTGATGTCGCGGTGTAACACGCCTCGTCGGTGCAGGTAATCCAGACCTTCAAACAATTGTTTTGCCAGATCCTTTTTATGGGATTCTTCGAGGTTGAACGTAGGATGGTTGAGGAGACCTGTAAGATCGTGGGAGAGGTACTCAAAGACCATGTAGCAGTCGTTCTTCTCGACCATCACCTCGCGTAGTCTGACGATATTGTCATGATTCAAGGACTGAAGGAGCTTGACTTCTCGGATTGCGGTGACAGGAAACTAAGCACAGTCAGTGAGTGTGATCTCATCTAGTTATTCTTTGACACGTACGCCATCCCGTTCGCCCTCCATGCGGATCTTCTTAAGGGCAACCTGGTCCTTGGTGTAGACGTGGACACCCTTGAAGACCTTGCCGTAGGTGCCAGAGCCAACAACTGACTCATTGCCTGGCTTACGATAGTAAACAGAGTCTGAAGCAGCAAATTCTGTGGTCAAAGTCGGACGAGCAATTATCCTCTTTCGCTTGACCATCACCGTCTTGGGCGCATCCGGAGGTGGAGCTCGCCGATCATTACGATTGTCAAGACGGGTCTCGACACGCGGCTCAGGTCGACGGTCGTCCGGTCGTCGTGGTGGGTATGGTTCTCTGCGATCGCGGACATCCCTGATATCTCTTGGATCTCTTGGATCTCTCTGATCTCTCAAGTCACGCAGGTCACGTGGATCCCGTGGATCACGATCTCTGACGTCGCGAATGTCTCGTGGGCCCCGAACATCTCTGTCGCGAGTGTCGCGGTAGTCCCTTTCCCTTTCGCGAAAATACGGATCTCGGACATCTCGCAAATCGCGCATGTCTCGAGGATCTCTATCGCGAGGATCCCTATCACGAGGATCTCTGTACGCAGGCTGTCGATCGTGGTAGTCATATCGGCGGTCTCGCTCTCGATAGTCGCGATCTTGCTCCCGGTCTCGCTCACGGTCGTACTTGTAGTCGCGGTCACGGTCGTTTCGCGGATCGGTGTGGTATCGAGAGTCGCGAGACGAGGCGTCTTTCTTAGGCTCAAGTAACGAATCCTTGGGCTTTGGTTCGACTTTTTCAGGCTCTTCAGCCTTACCCTTGATAGCGACGGGAACCGGATTCTTTGTTTTCAAAGAGAAGCTGAAACCTGATTTGGGTTGTGTTGGAGGCGCGTTGGCAGGTTTCGTCGGTGGCGGCATCTTCTTGACTTCCTTGGGCCCCTCATCCTCAACACGCAGATCTTTCGATGGACGGAAGGGATTGTCGTCGGCATCAACAGACGCTGACTCGGTCGATGGTGCGGGCGCTGGAGGGTTTGGGCGAGGCGCTTCGGTCGCAGGCCTGCCACCTCGAGTGCCAGATGCTGGTGTCCACGACAGGTTGGAAAATTGTGTAGGTGCTGCACCACGACCCCGGCCGCCCTGAGGTGCGAAGCCAGAGTGAGAGCTTGGCCCGGACACACGACGATCAGAGCCGCTGTACTGGTTGCCACGGCCACCACGATATGGTCCATTTTGGTAGCCACCCTGAGGATACTGCTGGTTTGCAGGGTACCCAGGCGAGTAGTTCTGGTTCTGGTTGTAGGGCGACTGATTCGGCGAGTAGGCATGTGTGGGTGATCTGTATCATGTCAGCAAGTTGGAAGAGGATGAGAAGTGGTTGACTTGCCCTTGACTAGAGTGCTGATACCCATTCCAGCCCCCTCTACTACCGTGGTAGGGTGACTGATTGTGTGGCGAATATTGGTTGTGTGCAGGATGAGGAGGAGACTGCTGATAGCCAGGACCTCCCCGCCCTTGATGGTGGTAAGCCCCCCTCATCTCGGCGTCTTCTGCCTTGCTGATAGACGTATCAGAAGCGTGGCCAGATGCAGGTGCAGGCGGATCCCGTCTGGGGATGGGCTGGTCTGCACGAGCTGGTCTGTTACTCTCGTCTCTGTTTGACCGAACAGGTGACCTGGAACGACGACTTGAGACGCGAGGAGAACGACTCCTTCGTGGCGAGGGCCTAGCGTTTCGTGCTCTAGACGGCGAAGGCCTCCTTGATGGCGGGGGAGACCGCCTACAGCGTGGAGAGGGCGATCGTGCACGCCTAGTTGCACGACTGCGACTCCTCTCGCGGCTGGTGAGACGTCTGTGTTGCCTTTCACTTGGTGCTGGACCTGATGTGTTGCCTCGGTCGACAGGTCTCCTAGGTGGAGATCTCCGAGGGCTCAGAGCACGCCTGATACTTCTTGCAGGCGATGTGGATCGTTTGCGCGGTCGGTGTGAAAGTGGCCTGTAGTGGGAGTCGGCAGACGGCGAGCGACGGCGAGCTAATACCGGCGGGACGTATGTGTCGGGCGTTGGTCGCCGAGAGGTGCGATCGCGATCTGAGCGAGGTCGGCGAGGGGAATATGCTCTCGACGTGGGACGGTGCGTGGAGTCTGCGCGGCGCGTCCGTGATCTGGACCGCCCTGTGCTGCGGCTTCGTTGGCGTCTGGCCCGCTTGTGGCTGTCTCGTGGAGATGCAGAGCGACTGCGGTGGCGCTTCGAGGATGGAGTCGCGTCGCGGTGGTTGTGCCGGTGTGGGTGCGAAACCCTGTCTGCACTGGGTCCCCTCCGCGAGGCTCGATAATGGTCGTCCTTGGACGCCCCTCGACTACGACGACGCGTGCGGTCCCTGCTCGGACTTCTCTCGCGCGAACGTCGTCCTGCGTGCTTAGCTGACGAGCGGGTACCTGTGTCGGGCGTCCGCCTGGAGGTGTCCCTCGCAGCGCGTGCCACGGGTGACGATGTTCTTGGTTCGTGAATGCGCTCTCGCGTGCGTTCCCTACTTCGCTCTCTGACCCTGATAGACGATTCCTCTCGTCGCCACTGGTCTATATCCTGGTTCCGTCGCAACCCAGCCATGTAGGCGGGAATGTCATTAGAACTGGGGTTGGTGCAGCTTTCAGAAGGTTCGCGGGAGTCTGAGTGTCACAACCGGACCGAGCGCAGAACTCCACCGGCAAGCCGCGACCTTCAGCCTGATGACGGACACGCCCCAAATAGAAAAGAATAAAAGAGGTGATGCGACTGAGCCTACAATGCAGTCGACGATGATGCGCAGCTGTTGCGCGTCTTCTCAGTGATAATCGCGCTGTGGCAACGAGCTCGCAGTTCGCCGCCTTTTCTTGCCCGCCAAGCTAGCCTCGTGACCCGCCGAGAGAGCGGGCTGGAGGGCAGCCCTGGGGCCTTTCAGCCATTGAGGCCTGCCAAAGCCACAAAGCAACTGTTCGTCCTCCGCGTGCACCTTGTCAATGCGTTCCTCCAGGAGTGCACAGTCTGGCAAATATCCTCAACCGGTCACAATAGCTATCTAATGCACGCAGGTTGGCAACTACAAGAGCACATGCGTATCCCTGGATGTCGCCTTCGGTGGTGCTGGAAGAGCCGCAAGTGCAGCAGGTCGAGTCTTGACGGCGGCAGGTGGACGAGGCCTCCGGTAACAGTGGTATCCAACGGACGTGTAGGAGACTGCAGTAGGTCACGCTGGGTTGAGCGAATAATTGCGGTTGCTCGCCGTTATGAGTGTTCTCATGCAGTTCGCCAACATATGTGTGCCGCAACAGCTGCATATATGTTCAGATCGAATCGCAAAAAAGATACCGCTCCTTCCACCGAGATTGTGCGAAGGAACAAGTTGTGGCACCCGAGCTAGTACGTGCAGCTCAAGGCTGGCAGACTAAGAGTGACCGCGCGCTACATGCGTGCCGGCGCTGGACGACTTCCAGTGTGCTCAGACGAAGGCAGACAGCCCACAGCGACGCTGACCTAGCCTTGCAAGCTGCGCATCATCGTAGAAGGGAATTAAGTGTAACAGCTGCTGTTTTCGGTCCTTGGGCGTGGCCTGCAGGTAGTGTCGCAGCTGCAGGGCGCAGTCTGAGTCAACGAGAGGTCTCATACACAGCTGCTCGTTAGGAAGATGATGCCGTCTCGCGGGAGAAACTGATGGGCTGCACCCGCCAAAGTAACCCCTCTCGCTACGCGATGCCTCCATGCCCTCGCCTTATGACCAAGTACTAATTCGTGAGGGCGCGCAACACGGCGGCGCTTCTGTAGTGGTATGGATGACAGCGCAGGCCGAGGGCGATTGTATTTGTTGGAAGTGCAACGATGGTGCTGCTGGTGACTTCACCATCGCTATGGCCCTTCAGGGCGGTCGGAACGACGTGCTCATCCTGGCGACGGCGCTGTGAATATCGAGACGAGCGATCACAGTTCTCAGAGTCAGTCACATACCTGCGTCAGGCGCTTCGAAGATGCAGATGGGCTGCGGCGGATGCTGGTGCCGGTGTGTTGTGGTGCTGAAGTCGGCGTTCCTGCTTGCTCGTGCGCCTCTTGCGGCACCCCGTGACTGCGCCTTCCTTCGATTGGCCTCCGGCTTAGGCGAACCAGCGTCATCGGCCGCGTCTAACGCCTTTTTCGGTTGATTGAAAGTTATTCGAATATGGCTCACGGGTCCCGCATCTTTCACCATGTCCTCGGACAAGCATGCGCGAGATCTGACCCTGATACCTAGGCACCTATGCCGCTTGCTCATACATAAGCACGCCATTGCCACCCAAACACCGGACACCAAACGCATCTAGTCGACATCCACACATAGCCCTCTTCCCTCCTTGGACTTTCCACGCGCAATCTCCCGCAGCAGCAACAATGGACGAGCAACCCAAGCCTAACGCCCTCCCGCCACACATGAACGGACATGAGCCCCATGCACAGTCACCATTGAGGAAGTCAACCAAGTCGCGCGACCAGAAAGAGCGCGACAGCCTGCACCATGCCATTCAGTTGTCTGAGCGAGGCCGTCAGGTGGTTAACTTCGACGGCCCGAACAGCTATTTCTCCGCTAGTGCCAAAGTCATGAGCGCTGACCCGAACGGTGGCAGCGCGCATAGCAAGCCCGCGATCAGTAACGATGAAGCAGACGTAGAAGACGCCTATGAGTCGCAGACACCACTGGCCACCAGCCGCGCCCACAGCCCGTACACACAGCATCCCACAATTGACTTCGATGGGCTTAGTTGGCCCAGCAAAGGCACAAGGAGCAGGAAGGAGGCGACCGAGGAAGAGAAGGCAGATAATCTGAAGAAGCTCTCCGGTGCCGTGAGGACTATGCTGGAGTGCCTCGGCGAGGATCCCGACCGTGAGGGCTTGCTGAACACACCTGAGCGCTATGCCAAGGCCATGCTGTTCTTCACCAAAGGCTACGAGGAGAACCTGCGCGACATCGTCAATGGCGCTGTTTTCCACGAGGATCATGACGAGCTGGTCATCGTGAAGGACATTGAGATATTTTCCCTCTGCGAGCACCATCTGGTGCCGTTCACTGGAAAGGTATGTTCACCATGTTCACGCACCTTCCATAATCAGCCATCACCCACTAACAGGCACAGATGCACATTGGCTACATCCCAAACCGCCGCGTAATCGGCCTCTCCAAGCTCGCCCGCATCGCTGAAATGTTTGCCCGCCGCCTGCAAGTCCAGGAACGCCTCACCAAACAGGTCGCCTTGGCACTGTCTGAGATGCTCCAACCCCAAGGTGTCGCCGTCGTCGTCGAGTCCAGCCACTTTTGTATGGTCATGCGCGGCGTACAAAAGACTGGTGCCACTACTACCACTAGCTGCATGCTAGGCGCCATGCGCTCAGCCGCAAAGACAAGGGAGGAGTTCCTGAGCCTGATCAACAGGAAGTAGAGCCAGCGCGCTCTTCACTCAGCAGTCGCTACCTGCTTTTCATCAGAACACACAGTTTATACCACACTTGGCATGGGACGGCGTTGACGGCGCCGAGTTCATCACTCTGTACAGGAGGGTTGTTTCAATACAGGCGAAAACGGCGGTCACTTCCGTTGCATTGCTTAGAATTAGACGCATTTGGCCTCTCAACAGCGCCAGGCCTTCAACAGGCGCTACATACCCATTTACACCAACACACTGCACGTTACTTGCACATTGCCGCAAAACTCACACTGCACCAAAATTTTCCCTCGCGTAGTGGGTATCCTGCTCCATGCACCGCCAGTCACAACCAACCTGTACCATATTAAACGAGTGATTCTCGAGTCCAAAACGAGTCAACGTTCTTTTCGTGCGCCGCAGTCTTACCTTTGCTTTCCCACCACAGCAAAAATATTCCACTTTCCACTAGTGCACAGCTCTCAACCAGCGAAACAGGTCGGCTGTAACAAAATACTCGTGACAGCCAGGGTCTCTACCATCGTACACAGTAAGCGCGTATACACCGGATATCTGCATACTTGTGAAGACCCAGCGCCTGCAGAATCCATCTGCTTCCCGAGCCACATGCAAAGATTCGAATGTGCCATAGACCGGAACGTTTCTTGAACTCCTATGCAAAATCGACTCTGATGCGGCGACCTTCTCGTAAGGAGGAAATACATTGGTAACTTTAGGGCGTGAGGTCGTTGGTGTTCTGAGACGGATGGCGTTAAAATCTGAATCTGCAGAGGCATGCCATGATGTCAGCCCCAATAGAAGCACGGCACCTGCAATCTGTCCAGGTAATTTTTCAAAGATTGGACAGCCAAGGTCAGTGTCCATTGATCTGTCGCCAGCCTTCGTTGTCGCCTACAAACAGCCGGCTATCATGCAGAATACTCACATGCTCCAAATTGGTACCAGCAGCGTTCCCTTGATCGCGCCCAGACCAATGTCCTCCCTTAAACCCCTCATCCCATGAGGTGCCAAGATACTTCAAAGGTATTTGTCACCTATGCACTTCCATCTTTACGCCTTCCAGACTTTGGTTGTTGGAAAGCTGTATGACTTCATCAGCCTCCTCACGGGTACTGAAATCTATCATCGTAGTCACTCTTTGCGAAGTTTTGACGATTTCTCTAAAACGAGGTCATATCCGTCAGGTGACATGGTAAGTGGAGGTCTCCGCAACGTGTATGAGATGGGTTGCACTTCCGAAAGCGCTCTTGAAGGTAATTGCTGCACCCTTAGATGAGTAAAACACATTGTACGCTGTCCTGCAAAAATATGCAGTCTGAATAGTTTCCTGAAGGATAGGCTCGATGCTAAGGCCGCCATTAATAGATTCGATGTGATAGTTGCAGGAGAGGAATGGATGGTGGTCATCTATAGGCCACAACAAAACGCGCTAGCAAGAGCGCGCTAGGTAATCGACTGACAGCTGACGCTGCCGCGGTCTCTGTTTACACGACAAACAACAAAACTTGTATTCTTTCCGCCCGCAATCGACGCTGGCGCTGCGCATGCCTGTAGCGATGGCGCGAACGCACTCGTCCCACACGGGCAGTCGGATGCGCATGCGCTCCCCGCAAGGCAGCGCGGCACCGCGCAGCGGCTCAGAAGATGGCTCGCAGTATGAGATGGACCTGGACGCGCTGGGGCTGAACTCAACGTTCGAGTCGACGGCGCTGGAGGGTTTGGGCGAGGCGCCCGTGGACCGCGTGGACACGAGCGAGGTGGAGGGCCCCGACGACTTCACCATGAACATGACGTACTGGATGACGGCCGACGTGCTGCCCGCCCAAGCCAAGTCGCGCGTGGCACTAAATGAGACGCAGAGCCGGAACAGCCGGTCGGCCACGGGTGAAGAGGGCGGAGAGGGCGACCAGAACGACCAAGACGACCAAGACGACCAAGACGACCAAGACGACCAAGACGACCAGGACGACCAGGACGACCAGGACGACCAGGCCGCGGCCGGGGCGTCTACGGCGGCATCGCCCACGGTTCGCGTGCACGGTACGACGGCCAGCCGCGAATACAGCACGCCCGCCTCGGAGCGCTCCATGGCAAACGAGGAGAAGGTGCGCAGCTTCCTCAGCGCCCTGCCCGACACGGAGCTCGACCACGCACTCACAGGCAGCCCCCTGCGCGTTTCTCGCCCGCGCAAGCTCCAGCTTCCGCGCGCCTCGCCGCCCAAGCCACGCGCGCTGCAGCCCACCGTCGAGGATGGCGATACCCCGCGCAACCTCGCCCAGCAGACGGCTGTCCCCCAGCACGAGCTCGCCTCCCGCACGCGCATCGCCGAGCTCGAGACGCTTCTGTCATACACGCGGGCCGAGCTGGACACCACGCGGAACGACAACTACAAGCACAAGGACGCCATCGCACGCCTGGAAGCTTCTCTTGAGGAGCAGCGTGCCAAGCAAGACGCGGATGGCAGCTCAGCGGACGCGCAGCTGAAGGCGCTGGCAGACGGACACAAGACACAGCTGCAGCAGCTTGAGGAGAGACTGCACCAAGAGCACCGCCGCGCGCTCCAGGCCCAGCGTGAGGAGCTGGAGCGCCGTCTGGGAGCGCTGGAGATGTCTAATCGTGAAGCCAGCGAGCAAGTGAGCGCCAAGACTGAAGAGCTGGAGCGCGCTCAGGAACAGCTGGCACGCAAGAACTCACAAGAAGAAGAGCAACGCGAAAGAAACGATACAGAAAGAGAACAAGCATTCACTGCAGAAAGGACTGAGCTGTTCAACAGGCTCGCCTCCGTCCAGACTCGCGCAGATTCGCTCCAAGTCGACCTAGTCCGAGCGACAGCGGAAGCTAGGGCGGCTCGTGAAGATTCGCAAGCACGAGAGTCAAGGGATGCTGCCTCGCAAATGGCTCTACATGGTCAACTTTCGCGCATATCCAGCCTAGAGACCCAGCTTCAGGACGCTAGATTCTCGCTCGAATGTGCTCAAGCCGACGTCGCTGCAAAAGAACAGCTCTTTCAAACAAACATCGCCCTTAACGACAATTTGCGCGTTCTGCGCAGCGAGCTTGAGGCACAGCGGATCGCCCTTGCAGATCTGAGACCAGGACAGGATAGACGTTCGCCATCAGACGAGCAGCTGGAGTCAGAACTCGCTGCCAAAAATCAGGTTATTGAACAGCATGTCGCAGAGAGACACAGCCTGGAGCGCCAACTGAACACAGCGCAAGGCCGCATCGCTGGTCTAGAGACCAGCCTCACCACTCTGCGCGCGCAACTCGCCAATGCGCACCGCGAAACCGGTATTGCACGCGCAGATACAGATCGCCTTACTCACGATCTCAAAGACAAAAACGACCGACTTGTCGACGCCCAAGCCGAGGCAGATCGGCGCCTGGCAGACGTAGAGAAGAAGCTCGCCAAAACGAAGGACCTGAAAGCAGAAGCTGAGAGCAACTTTAGGGAGCTGAAGTCCCAACACGACGACCTGACAGAAGGGCATGCAGCGATTTTAGAGGACGTGCGCGACAAAGCCGAAGACGCAGTACGCAAGACCGGCGCTCTGCTCGCTCAAGAAAGGAAAGAGAAATCCAGACTCAAAAAAAACGTCGAGCATCTGCAGCGCGAGATTGACAATCTGCGCACCGAGCATGAGAAAGAACACGCCGTCCCCTTGGGCTCAGACTCAGACACCACCACGCCTGTTCCTGCCGCAAAGCCCGTCGACGACACAAAAGACAAAGAAATCAACTCCCTCAGATCCATCATCAAGAACCAGCTCACAGAGATCAAGACTCTCAAGTCCTCCCACTCCTCCACCCTCTCCACTCTCGCCACCTCCCACGAGACCTCCCTCGGCACTCTGCGCACCGAGATCTCCACTCTCCGCCACCAGCTACAAACGCAGGCGCACGACCACGCCGCCGTCAACGCGGCAATGGACGAGCAGCTCTCCACCTTGCTCTCGAAGCTGATGAAAGAGCGCGCGCGGACCGTGGTCGGCAAGCGCGACGGCCAGTGGGAGGAGGTGCAGAGGAGTAGTGCGGGCGAGAAGGAACTGCTAGGTAAGGTGCTGATGCGGCAGTGGGGGAGAGAGGAGTGTGGGGTGTCGCAAGAGGGGGGGAGACAGGTTTTCGAGTACAAGTACGTTGCGCGGGAGAAGTGATTGGGACGGTGCGATGGAAGAGGGTGTTGATGCGGGAGTGCGGGAGTAGGGGTGGTTACGATGCACGACTGATGACTGGACGATAGTATATGGTATTTCTGCGGCTTTCTCGTTACGCTGAAATACATCTGTGCGGTGAGGTGAGTGCTGGCGCTGCCGTGCGCCTGAGACACTTCACAGGCCTGTCTGTTTCTCATTCTGATCGGCTCCGCTTCCACGATACTATAGACTGACCATGTCAGAGCATCTCTTACTGGTTTGTTGCTGGACTCGCCCGTACAATCAATCCATCTACAACACGTCTCTAGCGCCATACATTATATGGATGCGATTAAGACACGCAGCCCCGGCCAAGTCGTCAACATGCCCTCCGTTTCGGTGTTTGGGCACAGACTAAGCCATCTCGGTGCGGTTCCTAGCGTAGCAGAGCGCTGATTCTTATGCTTGCAGGTATTCAGCGAGGGTGAGATGATGTTCGATGGTGGTGCGTCTGCAATCGTGATCGAAGCAACGTCCAGCCAACATGTGCGCTGACACTGGAAGATGCTGGCAGGCAAAATCGAAAGCTCTTTGGAGATCGATGGGCACTGTCGTGAATGAATTTCAAACTTGACCTCATCGGACAGTTGTGCAGCTCGCGTCATGCAGCTCGTATCATGCAGCTCGCTGATTGGTGCAGAAAGCTATCACTCACTGAACCGCCGCGATCGACAGTGATGGTATACTTGCCTGATTGGGCAGTCGTCGGGCCTTCACTCTTGTTGCCTGCCGTGATCAATAGATGAGCAAACTTACCTGATGGGGGAATTTGCTTCGTATTGGCCGTCATTGGACAGTGAGGCATGGTGTAGAGATCGATTCCGCCTTGTTTCCCGTGATAGAATGCATTGTCGAACAGGACTGCGTCGCGTTATCGCTGGAGGTAGTGCAACGAAGCCACCGTGCATGGATGGAGGTTGGTGCGCGTCATTTGTGGTCGTGTGAGAGGTCTTGGGGACACAAACGTGGTGTCCTAAGTGCCTGAGATGGAGGTCAGCTTCGCAGTCGAGATCCGCGGTCGCACTGCGAATGGTCGACGCAGATTGGTATGGTAGCAAGCTTTCACGTCAGCACACTATGCTGCAGGCAATCCGTCGATGAGCACCATGCTCGTATTCTTCGGCTTCGCGATTCGAAGCAGTTCTATGCAACGACACTTGGCATGCGCGTGCTGGGATGCTAATGTGCTGGGATGCGTGGGGAGGCTGTGGTCCAGGTAGGGTGAGTTTGGGGGTCAAGCTGCATCTCCCACTCTGAGGCGTCTGCTCTGATCGCATCGCGCTGCGTGCCTGTGGGAAGCTCTCCCGTCTGCTGCACGTCATCTCGTGCTTGGCCAGTGAGATGGCACGATTCATGGTGACAGGCGCACAGACGACAAGATGATAGACGAGGTTGCGGGGTAGCATGTAGGCCGACGTTGCACGGCCTATATGGTTGCAACTTCTGGTACTTGCCGTGTACTATGGTTGTTACTCTGGATCGATCTGTGAGCAAGTGGACTCCAGCTCAAGAGTGTCGAAGCTCCCAGAGTCCGGACGTCGTCGAGAGAAGAGTGATCGGCGCGCAAGGGTCCACGACGGCGGCGGCTATTGTCGCTGTAACAGCTCGGCTTCCCGCATGTGGAGAACGTGCGTCGCTTCGAGCATACGACACCAAGAAACAGCACCATGCTGCATGCCAGTGCTCACCAGTAGGCGCCTGTGATGATGCTGAGGGGTCGGATATGCTGTAGGCTGAAGGGGTGGAGCCTCCCACCAATGGGGGCAAGAACACTATTGCTTAGAGGATGCCTGGAAGATATCTTCGCTGGCATGACGTTTCTTTGCCAGGTATATTTCAGGTACGCGATATCTTGAAGGCCGCTGAGGTCACTGCCCAGGCAGGAGCACTGCACGGCATTTCAGCCCTTTCCCTTTCAGGAAACGCTGCATAACCTGCGTGCAACAAAGGGCGATGCGTTGTGGCTTGCCTTGACGTCGTCAACCTCACTGTCATTTTCTTCACTGTGCGCAGACCATCTTGTTGGCCGGCGGTCTTATCTCTGAGTTTTCGATGCTTCGAAAGGGAAAATTTCGGACCTTCAGTTCGAGTCACCAACTTCAGAAGAGCACCAATTATGTGTTTCACACTAACAACTTGGATCATTTATTAAACTCCGGCATACCCAGGAATCCGATCTCGCCTGACCCTCTGACGGCTGCCTCCAGCCTTGCCCGTTTTTTTGTGCTCGGCAATTCCACTTCATCGGCCTTCGCGGTGCTTTCATCAGCGCCAGCAACCGCAGTACGCGCAGGCACGGGACCAGCCTTCAACCGCCTCTAACCTGTTCACAAAAGAAGTCCGCCCCCACGCCCCGCTTCTGCGCATTGCGCTTTGACACGCACTGCAAGGTAGAGTATTGGGCTGTACATAAGTTCTCGGAGACAGCCGGCCAATCACAAAAGAGGGGGTCGCCTTCCTACGCCGCAACTCTACTTCAAAGCCTGGACCTCGAACCATTTCCCTTTGCACGGACAGAAACGACCTGAGAGGTAAACAGCGGTTCCAGCGGTTTGAATCCTTGCCAAACCATCCCATATATTCACCCACGCTGTACGCTGTCGAAAGTGTCCATCCCTCGGACCCCCGGTGTCAAAGCTCGAACATCCCGTCCACCACCATCGTCATCATTCGACGACTGTACGCTCTACGGCGCTGACTACGTCCACGACTTTTTTTTGGAATGAATTTCGGTTTCAAAAACGATACTTCTCGCTGGCCTGCCGGACAAGAACACATCAATCGATAACAGCCCGCGTGTTCGACCACGTACTTTGCTTTCGCACATCATACTGCTCTTCGTCGACCACATCGGACACCAGACGTCGATTTATAGGTCTTGGTTCTCTCATACCTCGGCGTTGGCTTCAGCCCTGTCAAGCCAGTACCCGAAAGGTATCCACTTCGTCACCCGCAGCCACGCTACCGGTCGTCTTCCGTGGGCTAGTCTTATCTGCGTACTTGCACGTCATGGAATCGTCTCAGACATTGATGAGCGCGGACATTAAGTTCCTGGTGCGTATCTTATCGTTCATCGCTGGTGTTCACCTTGCGTCAAAACTACCTGCCTGGTATGGCTGTGCCGCTGCGGGTCGCATGCACGGATACCAAGACTTCTCTTCTATATCCACCATATGCTTCGTCCCGCTCACCTAAAACCTCTTGCTAACATGTTGTCATTCCAGAATACACAACTTGCTCTCATTCACATCCCACTACGTCTGTACAACAACTTCCTTCAGGCCATCCTGCAGTTATTGTTGCCGACTGCAACATGTGAACGCAGCATCGATGACAATTATGGTGCTGTGCAGCCACCTGATGGTTGGGACGAAGAGCAATTGTTCATCAACATCTCGGTAACACCAGTCGAGTGTTCGATCGTTTGCGCTCGAAAGCTTGTGAACG
The DNA here is from genome assembly GCF_010094145.1 of Didymella exigua CBS 183.55. Classification (NCBI taxonomy): domain Eukaryota; kingdom Fungi; phylum Ascomycota; class Dothideomycetes; order Pleosporales; family Didymellaceae; genus Didymella; species Didymella exigua. Next base: position 744,407 of record NW_022984788.1, read on the forward strand.
ACCTATTCGTTCCCGTCCTCGAGTCCCTGGACACTTCTTCTAAGAGCGAAGTTCACATCACCACAGAAGACTTCGTGGTGATGCAAATCGACGGCGAGGGGCTTGATGCAGATCGTCGTGTCCTGGAGCTGACCGGACCCCTGGCTCTAGCCGGCATGTAAGTCAAAATCTTTGCAAGACCCACCACCGCAAGTCTAACAAATGCCAGATCAATTTTTTTCATCACGAGCTATTATTCGGATTACATCCTGGTCCCCTTACGGTATCGTAACAGAGTCACACAGGCCCTTGAAGAAAAGGGCCTGACATTCGTCGATGATACCTCATCCTACATCAACCCCAACCATCACAGCCGCAAGTCGTCAGTGCCAACCTTTGAGGTGCAACCTCCAGGCACTCCGCCACCAGCATCCGTATCAGAATTGCAGACACGAACGTTCGCCACGCTCAAGCGTCGCAAGATCGTGCCCACGGTCGACTCCAACGTTCGCTTGGTCCAATGCGGCACGCGCCGGGACAGTCAAAGCAACGGCTCCTCCACCCCTGCACAAGACGCGTTACAACTCGGATTTGTCAAATGCCTCATCTCTGCTCCCTGTCCCAAGTTTTTATCACTCACGCTAGCGGATAGCGAACCACCGTCGCTCCTCATCGATCACACACTTCTCTCGAACTTTCCGCCAGAGGTCCTGATGGTCTCCAAGGACGAGCATCTGGTGCCTATCACGCTTGATCTGCGTGGGCTTCCTGCAGAAAGCACGGGTATCGTGTGTGGCGTTGCAGGGCGCTTACTAGGAGAGACGTCTGAGGGATTTCAAAAGCCTGTGGAGATGAGCTACTTGAGTACAGCACTAGCGGGCACAGTGATGGTCGAAGAAAAAGAGCTGGATCGTGCAATGGGTGCTCTACGTGGAGTGGAGAACGGGGTGTCGTCAAAGTTAGACTGAGGTATGTTTTCAGGGCGTTTTCACAATGCAGCGAGAGCGTTGAGTTTTGCATATTGCGTTGCCAAGTATAAAAAATGTCATTCTTAGTCCCTACGTTGTATAACAGGATCGATAAACTTTTCGAAGTCCTCTGTCATTGAGTGACGGTGTCGTTCACGCTCTGCGGTCTCGGTACTTGCAAAATGGCACAGCCTACCCTTTACATTTGTGACTATGCTCGGACTTTGACATGCCATCCAGTGATGGCCGCCCTTCCAATAACTAAGACACAGCTTCCTATCAGTACCGTCACGCCTCCAAACATCTGCGCAGCGAGGTAGCTGCCACCGTGGCTCTGGATCAAGGCACCCGCAATCGGCGGGCCAACCAGCGTACCAACACCCATGATAGCGAAACCCATGCCGTTCCTCGTGCCCACTCGACTCATGTCTTTCGTCAAGGTCGTCAGCACTGCCGGGAAGATGCCTTGAAAGCCTGCTACGAAGAAGCCGTAGCATACCGCCCACCCGTACAGGCCACCCTCGCTGTGCACTAAAGGCCAGAAAAATAGAACAATAGACGAAACAAAGCAGAACGGGATCAGGACGTTGTACGGACCTGTCCACTTATCGGCAAAGTAAGACGGAATCATACGCCCCAATATCCCGACGCCGTTGAGCACAAGCAAAACATTGACACTCGTTGCGTACGGAACGCTCAGGACATCCACCGCAAAAGAAGAGATGTAGTAAAACGCGAAATACTGCCCCAACCCAATCAAGAAAATTCCAAGCAGAAACAGACTATACGGCGGCTCCCTAAACGCACTGAACTCAAACAGCGGACCCGACTTGCGCGGCGGGAGCCGCGGCTTGAGCAACGAGCAATACACACTACCCACGCATAGCATTATGAACCCCATGACCCTGACGGTCCACGGAAACCCAATCCGTGGCATCAACTGCCTCGCAATCGTCGGATACACGAGTCCGCCACTCGCACTCCCACTGGCCATGATGGCCACCGCCACGGACCGATTCCTGCTAAAGTACGTCGTGACGAGCGAAATGGTCGGCGCAAACTGCAGGCCACAACCCAGCCCCGTGACGAGTCCCTGCGCGAGGAAAAACTGCCAGTACCGCGTGCACAGACTGGTCATCATGGTGCCTAGCGCCACAAGCAGCATCCCGGGGACAACGACCCAGTAGAAATAACCCGCGTCGAACAGGCGGCCGCTGAACATGCCCAGCGCAAAGTGACCTAGCATCTGCATCGAGCCGATCCACGACACGGCCGACGGCTCCAGACCCAGGTCCGTCGTGTAGTGCGCCTGGAAGACGCCAAAGGTGGCGATCATGCCCCAGGTGTTGAACACGACGAGGTGGCCCATGAAGGATTGCGTCCAGGCTTTTACGCCGCCGTCGGGTGGCGGGCCGGGGTCGATCATTGAGGCGTTACTGCGTGCTGTGATGGTTTTGGCGAGGTTTGTGAGAGCATTTTTGGTTTTGGCCGTGCGGGATGTATGTGATTCCTGGGTGTTGTGCGTTTCTATTCTTGAGATATCTTCTCTCGTGTCGTGGTCTGAGGACGACATGTGGCTGGAAGCGTAGAGGTTGTTGTTGGTGTTGCGGATTTCGTGGGTTGCGGCGTCATCGGGTGTGCCCTTCTCCATGTCGTGGACTGCCATCTTGGTGGGTTTGGCAATGCCCTAAGTCCCCTAGCTCTTTCTCATTAACTGTGATATTGTCGTGTAGGAGACTCAGTGTACAAGCCGCATCAGAAAAGTCGTAGGAGCGTTGGCGAACGCCGGCGTTTATCCCGAGAAACAATGAGTCCTCCATGTCGTGCAGCAACAAGCGCGCCGGCCGCGGACGCTAGCTGGGAGTGATTTGGCAGGAAGCGTTGAATTTAAGCCTATTGTGCATTTGCAGTGATTTCCTCGGATGGGTCGCGGGTTTTGTGGAGACTGGCCTGCATAGATGGGGGAAGGTTCAGGGCTTCTCCACATGTCGGACTTCTCGCCGGAGTTGCTGTCCTGACTTCGGTGCAAAGCAGAGACGATGCCCGTCGTCCGCCATCTAAAGTTCAACAGCTTGCTGATATCAAAATTACCTCGTGCAACACCTGCGCAGACACTGACATGTTGTGATGCGCGCACCGGCCGCGGAGGGCGTGTGTTGCTTAGAATTGCGAAGCTGCTGTCATCGTCGTCGATCTTTGCTAGGTGCAGCACGTTACGTGATGCCGTGCGCTGCTTGATCACACGAACGAGAGGATTGGTAAGACGAACCTGAGTTCGGGGTTTGAAGCTAATGGTCGTGCACAGGAGAATCTTGTCTCACCAAAGCCAATGACACCTCGAAGCCCTGCATAGCTCGTGTGCTTATGCTGACTGCCGAGTCCTTATTCTCTGCTTCACAGCTAAGAACGACCATGTCGACTACAACATGGTCGCCAGCATCAGACAGCCACGAATTGGAAGACGTCGGCGTGACCAATAGTTCGGAGACTACCAGACTGCCAGTAATCGGAGAGCCTGTAGCTTTGGTCTCCAACACGTGCGTTATGCAAGTCGGCTAACGTTTATCTGCAGCCTCGCAACAGTCGTTCGACATGTTACGTGCAATCGACCGCATGAAAAACTTGGTTCTAATCATGGTGAAAGCAACGCGTCATTTCTGGAAGTGGTAGGACGTCAGAGGAGCAACTGTGGTTGCCAGAACAGCACTCTTAGCTGGTATAGTGTGTTGGTATAGTGTGTTGGTATAGTGTGCTGGTATAGTGTTTGCTAGAGTACCTCGAGCAGCTGAAGTCCAGCCTCGAGGGCAAAGATAGGTATTGAAACGCACACCCAGTAAGTCAACCGGCGCCTACCAAGTGTGAAAGTTGTAAACAGTGCTGTCTATATAGTGGCAAATATCGAATGCAGTGTCGTACGTGTCTATCATGCGGTTCCAGTATGGCCATGTGTGATTTGTTTGATTTCCACCAAGTCCCTTTTGCACCCAATGCTTTCCTTCCTTCCTGTTGGTACACGCCTTAAAGCAGCCCCTTCCTGGCCAGCTCGACCTTCTTCGCGAACTCGCCCTCCTTCCAGCCACCCTTGCTGCCGCAAATCGCAATGCCATCTGCAAGCTCGACCTTGTCTTCGGTGGCCTCCCAGGCGCAGGGGCAGTGGTGGGGGAAGTGCACGCAGGAGAGAGTGCCGGGGCAGAGGTAGTGTGAGCATTGCGCTGTGATGCGTTAGCCTCGAAGTATGCACACAATCTTTGTGACTTGAAATTACATACCGTTCTCGTACTGTGCCTGGTACCAGCTGCTGTCACTCCGCACGTTCGCCTGCTGCTGCTGCTGTTGCTGCTGGCCGTTGCCGCCGAACATTTGGTCGAAGAAGCCAAACTGCGCAGTTGCAGTGAGGGTCCACAAACCCAGCAAGAGAAGGAGTTTGAGCATGTTTGGCGTTCGAGATTGTATACGCGGTGATTGTAAGGGTCTGGAGAACAAGGGAAAGTGACGACGTGGTGGTGTTGCTGATGTGGAGCTTCAGGCAGTCCCTCGCTGATTGGCCAGCCCTTCGATGTGGAGCTCCCGGTCCGCAACTAGCGCCCTTCAAAAATTCCATCCCATCTCGAAATTCGCAAAGCTTCAAAGCTCGAAGTCCTAAGCTGCCCAACCGCCGCACACCCCAACGCCCGCCATCCGACGACCCCAAAGTCAAACACCGCTGTCATGCATCTTATGTACATCGCCGACCCTGCGGACGCGTCCAAGCGCATCTACACGCTCCAGAAGGTCATCGACGGAAAGGTCTCCAAGAGCGCACACCCGGCTCGCTTCTCGCCCGACGACAAGTACAGCAGGCACCGCGTGACCATCAAGAAGCGCTATGGGCTGCTTTTGACACAGCAGAGTAAGTTACCATCATCCATGCAGCCGGTGAGACGACCGGTCGAACGAGCTGCACACGATCAGCCAGACCGCAGATCAGAAGATGCGCCACGCAGAACAGCGCGCTAACGCTCCCGCAGAGAACAAGGTCGCCGAGCGCTCCTAGGAAAGAACCGCGTCACACCGACTTCGCGGGCTTGCAGATATTCGTCACCGAGACGATTCCGAAGGCATACAGTTCTGCGCACCAATGAGCAGCGAGCTCTCGATCCGCAATTTACAGCTGTTGGAATGACTACGGCTACCATGTAGACAAAAGGCACGGCATGGCGTTTTATGGCGTACGGGGCAGACTTGCAGTCAAATATCCATGACTGGCATGAGTCTAGATTTTTGAGGATGCATCAATACCAGATTTCACACTTCAATCTTCGTACAGATGTGCACCCGCGCTCCTTCCTCCATTTAATGTGGGCGCCTGCTAATTCTGCAGGTTGTCATGTAAACTCGCAGCCCAGTCTTCTCGGTTTGCCTCGCGCTTGTTCGATCACCTTCGAGAACACAAAAGCATCGATCCTTCAGCTAGGCTAAGGCCTTGACTCCGCGTCCATCTGAGTCTTGGCCTAGACCTCCATCTTGCCCTCCACCTTCTCACTCATCTTTCCCTCCATCTTCCCCTCCATCTTCCCCTCTATCTTCCCCTCCATCTCCTCGTCCCCCAAATGACTCTTCTCATCCCCCGCCATAGTCTGATACCCCACCTCCCGCTCAACCAATCCTATAGCACGCGACAGCATATCCGTCCACATCACCACATCCACAACTAACAACTGCACAAAACTAACCACGCTGTCCGGCGTAACAAGCCCGTCATACAGCACACACGCCGCACTCCACAGCGCAATACTGCACAGCAGGGCCTCGATGCCGAAACCGCGAATCACATGCCTGCCAAGCTTGACATCGAACTCCTGCACCACGATGCGCGAGCATGTTACGCTTATGAAGGCCAGTTCGTTGAATTTCGCGGCCGTCCTGAGCTTGGCGTTCGGTTTGCGCGGCGCGGACCAGCGGTCGACCGTTTGCAGGGTGAAGTGGGTGACCTGAAGCGTGAGGATGAGGGATAGCGCGATGTAGCGCGCGAGGGTCCGGGTTGGGGAGTGCGGCATTGCGATGATGGTTCTGATTGCTGATCTTCTTGGAATTTTTTGTTGTTTTCAAGCGCAGTTGTGGGTTGTGGAGGGATGGACTGATGGGCAGAGTATGACGGGGCTGTGCGGGGATGTAAGCATGCAGGGTTGCACAAGGGTGAATCTGGCTTGGATGTTTGATGTGCATTGCCAATCGTGCTTCACCGGCGTTAGCTTCGAGGCAATTCGTAATCACTTTGCATGATTGTGAATGCGTGAAGACTACATTTGATATTGAGAGCTTCCGGATAATACCAAGATGAGGACGGAATAGACCAGCACGATTTGAGACGCTCGAGAAGGGGCACTGCAGAATGAAACTTCTCGCGGAAGGTTGCACTTCTTTTTGGCACACGCAAGCAGTACACCGGTATGATTACCAACACAGGGGATTTGCACGAAAGATAACCACAGCAATGAAGAGCCGAAATCATTATTATCTGTGACCGTTCTTGCATTTCGCAGACGTCTGATCAGCCATGTTGAACGCCCCTGCCTTCTGCAATTGCACTCTGCTTTGAGAGGAAGGCGCTGTGGGGGCTTCAACCTTTCTGCCCTCGCCCTCTACTGTTTGCCGCTACCAGATCTGACATGCTCCCATGGAAGCCATCACACAATTCTTGGCGCTGGATATAGCCATGTTGTCTCTCCCACTGCCGATCAGACACCTTCACTCTACCACATAACCATTCATTGTACCATTCACACATGTATTTATAAGTCGCTACCGTACGCACGATACACGACTGGAGTATTTTCAATACGCCAGCCAATATCAGCAGCAACAATCCCATACATCCAGTCGCTATGCCACCCGTATCAATGCCGTCTAGCCCTATACCGCCACACGAATCTAACTGGTATAATCCCAAAGCGGGTAGTGGCAGGTCCCTGCCCAACGCCGGCATTGCGTCATGCTTGGGACCTGCTCTCATATCGAATCTATCAACTCCCAGAGCCCAGTCAAGCTCCACACTCCGCGACGGCACCCCATACAACAGCATACCATTGGGAATAGCCGACACAGACTCTACTCGCGTACCGTCTGTCCATTCTGGGCAGCACCTCTTCCAATACCGATGGATATGCAAACCCACAAGATACCATCGTCTCTGTTTATTCGTCGCCCGCATCCTCAGAACCATCTTCAAGCGAAATCCAGCTCTCGTGAACATTCCACCGCAGCCTTCAGCCCCGAGCCTCGACGATTATACCGAATGTACCGATTCTACCGAACACCTCCCAACATGGGTGCTCCCCAGTGAAGCAACGCTGTACGCCATCTTCAACTCATCTCTCGCCGCCGACCTCATCTTATCGCCTGAGCGCTTCCGATACCCAGAGTGTTTCTGCTCCTACATCCTGTACCATGTAGAGAGCATGCTGAGGATCGACGTTACGCGAGACAAGCCCAGCGACAATTTTGAGTTGCAGCAAGCGATGGAGCGCATATTCAGTGACAGCTTTGCGGAGCAAGTCACGAAGGAGATATTTGCACCACTGAAGAGGGCCAGACATGTCATGGATAACGCGCCGGTTGAGTTGCTTGCAGTTGTCTCTGAAATCAACGCGAACTTCGTTCGGAACTTCAATGGCCATTTAGCAGAGACGACTTAGGAGGAACATCTGCGCCCGTATATATCGAGGGTTGCGTGCCTGCCAATCGTGAGGAACACAGACGAAGAGGTCGTAGGGACTGCGTTGCAGGACCTCGATGGATTGAGGGAAGAGCAAGAAGGAAGGAAGAAGATCGCATTTGTGGACCGCGTCGCGAGACTCAGCCGGTGGATAAATCCGTTGGGACGCAGAGCGATCAGAGACCCAGAACATGGCATTAGTAGTCGAGTACTCCCACGAGCTCGTAAGTAGGCCCAAGTACTTGAGCTGGGACTTGTGTTGACTCAGTCCAGCGACCCTTCTCCAAAGAGCTTCTACTCCGGACCACGACGTCAACCAGCGATGTTTGCGTCGCCGGATGCAGCACCGCTTCATCGACTGTTTCAATCACTCGCGCGGGAGAAGGCGTGTGCAAGACTGTGAAGCCCCGGTCTATGAATTCGATGAACGCATTAGTTGATCAGAGCCATGGAGCAATGGGCATGCGTTCGCGCATTATTATGAGCTGATGGGTGTCCCGTAGATAAAGCAATGGTAAGCTCAAGAAGACGTTCGCAACGTTGCACTACTCCGGGAGTTCAACATTCTTGCACACCATGAGTTGATTGCGTACATACACTTCTACTCCGATAGTGATGTCTCACACAAGACGCCTTGTCAACCTTTCATCAACGAAAAGTTTCATTCAGTAACCTGATCCCCGACGTGCAATTTTTTCCCGATTGAAATTTGGAGGTTTGTTTTGTTCTTGCCGTCACTTCAGGACCTGTATTCTGTGGCAGAGATCGCACTGGCGACGCAGTCGTATGTTATCGTATCACGGTGTCGTTTCGGTCAGTCTGATGGTGTTTGATGGGATGACAGATTGTTGGCGAGTACCACGTGCTGGACTGTTCGAATCTGAGAGTGAAGCTGGCGGTAGACGTCGGGGGGAAGTAGCCAATGCGTGCACGCTAGTACAAGCGATACATCAGTGAGCCGACCCGTTCGAGCATCGACGCAGTGGAGCATAGAGAGGATCAGATGCATGCTCAGCGCAGTTATTCTACACATGTGGCTTCTCCTCTCGAAATCGTGACATGGGGTTGACGCGTTTAAGACGATGTTGATAGTGTGGCTGTTTCTATGTACGTATATACTTCTCTAGAATCTGCTGCGCCTATATCGTCGCATGTGGTGTGGACATTCTGCGTTCTTGATGCTGTGCAAAATGCAAGTGCTTTTTTGGTTGCTTAATGGTACATGGTACATGGTACATTCACCGCAACATGTAGCTGAGATCCGGCAGTCCGCTCAGGATGTCATTAATTACTTGGTCCTCCTCCGCCTTTCGTCGCTGCAGAGAGCCGGTGGCATTGGTCAAAGGCTGTAAAGGCGGTGGCGTAGTGTCGCGAGGAGGTGATCGGGACACTGACTGCGATGAAGGACGTTGCGATGTCGGCGCTGGAGCATCGAAGAAAGAGAATGGATCAGACGGGCCCTGAGGATACGAGGGCTGCTGTGGTGCTGTAGTAGGCAGTGCAGACTCGAAGAAGGAGAAGTCGGCATCCGCCCATGAGTCTGTGGATGCTTGAACAGGTGCAGTGGGCTGTGCGATTGGCGTAAGATTCGCAGCCTTCGAAGGTGCAACTGTGACGTCCTCGAACCCAGGCGGTGAAGGCATGGAGCCCGAAGCATCTAAGAAGGACAGAATCTCGTTCTCGTCCGCGCTTGCGGTTTGGACGGCCGCAGGATCGCTTTTCGCATTTGATGCTGTAGATATGTTGATCTCAGTCTTTTTCTCTGGTGTCGAACGTGAAGCCCGATTAGCTGGTTTCAAGAGACCAGGGCCGATGGGACCCTGCTCAGCATGCAGCGGAATAAAGGTATTAGCCTTGAACAGAGCTGATGTTGGCGAGATAGTGCTCTGTAATCGTACGATCGGAGAGGCAAACATTGCTTCGATCGACTCCGATTGAACCGGCGTGACTACGGGCGGGCTCGGTTTGCGCAACGCTGGTGATGGAAGAGTATCGCTGGCTGGTGAGGGCTGTGAAAATGGATCGAGTTGCTGTGGGGTTGGCAACGTAGGCGTCTGTACCATCTCACCCCAGTCATCATCGTCGTCAACATGGGTGTCAGCGACGTCAATCGTGGAAGTCGATGGGTTATCACTAGTGTCTAAGTTCGCCCAAGTCTCCGATACTTCATCAGATAGCTGTGTCGTAGGATGTGGGATCAGGTTTGCTACAGCCTTTGTTTCAGGCGACGGATGCGACACCGTTGCTGTTTGTTTGGGCGTCGTCTGGTCCGACCTGCGTGGCGCCAGATCTACAGATACCGCGCGACCTTCCTGCCGCTGCAGCTTAGCCACAGTAGGGTTCTTTAGGGCCAAGGGGCTGGAAGTCGACCGTTGCACCGGGCTCTCAATCTTCCATGGATCTACAGATACTGGCGAGCTCCAGTTAAACGCAGCAGATTGACTCGTCGCCAAAGGCGGTAGGCTTTGTCTTGCAGGAAGAGCTGTTTTTGTTGCAGGCACAGAGGATCGCGTACGCATATGACCAAAAGGCGGCTTTGCCTCTACAGGTGCTGTCGTGTCCCAGTAAAACGAAGCTCTTGCACCTGGACCCGTGCCCGAGATGCGATCTTCGCGTGCCCACCGGCTGACCACCTTGTTGACCTCGGTTCGCACATTCGAATTCCCCCACGTAACGCGGACATAATTATCGTCGTTCTCGCCGTGGTTGTACTCACGCATCGTTTGCTTGCGAGTCAGCCTGTACCAGGCTTTCCGGGCAGAAGTAGCGAAGATCGGATCATCGTGTTCCTCTAGTTGCTTGATTGCTTCTGTGCTCAAAGGGAATAACTGGTCCAGGAGAGCTTTGTTGCAGCTGAGCCCTATTGATGGAGCGTGCGATTGTAGTGTCTCTTGATCCGTTGCGCTAGCGATCGTCGAATCTCGTCTGTCGTCTCCCTCTGTTTCTCCGGATCTGACTGACGACTCCAGGGAGGCGCGCCTAGGGGAATCTGTAATAGATGCTGCTGGCTCTGCTCCGTCAATCGCCTCTATATCGTTCGGAAATGTGTCCTCCTTTACCGACAGGGCATCGAGACCTGTATCGGTAGGAGCATCACTCGACTTTGTACCAACGAGCGATGCCTCTTGAGGCAGATCGTCATTCTGCACTGCTCGCTCATCCTCGACCGATGTGCGTGGCGAATCGACAGCCAGTTCGTTGCGACTCGTTTCAGACGGCGATGTAGAAGACCGCACAGAAGCCTCGGCCTCGGCTTGTGGTGTTGGAGTAGAGTCCCCAGTCTCATGTTCGTCTTCAAACTCATGTTCGTCTTCAATCTCATCTTCATCTGCGATCTGGCTGGCAGCTTCCTCAAGCTGAGCGACTGTCGAAGAATCGCTCGTTTCCGAGTCCACCTTGTCAAGCACCCTTGGCATAGGCGACACGATCTCAGGCCAGTCCTCACTCTGCCCATACGTTACGGCGTCCCAGCCAGCACTGCCCGGCGCTTCATCTGCAGCTCGTGTCTCCGAACTGCCAATATCCGCAGCCCCGTTCCTTGTATCGCTCGCTGCCCAATCGCCGAACCCATCGTCATCGTTGTTCCCCCATCCTGCATCGTCCACGAAGTCGTTTATCGGTACTGGCGCGAAGTTGAACGCTGGCGGCAGCGGTGACGTTACCGCATTCTTTGTCGGCGACTTGTCGTCGGCATTGTCGGCCCACGGGTCGCCCCAATGATCCATGGTCGGGCTACCGTGTCAGGCGGCATAGTGAGCAGCTTCAAAGAAGCGGCATTCCTCGCGTCGAGGTGTGGATGCGTTGGTGTTTTCGTCGAACACCTGGCCCGTCTCCGCGACTTCCGTTCCATTCCCGTGGTCTTGCCAAGGCCGGATGGGTCGATCTCACCCAAACCTTGAATGAACCACAATCTGTCTCACACAATACTTCCTGCTTTCAAACATCACAGGATATCAAGATTGTCTGCCACATATAATACTGACTAATACTCTACGACTTCACGGGCCTTTAATTCTCAAGTTCAGCAACTGAATCATGATGATACCTGGCGAACGAACCACCCAATCCACCCCGTCTTCACATATAAATGCACGCACGACACAAAGGTTCTGACCAGCTTCGATATCTTGATGTAGCGCGTGGAAGATCTCTTAAACACCTTCACTGTGCACAGCTCACTTTCGCAAGTTCACAGCGGCAGACAGCAGCACTGTGCGTGAAAGTGGCACCGTCTTCTACCTTCGGCACCGCGGGAAAACAGCAAGCAAAACGCGGACACTCACTATGAAGCAGCGATATGAAACCAGGATGCAGGTATAATGGCTTCATCACGCATCCTATACTCTCCCTGCCTGCCTAGAAACACATCGACAATAAGGAACCCACAACTAAGCAAATGTACCGACTTGACCAATCTCCCCGGAAATTAAAAAATGCACCGTAGGCCTAGCCTCCAATTCAACATCGAGCAGGCCAATTTACTCCCCTCTCTTCCCCTGACCCCCTCACGCAAGCCAAGGGATCACATCACCTACAAGGACTACATCGCCATCTTGCGTGGCGACCCGAAGAAAGCCGAGTGTCTTGTGCACTGGCAAAGGACGGGTAGAGCCTTGGGCGAGGGCCTTGGTGTCACTAATGAGCATGACAAGCAAAAGCGTGCCGCACCGGCCGAACCAGGATACTACACTAACAAGTCACACCAACAGCCCAGCGGTGCGTTGAGCTGTCATATGATGGGCGTGTCCAAGCCCGAACATAGCAAGATGGTGCACAAGGTGAACGCAAGTGGCGAGTTCGTCAAATCTCCGAAGCAGCCTCTGTCCAAGGGTCCCGAGACCGCGGATTCTGGCGACGATGTGTTCGCCGAGCCCTTGTCGTCGAAGACAACTGCTTAACCATTCCTATACACACGCCCTAGAGCGTCCTGAGCATCATATGGGAACACGGTTTTGGCTCGTGAAGACGTGTGATTATGAAGCATGATCGAGCAATGAATATGTTCACAACGAAACGTATCCCTCAATTCTCCTTACTCGTCTGTCCGAGCCCGCTCGACTACGCTGGATACATTGTAGAGCTCATGACTACGCGAGCAACAACAGTTAGTGCACGTGTAACAGTTGCGCACAACATGTCTCTTCAAAAAGGAACCCTAGCTGTAGATAAGACGTTAAATATAGGATAGCACATACTCCCTAACTACCGCTAACTACGGGTTCCTCATATTCTGTGCTTTGGAAGCTTCATGATCTCACTTACACTGAATTGCCATACCTGGTCACGATACCAGAAGCGCTTGATGAGGTTTTGTTCGCGGCAAGTGTTAGAGCAGCTCTTGACTGATGCGCAACTAAACCCATCTAGCGTCACAATACTTGGTGGTTAGGATGAGTAGTTCCGGTGACGGCGACCGCTGGTATTCGTGTCAACGAGGTTACAAACTACAAGCTGATTAGATGGTCGGATAAACGCAGAAGACCTTGGTTCACCACCTTAGCGAAGAAGCTTCCTGCTAATCAGACAGAATACGAGTGTGTGAAGTAGGTTTGAGTGAGATTGCTTGGCCGACAGTATATATTTGGGAGTGGTGTGGTGAGATTAGAAAGGTATACTGAGCTAAACTTTTCCAGGGCTTAAGGATCTTGTGCCGGAAAATTGCGTACTACCATTGCAGAGAAAGTATGGAGGGTTGCCTTGCTTTCTCCCACTGTCAAGCCGTGGTACTTTTGAATTTCCAGAGTTGTTAGAAAGTTCCCAGCGACATTTTCGTTACTGTAAATGACTGCAGTTGATAAATCAACGCTGTTCGGCTCGACCGACATTGTATCCTTCTGTTGATCCAACATCAATCAATGGCTTCGAACACGCTCTCAATCTATGTCATCTTGACGTCGCCTCTGTCGTCGCCAATCGCCTCATACAGGAGCCTGATAAGCAGTTCCTGCGCACAATCAAACGTACAGCCGTTCCTAACGTCGATGTACAACCTGCGTCAAGTCTCCTCATTATCCTGCTCGAGGTCAGCAGACGGGAACTCGATAGTCGGTGATTCCTCATCCCAAGGCAAGCGGTGTATGCTCTCTTGGGTGTACGCCAGACGCTGGCCCGCGATCACCGCCTCATTACGGATAGAGCCGAAGTCCCGTGACACTGTGATGCACTTTGCAAGCACACCAGACCCATTGTTGTGGAGCTTGACAGGGGCTGTGACGGAAACAATGCCCGCGTAGAGGATTTCGTCGAAGATAGTTTTTGAAGCCGGGATGTTCATGGTCTGGTCTAACTACGAACCGCCTGTGAAGTGTAGAGTCAGTTTGTCTAATTGAAGACGTAGGAGCTTGAGGAACAGTTCTCGTGACTGCCCATGACTGACGAGATGTTACCCGTGCAGATCAGCAGAAGATCTTTCACGTCGAAGGGGGCGAGTCTGTTTCAGCGAGTGCCCTCCATAGGCGCATCTAGTTTCGATTTCCTGCTTATATACTTCACTGGCACTTCTCTAGAAAGATCGTAGTTTGTGGTCGGCCTCCTGATGGGGGGCTCCCCTTGAGCCTGGCGACCGGACATAGCAAAGGCAAGACCACCGACAATTAGAGGCCCCTAATCCCAGTATTCCGTTGGCCCAAAGATCAGGTAGGCTTAAACAATTTTCCGGATGTTGCGGTTGAAGTGATCGAAGAATGGACTATATCGTCGCGGGACGTCTGGCCGCTGTTGGGCATCATTTTGGCGAGGCTTCTTGTCGACGGTCATCTTGGCGCGAGTCGTTGGGAGTGGTTACACGCTTGCGCTTCTTGTCAGACTTGTTGAAGGTGAGGTCATTGACATTATCCAGCTCAAGCACGGATGACCACTCTGATGATACGTTAGAGTCAGACTCGGACCAGTCTGAGTCTGAGTCCGAGAAGCCGGCAGACGTCACGTGGAGATATTGTGCTTTGGAGTGTCGTCATGGTCGGCAGTGAAGTAATTGACGAGAAGGGAGGGGGGAACATTAAGGACGGGTAGAGTCTTAGGTTATAGATGCTGGGAGCCCTTTGTTTACGCTGCGCCTATTGGGGTTCATGAAGCTTGCGGGTACATAACTCACTGCTTGCACCCTGCCCAATGTCTGATCGGCCTCTCAACAGTCTCCAGTCCGAATGCAATCAGAAAGTACTGCGATTTCGCGCGCTGCGATCAAAACAGGTCGGCACTTCAAAGTACTCGAAGTCAAGGTGGGGTATCTCAAATCAAACACATCGCTCACCACTAGTCCCTCTTAATCACATCGATCACCCAGGCCAATGCTTGTTTGCCTTCGCGAAGGCGATATGGAGCCGTCAACACAAAACAGTGCATCTGCTTCTCCCAGTGTAACCACTCTCCTTTTACGCCATTTTCGGAAAGTCGATTGCGGAAGACGATGCCATCAGGACTGAGCACGTCGTAACCAGCTGTAACACCGTGCACCTTAATGCCACTTTTTGCAAGCAAAGAAAAGTCGGCGTTGATGGGGGACACAATGCGGTCTGCAGGGTCTACGTCTTTCCCACACCATGCTTTTGCTGTCGCTTTTATGATCTCAGGTGAAAGAAGCGGGTCAAACTTTCGCAGCTTCTCGATATCCGGGTTGTTGCGCGTCATGTCGGTCGATGGACATATGTTGATCAAAGAAGTGGGTTGTGGGGTCCTCTCCATTTCGGGATTTTCAGCCTCCTGTCGCAAAGCTTCCATGGCGAGACAAAGCACGATGTTGGCTCCGGATGAGTCTCCCATAAATGTGACCGTCTCGCCTGCCTGTTCTGCCATCCTCAACAGCTCGCGATAGAGTCTCAAACACCAAGGGAAAGAGCTCGACGCAGAGTTGTTGGGTGCCAGTGGGACTGAAATCATCGAAATGACGGTGTCAGGTAGCGCTTGTGTGAGCTGTGCGCACACCCACCAATGCTGGCCGGATGGCGCCATCTGCCAACTTCCTCCGGCGATGTAATAGATGCGTTTTGCGGGCGTCTTTGCCCGTTGATGGGGCGGTACTATATCATAGATGCGTATGTCGCACACGGCGCGCTCTGTAGCTGTACATGGCCGCAGGCGTGTCTTTGGCGGCTTAAGCTTGATCGATCCGTCTTCATGTTTTGGTTCGCTTGCGTTGAGCTGTTTCCGAAAGAGGCGCACGACCTTCATGAGAACGCTCATGAGCATTGTTCGGTCATCGCGCTCTGTGACTTTGATAGATGCTCCATCGTGAGCAGTATATTGGTCCGTTTCCGGGTTCGTCTTTAGCAAGTTCTTCTGGTGCTCGTGGACATCTGAGCTGCAGGACATAGCTTCTAGGTAGAGCACCAAAAGGTGGGTGTGAGCAAGTTAGAGCATGCAGGGTAAATTCATCTCAGGTCTAGGGTAGTGCACTGTGTCAGTGCGTCGGTTCAGAGAAGTCGGTAATGACGTCAGAAGCGGCTCCTCGGATCGCCGTGGTGCGCTCTGCGATCTGACTGTCGAAGAGTTCTTAGTGCACGGATAGCGAGATCTTGTAAGGCGGAAGTAGGTAGGTATAGCGAGTGCAGGCTTTGCTATCGTTGTCTTGATAGGTATCAAGAAAGGTCATTTCTCGATGATGTCATTGGACTTGGCAGACTTGCTCGTTGCTCGCGGCCTTGCTCGTTCACGCGACTGCAGGACGACCGGGAGACTGAACATCTACAATGCCTGAATCAGACGGGCGCGGAGTTCTTGGCCGCCACTTTTGTAGGGTGCTGCCAGAGAGCATTGGTTCCGCTCCGCCAGCATCATTCGTCGGCACCTTTTCCGGCTTGAGGCTCTTGTCGCCTTGGTATCGTGCGTCGAGACCTTCCACAAGGCATCGTTCTAGCCGTTTCAGTATGTGGAGCCAACCGTTTTCGTCTTGGCGCACGTATGCCCACAGCGCGTTATCACGCCAGTGAATGAGCCATGGAGGTGTTATAAGAAATACCTGAGCCACATGTAGCATCCACATTGACCTGACCCATATTGCTCCACACTGCCTTCAATGGCTGATCAACAGACTCTGACCGATGCGGAGATCAAGAAATTCATTGAAGATTTGGACCACGATAACAACGGCAAGATCGACTACTGGGAAATTGAGCGCAAGCTCGACGAAGTCCACAAGGAGATTGCACCCAAGGCACAACCACACCACCTTCACCACGAGTCACGAGAACAAGCCCAACACGAATTCCTGCGGAGTGTTATCGGGACGAGCGAAGACCGTATTGATGATGCGAAGTTTGCAGAGAGTGTGAAGAAGTGGGACATCCCATCATTGGAGCAAGATCGGAAAGAGGCAAAGAAAGAAGATGACTACTGGAAACAGATGCCAGTTTGGAGGCGGGCGCGCGCCTACTGGGCTGTCAAAGGGCCCGAGATCGCGTTCTTGACACTGGTCGCAGCCTTCATGGTCGCTTTCGGTGTTTGGCAGCTCGTCAAGTACCTCACCTATGATGAATACACTCCAGCATTCGGTTGGGGTGTTGTGGTGTCCAAGACATCTGCGGGTGTGCTCTACCCGACTTTCTTCTTTCTCATCCTGTCCATGTCACGATGGCTGGCGACCTTTCTTCGACGCTTCTACTTCATCTCACGCTTCATCAACTGGGATCTATCCCAATCTTTTCATATCAAGATGTCAATTGTGGCGATTTCCTTTGCGACACTGCACGCCATCGGGCATCTGTCTGGATCTTTCGTCTTCGGCAGCATGGCGCATCGTCAAGACGCTGTTGCTGTCGTACTCGGTGCTGATGCCGTTCCAAGATCATACATCGACTATATACGGACCGTGCCTGGCTGGACCGGCCTGACAGCAATCTGTTGCTTTTATCTGCTCACAGCTATGAGCATGCCGCAAGTCCGGAAGTGGAGCTATGAAGTCTTCCAACTGGGCCATCTCCTGATGTTCCCCATCATTGGGCTTATGATCGCTCACGGTACGGCTGGCCTCTTGCAGTGGCCCATGTTTGGCTACTGGCTTGCAGTGCCTACACTGTTCGTTATTTTCGAGCGGACCTGGCGCGTCGTCCTGGGATTTCGTCCCATCGACGGCGAAATCGAGCTGCTGGACGAGGAAACCACTATGATTACTGTCAACGTCCCTCATAAGCGTCCATGGGACTATAAAGCTGGTCAGTACGTTTTCGTTCAAGTCCCCCAGCTGTCACGCTGGCAATGGCATCCTTTCACTGTCTCAACCTGCGTCAACAACAGGATGCAAGTGCACATCAAAGCGGACGGTGACTGGACGAACGAACTACGAGACATAGCCAAGAAGGCTGGGAAGAAGCAGACAATCAAGGTTGGTCTTGACGGGCCCTATGGCGCACCTGCCCAGCGCTTCTACGATTATGATTATAGCATGGTCTTTGGGTAAGCAAACCCCAAGCTGTGATTCGTCCCACGCTAACGACATTTAGAGCTGGTATCGGCGTCACGCCTTTCTCAGGTGTCCTGACTGATCTGCAACATCACGAGCTCGAGCGGACTATGTCAGGCGAGAACTCTACAGAATCTGGCTATGAAAGTGGCAGGGGCCCTTCACCATACGAGGACCATCGGCGCGTGGATTTCCACTGGATGGTCCGCGACAGAAACAATTTGCTGTGGTTCTCTGACCTCTTGAACGAGGTGTCTCGCGCCAACAAGCTTGACCGCTCGCATCTCGATATCCGTATCCGCACATACGTCACCCAGAAGCGAAAGCAGATCTCAGAGCATGTCTTCCGCTGGCTGCTCGAGAAGCACAGGACTGACGAGCACCCGAGATCGCCCATCACCGGTCTTTGCAACCCGACACACTTTGGTCGACCTGACATTCCTCTGATCATGGAAGAGCACTATACAGACATGTGCAAGATACTGGGCGAGCGGTCGAAAGAGAAAAATTCGAAGAAAAAGCACGAGATCAACGTTGGTGTTTTCTTCTGTGGACCTCCGGTAATCGGTCAGCAGATTGCCGATCAATGCTCGCAGATGAATGCGAAGGCGCGCAATGAAGATAGGAAGATCGAGTACCGCTTCATGATTGAAGTGTTTGGATAGATTATAATTCTCGTTATACCCATGTACCGCATAGCACGAATGTAATATGACAGCATAAGCCTTTGATCCCACGAAGCCTTACTTTCATACGGTGACATTCCACAAGAAGTAAGTTTGGTGGTGATTTCCGGCCACATCGTAATGAGGCGTACTAGGTATGCTTACGTCCAAGCCACCCCGACAACCCTGTCTAGTCCCGATAAGACCTCCGGTCATTCGTTCTCAGTCACTACCAGACAAAGCCTGATCTATAAAGACAACAAACGTACCTCAGCTTTTGTCAGCCCCTTCCATTTCAATGCCTTTGGGCTTGCAGCTGCAACATGAGTGATGAATTCACCTATCTCGGTATCGTTGCATTTCCCACTCTCGCCTTGATGACCTTGGCCCTGATCTTGGAATGGATCCCCCATGTGCGCATCGACTGTTGTATAACCATCCACGATGTGAATGGTCCCAACGATGCTTTTGCAGACAGAACATCACACGAAGCTCTGTTGCCTAAGGTCGTGGAAGAGCAGCCTCGCTTTCAAGCACGACCTGAAGCTGAGGCTCCTTCGTATATGACCGAGCAGAGTTCTGAGTCATGAGAGAAGAAAACTACTCCCTCGATGTGCTGTATCCCCAACGTTTCTCCAAACATTCGCGCAAATCGTCTCATCACGGCTATCTTTCTGTATGCCGTCGTACTCGCCCTCTTCGTCATACGCATGTGCGACGTCGGCGTGCCACATCTACATCCCGAATGCGCAAGCTACACTCACTACACCAGGCAAAGTCCGGGATGCCAGAACCAAATTGGTGGTTCGTGGGGCTGCTCAAAATTCTACCCTTTGTATGTGCGAGCTTTAGCTTGCTACCTAATATAGTCGACTGTCTCCTCGTACGATGGGGACAAAGTTTGGGGTATGTCGGGAAAGGAAAAGGCAACACGTGGCCGTGGACACCATGCCTGCCGCTCATCGCGCAGTGATTCGTGCTGTTCATAGCCATTAAGATACTGATAGTCTTCCCCATTGCTTGGATGATGGGTCGGCCGCACAGTAGCACACGGTCATATACTATACCCAAGACGGAAGCAAGCGAATGAGACGACATCAAGATGCAAGGCGAAGGAACAAGATGACTGGTCGACTATACAGACGGAGAAGAGGAAGACGGAGAGTGGCCAGACGGCCCATTTGCTTTCGATGAGGCAGTGCATGAAAGGGAAAACGAGGTAAAAGAGAGGCAGCAGTGGCTGATAATCCTCAGTCTGCGCCGACAAAAGTGAACGCTCGCCCGTTTGATGAATAAGGCATGCACACCCGAGAACAACATTGATAGCATCCACCGGCTGTTCATGGTCTTCGGATTCGCACTCTGCGATTCTGTTGTGATTGAAATCGAAGAGTTCTAGGTCCATCGAGCACGCTATGGCCCGCTTGAAATGTCGCAATTGTCTTTTTGATGAACGTCATCGATTTTCGCCCTCACAAACCCTTCGCATCCAACACGAGACTGCATGTCCGACGGTGGCACTCCTACAGGAACCCACGTGCAGCTCGAGCCGCAGCTATCCGCCCTGACTCTCGTACCTGCCTTATCGCGACCAAAGTCAGGCGTCAGAAGAGCCGCGACTACCCCGCGCCTCGTTTAGATATACCCCACCATCGCCCTCGTCAAAGCTTGCCCTGGGTCAATCACGCCATCGCCGCCAGGCCCAAATCGCACATTATGGTTCAGGTACGCAACCTTTTTTGGACGCCTTTGCTATATAAATTACTGTAATAGGTAGTCTGTTTATTGTAGAACGCACTCCTTACGCCACTAGCTCGAATACTCAGTCGAAAAGCCGCTCAATCGGGAGCCGGAGCTTGACAAGCTTGTCTCAAGGTCCGTTAAAGTCGCCTCGAGCTTGAGCAGCGCAAGAGAGGCATACATCTGACATTTGCTGTAGTTTTATTACGAAAGAAGGTGGTTATGATCGCAACCATGGACCTATTCCACACCTGGACGCCGCTACACACCAAGTATGCGTATACGGCTTGGTCAACAAGGAGCTCTCTCTTCACGTCAAAGACTTGCAAACGCTTCCTCAACAGAGCGTGATATGCGCACTACAATGCGCTGGCAACAGGCGACACACCATGCGAACGAAACTGAAGGAAGTTTCTGGCATTGACTGGTTCGATGGTGCTGTCATGAATTGCAAGTGGACCGGACCATTACTCAAAGACGTCCTCGATAAAGCGGGCGTTAGAGTTGAACAAGATAAGTGGAAAGACGCACATGTCGCATTTTCCTGCTTCCAGACGCCAACTCAGGACGACGAATACTACGGCGCCAGCATACCTTTGTCACGAGCCATGGACCCCAACAGCTCGATCATCATTGCGCTCCAGATGAACGACAAACCTCTTACGGCCAACCACGGAGCCCCAGTCAGGGTCGTCACTCCAGGTATTGCTGGTGCAAGGAGCGTGAAATGGCTGGACCGCATCACCGTCCAAATGTGCGAAAGCAACAGCTACTACCAGCAGCACGACTATAAGATACTTCCGCCGGAAGCAGACTGCAAGGAGAAGGCAGAGCAATGGTGGGGCAAAGTTGGTGCACTGCAAGACATGCCTATCAATAGCGTCATTGGCGTGCCAAAGACTGGTTCAAAGGTTGAACGAGACGCGAATGGCATGATAGAAATCAAAGGCTACGCGTTGCCTAGCGGCTCTGATGGGCCTATCACTAAAGTCGAAGTCAGTACTGATGGAGGCGAGACATGGGTGGATGCAGAGCTGGACCAGAGTCACGATTACAAGGACGCAGATCTGAAGTGGGCTTGGGCCTTGTGGAAGGCGAAGGTCAAGGTTGAGAAGTGCAAGGACGTGACAATCTACAGCAAAGCAACGGACAGCAGCGGGCAGACTCAGCAGAAGAGCGTTGAGTGGAACTTCCGAGGCGTTGGGTATAACGCTTGGGGCGAGGCGTCAGACATTGAAGTGGTCTAGCATCACCGACTGCAGAGATGGCAGGAATAGTTTAGGGAGCGACGCATGGTATATCTCTTTCACATTACGCGCCACTATCCTATTGCTGATATCCCAAACACCGCCCATGCTATGCTCGTAAATCGTAATCTATCTTCCCAGCACCAGAGGTCTTCAGCCTACTACAGACCCAAGCTCTTCTTGACATTCTGCTGCACAACCTTCTCATACTCCTCCCTCTTGTTCCTCCACATCTTCGCCGCATCGATGTTCGCCGGGCTCTCGTCGTTCGGCTCAGCCAGCATGCTCATCACGCTGATGAGGATCTTCTCTACGCTTTGGATCGGCGACCACCGCTCGGACGCTTGCTCGTACTGGAGCGGGTCGTCGCCGGGCGGGTGCAGGATCGATATGCATACTTCGCCGTTGTTATACACTGCTTTTGTCAGCGCTAGTTCCTTGCTCCCAATACACTCTCTATACGTTGCCCTGGGTTTGGAAGCCTGGGGTGACTTGGCGTACGTACCGTTGGGATGCCACATATCTGTCAAAAACTTCATCTTAGGCGGCGCAAGCGGATAGTCCTTCGGAAACTTGAGCTCCGCGGGAAACACGCCGCCTTCAAACGGTGTGCCCTCTGGCCCTTGGATTAACGCTTCCCACAGGAACATGTCATCCTCGGTTACGGGGCCGGCTGTGATTCCCTCCGGTGGGTCGGAAGAGAGCGATTTGTACTCTTTGAAGAGGCGCTTTGCTGCGGGGTTCGACATGGTTGTGATTTATTTGGCGGTGCTGTAAGGTGCGGGCACAGTGACTGCTGCTCGAGGCGGGGTTGCGGATCGATGGATAATGCAGGTTGTCGTTTGCTATGCTGGTATGCGCAATCAATGCGAGTGACTTATGTATTGAAAGGCGTAATTCATGAAAGTTCAGATCTTTGTCTGAGTGCTTCAGGTTGCGTGCACCACGAGCTGAACGGCTTCTTGCACTCCTCGGCAACGATCACTACCGGTAACGCCAACGCACTGACCACTGATGACATAGACGCTCCAAACGCGTTCTGTGCGCGTCGAACATCTCGATGAACCCTTCAGCGAGAAGACAGCGATTTCCTTTACGCTTGATATCCGTGGACTATAGTCACGGCATCAGCTAAAAAGTTCTGTCTTCTGATGCCCTCTAAGCCCATCGCCGCTCAGAATCCCCGTACGACACCGCTGCAAGATCCAGAATCGACTCGCCGGGAAAGACCTGCCTCACCTCGCGGACAGCTATTTTGCTGGTCGCGAGCATTTTCATTGTAGTCTTCAATCTTGTACGCACATAATCCGCGAAACGTATGCCATGGCCTCTAAAGCCACCTCCACCGCTGCATCTCGTTCGTCGTAGGCGAGTTGATCGAGGATGCAGACCATTATTGTAGTCTCTTCTGGCAGTCGACTGATGGGCCAGCCCAGGACTTGGCAAAAGGCGTAGAACCGACTCTGTTGCACGCTAGTAATGTCCATGCATCTGTGGATGCCGCTCGAATCGAAAGACTGCTGACACAACAGCTGAGCGAGGAAGCTCTTCAAAAGCGCTCCGCCTACATAGTATTGTCTTTATTCGCGCTCGTGGAAACCGCAAGAGTACGCCAAGGCAACGAATTTTTTTCTTTGCCTTAGATCCTGTGCCAGGTTGGAGCACGGTAGTGACAGGGCAGTCACTCCTCATAGGCCTTTGCAGCTCCCGTGTACTAGCACGGACGCTGCCTCAGACGACATCATCCATGTCTGGAAGTGATTTATATTGAAGACCCGTCCGACCCTGTCTCGATCGTTACGCGATAAGCTTACCTACTTGTCTTCAATCACACCCATATCGAGCACATCGATATCATTGACTGGCAGGAGTCTCCGAATATATAATAGCTTAATGACAAGCTTCAGGATGCCTTCATGGACCTCGATCGCGTTTTTGATGCTCTTCGTTTGTCATTGTGGCATCCGCAGTTTATTCGCAGGTGCGTCTTACTTCTAAGAGGTTCCGCAATACGCTGACCATAGGCGTAGTCATTTCTGACCCTGGCATCTACCTGTATACTTGGAGTGCCGCTTAGCTGCTTCTGCCAGCTACGGTATGATACGAACGCCTAAATCATTCTGTATCATGACTCTCGCGCACTATTGAGCTGTGTTTGGACCCCGGGCCAAGTAGTTCTATCACTGATGCGGCATCTGGATGATCGTGTCCCCTTTGACTCTACACTATGTGCTTTGAATTGAGCCATTGCGAATGAGACTATCTGGTTCTAGAAAAAATCGACCTTCGAAGGCGAGCCATCGTTCTGTATCGCGGTATCTGCTCGAGCTGGAGTGGGAAAACCAACGATGTAGGATCATAAGGTGGTAAATGCTGAAAAGCTCGGTGGTAAGCGGGAAGACAATTCTCAATAAAGTCGACTGCTACCGGCTGACTCGTAATGGTACGTCGGCGAAGGAAGATTTAATTTCTCCTGCGACCTTGATCTGCCATGGGGCAGGCGTAAAAGTAATGACCGTGGATCAATTTCAAATGAACAACAGTGTTGCTGGGACTCCAATGGTCGAATTCGATGCAGTAACTTCGGCGACATAAGCACCAACAACGTCTTTTACAGTCACCCCGCCCGTTACAGAGGTCATTACATCCGACCTGGCTTTATAACATGCATCTGTTAATGGAGTTCATGATGAGTATATCCTGGCACGGCAAATGTATCTAAACAGCGCGCGGTGGCGCTCAGTCACCCTCCACGACATGTGGCTATTGTTCAAATCCGGTGATGAAGCGAAGTTATAGGTCACAGAAACGTCGGTAAAGAAGACATAAAGGAAAAAGAATGAAGACAGGCGGCTGAATGAGAGACAGATGCGCGATGCCGGTCGGATCACACTTGCACTCGCCGGCCCAGGGTAACAGCCACAAGGAAGTACTGAAGCCGGACGCTACAGTTCATTTGCAACCGACGCATTTGGACACGACCTTGAAAGTATATCTGGAGTTTGCGGAGTATCTGAATAAAACCTTCGGGGTGACCTTTTAGCAAATGTGCTATCTCAGAACTAAAGAGAGACAGCTAGGAAATATGAAACAATGCATTCTCACAAGGAAAGTGTAGGTTCTGGTGCCGGAGGCTTCGGCGGCGCTCATCTCTATGCTCAGCCGGCGCAACCTCAGCAACCTAACATATACTTCTAAATTGACGCCTTGTGACTGACGCATGACTGTGCTAAATTAGGCCGGATCCCAGTGTTGCGTCGTACACGTGAGTTAAATTCAAGCTTCTCCATTGATCCTCCATCACTTGGGACATCCTCAGAAGACTTGAATGGCCTTCCCGTGAGTTCAACTCCATCGCAGCTCTGCGTGTTCAGTGCAAAAGAGGACAGAGGTGGAAGAATTCTGCTCTGCATCAATTACATCTTACGCAAGATTAATATTTCTATGTCTCAGGTACTTCATCTTTCCAAGGAATACTTGACTGCGCGCCGGCCTTCTGTACTGTCATAGAAGCAGCCCGGTTAGCGTGTGCAATAGCTGCGTCGAGATTGAAGCCAGCGCCCCGGGACATGGACTTCCAATGTGCTACAGCCACAGTGTATGCACCAGCAAAAGTGTCACCGGCCGCTGTCGTGTCGACAACCTTGACTTTCTGTGCTGGTACTACACGACCACTTTTCGACTCTGCTTGTTGCTTAGCGGTCTGATAGAAGACACCCTGTGTACATACGTCAGTGAATAGTGGCTAAGATCATTGTTGCTTCCACTTACCTCGCCTCCGAGGGTGATGATCACGTTTTGCACACCGCGAGAGATGAAGACAGCTGCAACTTTGTCCCAAGACGTCGGGCTCTCGATGCCAGAAAGGATCGCAGCCTCGGTCTCGTTAACGATCAGGTGACCAAGGCCCTCGTATGCTTCTGCAGGCAGCGGGATCGCTGGCGCTGGGTTGATGATAGTCTCCACACCCTTTTCGCGGGCAGTCTTCATGTTATGCAGCACCTAGTCTCAGTCAGCCATATGTGCATCGTATCGGACATGGACTTCGAGCGTACGACTTCCATGGGCAGCTCTAATTGGAACAAAGCAACGCTGGTGTCATCGTCGACCAGATTCTTGACTTCAACATCGTAGTTCGCTCCAGGGCAAAACATAATCCTGTTTTCTCCGGTGCTCGTCTCAACTGTGATGACGGCAACACCAGTCTTCTTCCCCTTCAAGACCTTGACCGCATTTGTCTTCAAGCCATCCTTTTGCAAGCTTTTCAAGAAGCCCTCATGGAATTCATCGTCGCCGACAGCGCCGACCATGCGGACCTCAATATCAGAGGCCTTACCCTCGGACGCTTGTTGCTGGGTCCGAGACAAGCGCGCGCACGCGACAGCCTGGTTAGCGCCTTTCCCTCCATAACCGATGTTGAAGGACTCGCTGGTCAGTGTCTCGCCCGCTACCGGAATACGAGAGGTGCGGGTGACGAGATCGACATTGAGTGATCCAATGACTGAGATGACTGCCTTCGAACTCATTGTGATATCCTGAAGAAAATGGTGAAGGTGGGATGATCAAACAAATTTGGGGGATTCTTCACTAGCGTCGACCGAACGGGGCAGGGTAGCCGATGTGTCGGATACTCGCGCTTCAAAACCATAGACACCATGCCTCCTGCACAATCGCGACCACAAGAGCGCGTTACTCAGACACAAGCACGTCTTTAGGGCTCCGGTGGAGGCTACGGTATGGCCGCGGTTGTAAATTTTCATCACGCATGACGTCACGCAAATCGGCAGCTCATGATGTGACAAGCTGTCAAGACTTCTCGGCGATTGAAACCATCGCTCTACGACCGCTCTCCTACTCAAGCAATCCGAATCGCTCCCGTAAGATCAGGTATCACAGTCGGGTCATGTGCTGGACCCGTCATGGTGTTGGTGTCACTTCTTCACCTCGATAGTACTCGTATTGTTGGCCCCTGCACCTGGCCCGCCCTTGATGCCAACAGCAACCTGGACCTCAAAACCCCATCGCTTCGCGCGCTCCTCGGCAAGGTTCGCTGCCTCTTGCTCGAGCTGAGCTGCTGCTTCTGCAAGCTTGCCGCCAACCGCGGTGAGATCACCGCCCAGCTTGGCGAGCTCTGCGGCGAGCGCGAGAAGGTTGTCCGGCGTTGTCATTGTGCGCGATTTAACTTTGCAGACTGATGTGTTTGTTCCAAGAGCCGTGTCTACTGACGAACGGATGAGATGGGCCGAGTCGACTTGATGAGCGATGGTGCCCAAGCGCGCGTGTACGCAGTAGTCAAGGCTGAGCGAGTGGAAGGTAGAGGGCTGTATTTTTTTCCAAGGTGATGCCCCAGGTCGCACACTCTAAGTATGGTAGCTCTACGTTTGCGTTGTGGCGTCACAAGCCGTGCATCACGTTTGCATCAGCAGTCGACCCTGTTGGACGTCGTTAACCAACGATTGCCGTAGCACTGCCAAATTCACGAAATGCGATCACAAGTCAAAATTCGATCGATACAAAACTGGCGGCACACGAAGATAATATGGATCAGCAAGTGAAGGAACAGGCCGTGAAGGGGTTCGAAGAGGTGGGAGAGTCAGCAAATAAGCTTGTGTGGGATATCATGAAGCAGGATATTGCAGGCATAAAATAGCCGTGATAGATAGATTTTAAAGCAGTACCCAGCGACTGGCTGTGAACTGAAATAGCAGGATGGACCACAATCTGGTCATGATCTCTGTATGATGTCTTCTGTTAACGTGGTCCACCACCGAGCGAATCACCCCACCGAGCGAATCACTCTGCCAAGACCACAACGCTTTCTACTATTAATTACAATGGCTCAACAACCTGATCTTGAATTACTTTCCTGTGCAGATAGAGTTATACTTGCTACCCAAGCAATAAAATCTAACGCGTCACTAAGCCAGCGACGCGCTGCTGCTATCTACAGGGTTCCTCAAAGTACACTTAGCCATCAAGGCGCTGGAAGAACCCCACAACGCGATACCCACCCTAACTCATCTAAGCTTCAGAAGCATGAAGAGGAGGCAGTTATACAATACATAAGGAAGCTTGACGCTAGAGGCTTTGCCCCTACGCTTAGCCACGTACGTGGAATGGCTGACCAGCTACTAGCTAAGCGTAGTAGTGGCCAGGTTGGGGAGAACTGGGCCTATAGGCTGATCCAACGCCGGCCTGAGGTCAAATCTCAGGTGACTCGACTCCGTGATCACCAGCGAGTCCTCTGCAGTAATCCAGCTATTATCAGCCCCTGGTTCAACCTTGTACGCAACGTTAAAGCCAAGTATGGTATCCTGGATCAAGACACGTACAACTTTGATGAGACTGGCTTCTAGATAGGCGTTGGGGGGTCTGTGAAGGTAGTCACAGCCTCTGAGAGGCGCCTTAAGCCACTTAGGGTTCAGCCTAGTAACAGGGAGTGGGTGACGTTGATTGCCGCCATCAACGCCACAGGGTGGGTTATCCCACCCTTCATCATCTTCAAAGCCAAGAACCACGACCAGGCCTGGTATCATAACCCTCGGGATTAGAGAATAGGGGTTAGCAATAATGGATAGACAACAAATGAGCTTAGGCTTGCCTGGCTACAGCACTTTATCAAGCACACGGAGGTTAAGAAAGTAGGTGGTTACAGACTACTAATTCTTGATGGCCACAAGAGCCACAAGTCACTCGCCTTCCAGGATCTTTGTGAGGAGAACAATATCATTACCCTCTGTATGCCCCCTCACACCTCACACATCCTTCAGCCGCTTGATGTGGGTTGCTTTGCCCCCCTGAAGCGTGCGTACAAGGAGGAGATCTAAGTCTTGGCAAACTGCTATATCAACCACATTAACAAGAAAGCCTTCCTAGCTGCACTTACCCTAGTATTTAACCAGGCCTTCTCAAAGGACAATATCCTATCAAGCTTTAGAGCAACTAGCTTAGTTCTAGATAACCTAGAGGTGGTGCTATCAAGGCTTGAAGTGAAGCCTCGTACACCAACACCACCTTTACCCAGGAGTACCCCTTGGCAGCCTAAAACACCAAGCAACGCCTGGGAAATAGAGGCTTAAACAACGCTGATTCTTAAGAGGATAAGGGACTATAGGAGTTCCTCACCTGAGTCTATTCTTAAGATAGTGCTGCAGGTCAAAAAGGGGTCAACTTTGAAGGTACACTCACACACGTTGCTTGAAGCTAGGATAGATAGTCTTGAGCAAGCAAATTAGGCTGCTTCTGAGCGTAAAAAGCGTAAGAAGAAGCGAATACAGAAGGGGGGGACCCTATCACAGGCAGAGGTAGAGGTAATAGTTACCCAGGGGGATGCTGAGGTTCGACTTGAGGCAGAGAGGCGTGAGGAGAGGGTGCAGGCAGGTGCTAGCAGCAGGGGTATTCCGCGCTGCAGGAGGTGTGGCAACACAGGACACAACAAGCGTACATGCAAGAAAGATACAGTAGAGATAGGCAATTAATTTAAGCTATTGCGCACTATTATATCTTGTTGTTGTGTTGAGTTATTCACGTTCAAAGATATATTGTTGCATTTAGTGATTCGCTCGGTGGGGTGATTCGCTCGGTGGTGGACCACGTTATTATTTTTCAAAGTGCTACCGTGCCGGAGCTCGTGCCGCACGGTTCCGCGTTCCGCACGCGATCACCAAAACAACGAAATATCCTCAACACTACAACTCAACAACGCGATGACTTTAGAAGACGCACTTAAAGACACACGCGCAGCTAATGCGCGCGGTGAACTTTGCTACCAAAAAATTGCAGATACACATGGTGTTGATCGTTCGACGTTGTCGCGATATCACCGAGGCGTTCGCGGCACCATGCAACAGAAGATCGAACAACAACAGAACCTCACCCCCTACGAAGAGCTAGAGCTTGTCGATTACATAGATCAACTCTGCAGAGAGCACCTTCCGCCTACGCGCGATATGGTTCAACATTTCGCCTCTATTATCTGCGGATTTAAGGTCAGGAAGACCTGGGTTACACGCTTCGTCCAGCGGCATCACGAAGCGCTTACTCCACAGTGGACCTCCGCCATGGCCTCCGAACGTCACGCCGCTGATTCCTATAGTAAGTACAGCTTGTACTTTGACATGTTAGAGCTCAAAATAAGCGAGAAGGGTATAGAGCCTGAGCACACATACAATATGGATGAGAAGGGCTTCATGATTGGGAAGATTGGCAAGCAGAAACGAGTGTTCAGCAGGACAAGCTACAGCAATAAGCGCTTCCGGCAGGCCTTAGAGGATGGCAACAGAGAGTGGGTAACGCTTATAGCGTGCGTTGGGGCTTCTGGAGTCGCACTTCCTCCAGGCCTGATTATGGCTGGAGACTCCGGCAACGTCCAAGACGCATGGGTGCGAGATATCAAGCAATTGAAGCATCGCTGCTTCGTCACAGTCACCCCAAGTGGCTGGAGCAACGACGACGCTGGCCTC